>NC_090873.1:9462524-9522524 GCF_036669935.1 Montipora foliosa | reverse complement strand
GAAAGTCATGGAGATACACTGCATCGAAATTGTAGAATTCTATACCAGACGAAACTGGGAAGATTCACTATACACGCCTCCTTTCCTTTTTTGGCATATCAAAGAACTTTTGAAATCACCCCTGATAAACTCTAGACAGGAAGGTCGAAACGTTTCATGGGTCTTTGAATTGTAACGTTTTAAGCTGCATTCAATTTTTTTTTTCAAATTAGAGTAGCATCAGACTGTGTCTGATCGATGTTCAAATGAATTTCTGTAAAAAATGGCCCTGTGCTTGCCTTTAAAGATTGATTTGGGGTTGGCTAATGTTTGAATTAACCACCGACTATCATCCAATTGTACAGAACACGCACCAAACCAGTACAGGTATTCCACGATATTTATAGTTAGTTATTTGTGCAGTAGATAACCAGTTGACTTGTTGAGGTGCTGATGTTTGCCCCGCGCTTGTCACGTACAAATCTGTCATACGTTCTCGGTTGTTCACAATTCTCTGGCTAAACATACAGTGCGAAAATTTTGTATAATAAATAGTTGATTTTCACGTGACGTCATCGCTTCTGTGTTAGTGGACGAAAACAAAGATCTGTCATTAGCTCCTTTTGTTCGTCCGCCAGCAATTGCTGCATTGTTATCTGTTATCTGTTATCTGTTATCTGTTATCTGTTATCTTGCAACCATCTATAGCTTAGTAGATGTTTTGGTGTGTAGTATCGCTAAGTATAGCCCTTATTCATAAATGGCGGTCAATCTATAATTCTTTTGTCCAAGTTCAAATTAGTCTACCGAGTCTCGATACCGTACAGTAAATTGTAAAGAATTGTAGGGCTAAAATGAGGCTTGGTAGGCTAATTTGCACAAGAAAGGATTACATTTTTGCAAACGTTGGCAGCGTAGCACTAACGTTTGCAAAAACGTAACCCTTCCTTGTACTTGTACATATTTATTGCCGTGACATTGACATCTTAAATTCCCACGACTTGCTTTCGTCTGACCTTGTAGCTCAGTCGGTAGAGCAGCGGTGATCGAACGCGAAGGTCGTGGGTTCAATTCCCACCCAGGTCAGAGTTTTTCTCTGTCTTTTTGTGGGCTCATTTCCATTAGTTGGGCTAAGGCTCACATTGTTTATATGGGTAGACAATTAGCACTTCACATTACCCTCTAATAACTAAGTAATTTGCACATTAGCAAAAGAATAATGAAACAGGTGCCATTTATGATTGAGGTCCATTTCTATTCGTTGTTAACGTTTGTATTTTGACTCGCCCTATCGGTCTCGTCAAAATACAGCACAAGTACTCAAGGATACTACACACCAAAACATCTAATATGATATGTGTAATGAAAACATTTCTCATAAAATTTCTTTCCTGCAGGCTTTGACGATACCGACTTTGAATATCGGCGACTGGGGATGTGGAGAAATCTCCCTCAAGCCAACCAATTTTACTGGCAATTTCATAAATTCCACACCAAATCTATGAACACAGGACCTAGTGGAGATCACACCACCGGCAAAGGTAGGTTTTCCTTTTTTTTTTTTTTTTTTTTTTAATAATCAGTCTTTTGGTGGTTCTTTGTGATTGATTCTTTAGCATTTAAGTTAAGATTCTGATCATCGCAGTTATTGCTTAATTAACGTTACTTGAGCAGTAACGGAAAGGAAAGCCTGAAAAATTCAGGCTTGAACGGAATCTGCGATACCGGTGAAGTACTCTGTCAGTTAAGCTATCAAGGCATCTGGGAGCTGTGAGTTCATATCATAGTTAAAGCATGGACATGGCTATGAAACTGGACAAGTTCCTTTGTTTCATTCAAATCCTTCGATTAAATTATGCGCAACTAATTTGCGAACCCGTGCGAAGCGAAAACAAAAGATTGTGCACGATCACGGTCAATTCAACATCGATTGCAACAACATTGTTCTCGCTTTTGAAAGTTCAAAGGTTTCATAACCAGTCCCTCGATTAACTATGTTCATATTTAGTCCGTAGAGGATATAGAAACGACGAAAGTTTATATATGAATGTATTCGAACTGCGCAGAAAATCAAGTTAGGATGCTGATGTCGTTCAAGACTGAAATATTCAAGCTTTCCTTTCGTTACTGCTCAAATAACGTTAAGCAATAACTGCAATGATTAGCATCTTAACCTGATTCTCTCCACTTCTCAAATATATATGGGCTTTCATATATAAACTTAAGTGGTTCGCTTCAGTTTACGTTATGTATGTTATCATCCAGAAAAGGTCCTTAGGCTTCCCACTGTTATTTGTTGATTTTCTGTAAATGAACTCACTGGATTCAACAAATCTTTCATGTATGGAATAACTAACGAATAGATTCCATGTTGCCGTGCGTCTGCTCAGTAAGAACAAAATTGTCTCCTGTATGTGCCATTGATGTTCTTACCGCATTTTGACGCCTTCTGTCATCTATAACTGAACTGACGCACGGCACGGTGGAATCTATTTTTTTCACACAAGAAAGAAATAAAGTATACAGAAAGAAGCCTTTTTTATTTCAGAATCTTTCTAAATAGCCCTCTGACGTAATCTGTTGTCTTTACAAAATAAAGCAAACTGATTGGTTTTTGCATGCGCTTAACAAAGAACTGAAATTGGTTAAGAAAATCACGCCACTGGCATGATGATGTCCGCAAAAGGCAGTTAACTTTAGCAAGACTGTTCTCGCTTTCAGGTTATTACCTTTATGTGGAATCGTCGGGTCGAAGCAGAGGCCAAAGGGCCGAGATATTCAGCAATTTGAAAAGTGCAAGTGCTGGAGGGGAATGTCTTAAATTTTTCTACAACATGTACGGTACGACAATGGGAAGCCTTGCGGTCAAGCTTGAAGTAAGAAAGAATAATAAGAAAAATAGCTGGTACATCTTCTACAAATCTGGAAACCAAGGCACCGGATGGAAAAAGGGCACAGGAAACATTAATGTGGCACCGGGTTCACTTTACAAGGTAACTTAATAACTCGTACACCTCCCATGCGCCGGTCATTTCACGTTGTAGCTTTGCAGAGAACTGAAAAGAAATGTACAAATTTTCACACGGCACATGCAAAACGATTGTTTCGCTCATTAAGGACGGTGCCTACTAATTCAAAGGTTTTTGCCCCGGTTTATGAATATGCAGAAAATTTAGGTCTGAACAAGTGTTAATGAGTTTGTTAAGGTGGCTTTTTAAACTCTGCAGAGAGTTTCATCTTGGCCTGCTGATCACTTTTGTGCAATGAAGAATTTGGGTCACCTAGTTCGTTTTTCAGATATGAGTAGCTAAAGCCAAAATATAGGGTGTTTTTGGGGTATTGCCGTGGTAACTTGTTACGTCACAAAAATGACTGCATCTCTTTTAGTAATAATCGGTGTTTCACATGGTACCATAACATTGCTGCTACGTGATAAGATGTTGTAGTGTCAATCTTTGTAATAACAAGGTCTCTTAAAAGTGTTGAAATTGGTTTGAGCCACCTTAAACCCATACAGAATTTGCCATATGGTTTCGGTGTTGTACACAACAGCACAGTTAGTAAAATATTACAAATACAGCTCACTTTGATACGGAGATGCAATTGTTGTCGAAGTCTATTAGTCGTTGTTTTTAGGATTCCAGATATTTATTTTTCACCGCCCGCCTTGTTTATCCAATTGACGTACCATTCGTGAGCTCCATAAGGTTATATTTGTTTAAAGATCCACTAAAACGCCATTCGCGTTGCAATGATTTCGATGCCATTGAAGGTTAATTAAATATTGTACTGTGTCCACCGGATAAAAACTACGCATTTCTACTAAGCCCTGAAACCTACTAAAAATGCGCACAGAAGACTCTACGCACAACGACAATGGAAAGACCTATTGCGCAACTTTTCCATTTTCTTGACACGGGAAACGGAGAAATTCAACTTATTTTTTGACTGGATTGCCTATGGCAACCCAGTAGAGCAAATTCAGCGAAGGGCAACTAGATTTATTCTCGGTAAGGACCTCTCAGAAAATGAACGCTTACGAAACAAAACAAGGCTGCCCTTGTGTTATCGTAGGGAAATATTGCATTCTTTGAAAATTTAAGCTTATGTATCATTTCGTTCTTGTTTGAAACCTGTTCGTAGTATTGATCATCTTACTCTGAGCTTGCTTCCTAGTAGGACTGAAGCATTTAAAAATACCTACTTTGTGCGCATGTCCCGTGTTTGGAGAAATTTTCCCCTGTGTATGCGGGAATCTAGCTCTTTACTAACTTTTAGAGAGAATGTACATAGATTATATTACAACAAATTCCTCCTCAATTTTTCGTTTATTTTAACTAGATTGCATTACTTAACAAATAAAGAAGCCTTGACTGTGCTCTGTTCTGTTGTAAAGCACGCAGAAAGCGGCTAGAGCACGAAAGAATTGTAGGGGGAAACACGAGCCGATAGGCGAGTGTTTCTCCCTACTTCTTGTGTGCTCTAGCCGCTTCCTAAGTGCTTTAGAACAGAACAGAGCACAGTCAAGGCTTCTTTATTTGTTTTATGATAAAGAACAAGTAATTTTCTTCAAAAATTCTACTTTATTTTCAAAGCGCGCGCTGCTTGTGGCGAACTGAGGTTTCGTCAGCACAGAGCTTTATATTCTGATAAAGCACGCTAATTTGGACCAATCAGAGCGCTTGTAAGAATGTTTAAAATTATTTGATTGGTTAATGAAACAAAGGCTTGTCAAAACATCAATCAACTGGAAAGTGGCTTGACAGAAATTTATGAAAAAACAAGTGCCTGAATGTTCGGTTTCAGTCCGCAAAAAAAAAGGCAAAAAAAGAGGATCTAAATAATTAAGTTTATTCATTATTAAGAGGATCTAAATAATTAAGTTTATGTGCAATGTAATGAATTTTGAAATTGATTAAATTAAATTAATATTAATCGCCAAAAATTATTTCTTTTCCAGTTGAGCATAATCGCTACCGTAGGAGGAGTCTACTCTGATATTGCTATTGATGATGTGTACATCGACCCAGGGCTCTGTTGTAAGTTATTATCTTGTTGACCGATAAATTCCTTTCGGCTCCGCTTTGTTGTCAATTCGTCAATTGAATTTGTAGACGTAATCGTGTGAACTCGAGTGCATTTCGTGGTTTATGGTCTCTCGTGATGTTTTGAAAGTTATCTTGTCATATGACCCGTACGGCTGCGAGCGCACTTTCATTGTAAACTATTGGGAAAATTCCCGTATGAGGGCCGTACGCATTAGCGCCAGCAGGGCCGGAAAAGCCGTACGGCCCTACTAGGAACACGTACTGTTCCATGCGATGCAATCATAGGGGATTTCGTCGCTTTTAAACATCCAAGCTATTTACAGCCGGATAAGCAAATGCAAACAAAATTAAGATAAATTTTCTGTGCAAATTTTTGTTTTTATTTTGTCCTAACTTCATCTTCTGAGTGCTCATAAATAATGTAAAGAGCCCATATGATAAAATGGTTATTGATTGAGTTTAGGTCGGGCCGGACAGGAAAATGTTTGGCCCTCGGTTATGGCGCACGAACCTCGCTGCGCTCGGTCCGTACGACATGACCTTCGGGCCAATTATTTTCCCGTCCGGCCCTCCCACTCAGTCAATAAGTGCAATTTGAGAACTTTCAAGACATCGCGAGAGACCATAAATCAAGAAATACACTGGAAAGTTCATACGATTTTTTGGAATTTACTATATACTCAACAAAATCAACGGTTTTGTTTCCGTGGCATGCAACTTCCGAATAGCATTCTATAACCTGATAAATTCTATAACCTATCATGTTAAGCATTGACCAATCAGAAACGCGATATTCTGTCGAGAATATAATAAATCAGAATAGCCTTTTAACTTTACAAGTGATCTATTTTCCTTGATTACTTTCTCAATTCTCAAGAATTCTTGTTCAGTTATCTGTAGTTCTTGTTCATGAACAAAAAAAAAAAAAGAAGAAACCCTTAATATCTTCACCATGATGAGCTTATCAAGGGGAGCCTGTATCTCCACTGAATCAACCCTTTCGTGAGTAAATGCATTTTAAGGACCGGGTTTACCCCGCGAAAACTATCATATTTTTCTTGACGCTGAGATTGCTTTGTTTCGATTGGCTTTTACAACATCAGTTGGACGTGCTGATTCTCTCAATTGACATGGGCTTTTGCAACAATTCGCGTGCTGAAACTCCCAAGGCAGGCTGTCTATAAATAAATGTACTCGGGAACGTGTTGACTCCAAGGCCAAGTATAGGAGATCAGGCTCCCATTGATAAGCTCCTGTCTTCTCCCTTTAAATCAATCAGTATCTACATCACCCGTTTAGTATCTTTAATTGAATTAACTAACTACAAAAATGACCCCTAGCTAATTTGGATGGTAGTCCTTATCCAAGATTTCCCAAGAATTTGTATTTTCTGTTCTCCGGTTCCATCTCGAATGTAATGCAATGTAATGCGATGTCCGGAAATTGACGAATATATAGCCCTACGCTATTTAAATACATGGTCGCGACCATTAGCAAGAAGCAGTTCATCAAATCATGACACATCCATGTTTGTTCACGTTTACGAAATGAAAGTTTAAACGTATTACTCAGATTACTTTATGTTCCTTTGGCATTGCTTCTGGTCACGTGTCACTGGTCACGTGCATCACGTGCATCACGTTAGTCCGATCGTGTCCATGTAGATGACAGGAAGCGAAAAACATAGAAAGAGTCTGAAGCAATGGTCATTGTGTCTGTGTAAACAGTCCTTAATTTTGCATGTGTTTCAGCCTGCCAAGATGACTATTTTACGTGCCATTTGTGGGCCCAGAAGGGAGAATGCACTAAAAACAGAGAGTGGATGAGGGACCATTGCCACAGGAGCTGTAAAGTGTGCGGAGGTACGTTAAGCGATTAATAAATCAGATTGCTGAGAAACAAGTGAATAGCGCTTTTGGCGAATTCTGATTGGCTGGCTCGGACGTTAGTATCCACTAAAAATCTATTCACCTTACTGTCGCGGCTCGGTAAAGGAAAGAAACTTTATTAAAGTGTCTAGTCTACCTAGCGCTGGAGCACTAATTGGGGACACTGTAAATTGAAATCAACATTGAGAGCAAATCAAGTCAAATGTTGGTTTTTGAGGAGAGGGGAAAACCGGAGGATCCCGGAGAAAACCTCTCGGAGCAGAGTAGAGAACCAACAAACTCAACCCAAATATGACGCTGAGTCTGGGAATTGAACCTGGGCCACATTGGCGGAAGGAGAGTGCTCTCACCACTGCGCCATCCGTGCATCCCTCTGCATCCACAACTAGCCACCTCCACTTCGGTGAATAGTTGTTAAGTTAACTATTCACCTTTGACCAAACAGAGCAAAAAATGGCTTCCCGTTTCGGTACGGTTACAGAGGAACAAATTCTATCCATAAACTCGGCTAGTCATGCATTATATGCTAAAAACAATTATTCCCCTCAATGTCGGTGAGAGTGGTGGATATTATTAGACCCGTATCACCCAACTAGTGGACTAATGCAAATCCTGCATTTTGATTGGCTACGCGGCTAGACGACTATTATTAATTGCCCTCGAGTAGCGAAAAGCGTGACGCTTTCTTTCGTTTTATTCCCAAATAAATATTTCTTTAACTAGCATTTGCTAACTTTATTATTGCCTTTTCTGTCCGACTAGTTGGGTGGATACTGAAACAATTAGACCCTTCGCCCTCAAGGGCCACGGTTCAATAGAGTTTAATAGAGTTTCCCTTTTTGAGCACGCGCACTTCGAAAAATGTCGGCCTCCTACCTTATGCGCATTCTCAGTACGGAAAGTTCGTACTGGTAGTCGTCCTCGTGCTGCGATCTAAAAGTTCCTATCGTCATCCGGGGTTTTTCATGTTAGCGCATACCACTCACCAATGTACTATTTCCTTCTTTTTTGATAAACAAATAAACCGGGAATTATTTTCTTCATTTTCTTTTTTACCGAAATGGTAGTTCCTACGTCACCTCCGCCTTGTGTGGACAAGAATCCAACCCAGTGCCCGCTTTGGACCGCAAACGGCGAGTGTAGAAAGAACCCAGGATTTATGATGAAAAACTGTTGCAAGTCTTGTGGTAAGAATACCTGCCAAAGTGCTTTAATAACTACAGAAATCAGAAAAGTCGCTCCATGTGCAATGTGCAAATACACAGCAACCGGAATCGTGTGGACGCAAACTCGGCGAGGAAAGTAAATTCCTTATTATAGGAAATTAACTCTCCATAAAATTAAAGTATGAGACATTAACGCGACTTAAATTAACGCGAATTTCATGTAAAACGACTTTCGAAGAAAGAAAATTAACGCGAAGGAGGAGGTAGAATTTTACAATAAAGGAAATTAACGCGATCGAGACACGGTGGTGACCACTGGAACAAATTTATTGAAAATTAGATGCAAAAAAAAAAATCACTGAACAAAACTGAGCCCTCTGGTCAACAAAACAGTCCTCAAAATTCTGATAAATGTAGGGTTTAACGGAAAAAAAGAAGGCTTGTACCTTATTTTATTGTTTTTAGGTGTCATGAATGTCTGGAAAAGTTTCAAAATAGGGTTAAAATAATGCATATTAAGGGCGCTGCACTTTATTAATGTCTTGAAAAAAACGCTACACATAATTAGCGCGACATAAATTAACGCGAATTTTAACGATTGGCGTTAATTTCATGGAGCGTTGATGTCCGATAATAAGGTACGTGAATCCTTGTTAAATGGTAAAACAGAGACACCTCCATAGACGAGGCAAGTTATCATGTTATCGACGACTATTTCCAGTGGACAACTTAATTGAATCGACAGCTGTTAGTGTTTGGAAATGCGTTTCCACTACGAAAATTTTACTTTCCGATAACCGGTACGTTTTGCGGGAGCCTGGGAAAATAGCGACAAGAAAAGAAAAACCGCTGACTTCAAAAGTCGCTTGCGTCGCTGCGAAATGGATTTCAGTAATCGATAACTGGCTTACAGACGGGAGAAAGCGAATGCGAATTTCCAGATGCTATTAGCGAAGTGAGATAATTTTACACTACGGAATAGTTCGTAATGAACGCCCTTGCAGAATTACAACGATCTCGGTGTCACAGAAGATAATATAAATATGATTATTGCGGTGAATATTCCAAAGACTATCCTTACGAAATGAACGCTTCAGCTTGGGTTTGTCTCGGTCTAGAAGTGCTCGTGAGCATTTGTGAAGGAAGTGTTCATTAGTATTCAAACAGCGAGGAACGCGGCCTGCAATGTTGAAGACAAAAGGCTCCGCGCAAACGGCCACAACATTGTTGGCCAACAACTGCCAACATCGGCCTGCAATGTTGAAGACGAGAGGCTCCGCGCAAACGACCACAACATTGTTGGCCAACAACTGCCAACATTCTTGGGTGTCACATGTTGCGTTCGTTTGCACACACTGTGTAAATGTGCGTGTTGCTGTGCGAAGATTGAAAATGGTCAAACTTTCAAGCCAGCAACTCACAACAATTTTTTACGTTCCGTGATCGCCGAACGCGCAAGAATGTTGGATCCCATTTGCACAGCTCTTTCAACATTGACACATAAGATGTAATATCCATTGAGATAGCAACACACTAACATGTTTACAAAGTCTTATGGAGCTTATCCTTCCCATAATACACTGCACGTCCTTACATTGTCGGGAGTCGCTTTGCACACCACTGCCAACACAATTCAACTTCTCCCAAACCTATTTCTCCCAACAATGTTGGGAGCTGTTGTACCCGTTTGCACGAAGCTTTATACTGTTATTCATGCTGTTTCTTTTCTTTTCTCTTGTAGCTCGTGCTGGTCCGAACTGTAAAGACAGCAACTCCGTCCAGTGTCCACTTTGGGCTGCGAACGGAGAGTGTTCAAAGAACTCTGGATTTATGAAGAACAACTGCAAGAGGAGTTGTAGGACTTGTGGTAAGAACACTTGTCTGTTAATCTATCAGTCTTTCCGTCTGTTTTGTTGCATGGGTTTATTAACTATGCTGGGTTATTCTCGTGCCAGGTAGGCGTTTCCCTATTTCTTGATGTTTTCAAGGGTACCCCGGTTAACGCTCAAAAAGCATTCTTACCTATTTATCGTCTATACATGCTTGTAGCTCTGTACCCTCTTGTGCACATGGATGCCACTGGGGCTTACGTTTCCTCATTGTCTATGGTTAGCATCACTGATACCCGAATCACAAGACCTGACTCTTCAAAATGGTCTAAATAACAAAAACACAAGACTGGGTAACCGCCACTCAATTTGAAGATGAATCGTAATACAGTGACTTAACTCAGCAAACATTGATACACTCCAAAGAGATTCTAACCTGATAGGCACATAAACAAATTAAATGTCTAACATTCCCTCAAAGATGTCTTTTTGTAAAGTATGCAACAAAAGCTAGTCACTAAAGCCCTATCTTTGCGAAAGGGAACTTGTATGGTACTAGTAATCTTTTGACAAACTGCAATGACATTGCAAGCTTCCCACAGGTAATATACTTTTTCATCCACGAGTTAGCCAATGGCATCCTTTGATTTTTGTTGGAGTTGAGTGCCTCAGATTTAGGTCGGGTGTATTTATTGCAGAGCTTTATTATTACTGAATGAAATGATATATTGAATGCATCATGTATTTAACTGCGGATATGAAATCAAGTGAAGTTATGATCTTCGCAGTTATGAACGAAATTTTCGAAACTGCGTAGAGAAGCCTGAAAAATTCAAGACTTCAACTGAGCTATGAAGCCACTGACGTTGAGAGATGGTCATTTGTGGGTTCTAATGTTTCCGTGATGAATGAATCAACGAATGAATTGATATATGAAATTGATTATATATTGAACTGCGGATGTGAAATCAAGTCCATTTCATATATCATTTCATTCGTTGATTCATTCATCACGGGAACATTACAACCCACAAATGACCAGTTCCCAACATCAGTGGCTTCACAGCTCAGTTGGTTAAAGCGTCGCACTGGTATCGCGAGGGCACGGGTTTACGCTTCGTACATTGAAGTCCTGACTGTTTAAGGCTTTATTGTTGTTGCCATAAGCTCCCACATTATCACAGGGATCGCACCAATTTATTTGTTTCTCCTTCCTAGGTTGAAAACCTGTCCGATAAACACTTTAATGTGGGATAAAATACGCCGAGATTTTATGGAATGCAAATGATTTTACAACGCAGTTACTATCTGTCAGTGTAAGCAATAAAATAAAAGTTTAGACATGATAAGGACCGTGAGCCATTTTTGTGATGTTATTCAAGCTTCTTTTTGTCCTCGTAAAGATTTTTTGTCTGTAGTTCTTTAAAACGTTAGATTAAAAAAGTATTCTACATGATTGCAGACGTTCTTCCTATTATCTCTTTCTTACTGCACAAAATGCAATCGCTTACCCAAAACGTGAAACTGGGGAGTACGGATAACCGTAAGGTAAAGCTCGTACCTCACACTGGCACATTCCATTTTGACACGAATTGATAATTGACGACCCCATAGAGGTCAGCCGGGTAGCTCAATTCTAAGAAGAAGCTTATGAGGAAATGCTGAAAGCCTATAAGATCATGGACAGGAGTAAGGCTGGTTAGCTTGTTTTTCGAAAGTACAAGTGCTGCGACCACACATCAAATCTACTGGGTGAGAAGAAGTTCCGCAAGGCAAAGTTTGCCGCCAAGACAAAGTGGAAAGAAGTCAAATGGAGTTCTGCTGGTGCGGAAAAATACTAAATCGAGGGATTCTCAGCTTTTTCGCGGTAAGATACATGATGTATTACATCTATTCAAACAAGCTAATAGAGAGTTTGTTGAATTTGTTAATAAGATTAATTTTAAATACAAGGTTGAGAAATTTACATGATTCAATTTACTTTATTCCCCCTCTTTGATTGTTCACTCAGTTCCCGTGCATGTCAGTATGCAATTAGCTGCCTATTACATCCTGTTTTTGCTTGTTCGTCGATTATAGATTACAGATGATAGGTTATAAGTTGTATTTGTTTTCTCTATATTTTTATATGTATCTTGGTATTCAAGTGTAATGTAAACTTCTGTTATGTATTCAATAAAAATACATTACTTAAAAAAAAATTAAAAAATAAAAATAAAAATAAATTAAAGGGAAAAAAAAAAATATATATATATATAATCAAAAAGAGGTGGCGATCGAGTCAATTAAAGTGCTCAATACATAGGTAGTGCGTAAAGTAAATGTAGAAGTAATGTGGTGCATTTATATAGCGTCTTTATCACAAACGTCTCAAAGGCGCTTTACAAAGATCAATTTACCCCCAGCGGACTGGAAGCATATACAGGCGCAAATTGCAGCCGCTTCTAAGCAGTCCATGCATGCTGGTACTCATTTTACCGACCTCGGAAGAATGGAAAGCTGAGTGAAGTTTAGCGGGAAAGAAGGTCGCCAAATATTCCAGTCTCGGCAGAACCGGGAATGGAACCCGGGACCTTAGGGTTGGAAGGCAGAGATCTTACCACTGCGCCAACCCCTCCGCTGATAGAGGGCTATAGAGGGCTGTGAGAATTAAAACATAGCTACACGGTAATTACCCTACAGGCCTGTTTCGTAAGGCTTGAAGCCTCACTCATCAGGAGTTTTATTCACACTGTTTCGCACTTATTTTTATATTGATAATAATACCACACATATAAAAATAAGTGCGAATAAAACTCCTGATGAGTGAGGCTTCAAGCCTTACGAAACAGGCCTGTAGGGTAATTACCGTGTATCTATGTTTTAATTCTTACAGCCCTCTCTCTCTCTCTCTCTCTCTCTCTCTCTCTCTCTCTCTCTCTCTCTCTCTCTCTCTCTCTCTCTCTCTCTCTCTCTCTCTATATATATATATATATATATATTTATTTATTTATTTATTTGTTTATTTAAATTATGTTACCATGTGAATTCTCGCGTTGGTAGATTCGCCTGAGTATCCAACCAAACCTTCAACATTGAAATGGCGTTCGCCTTGGAAGCGACAAACGGGGTGGGTATGGAGGATGAAAGAGTGGCTAGCTAGGTTAACGAAATGAAAGGCGAACAGTTGTTGTCGTCAACTGTTCCACCGGGTGCTTGCAGATGTTTAGGACTGGTTCACACATACGACGCAAGCGAAAGCACAAGCAACATGCGCAGACTCATTACAGTCTTGATCATTAGTACCATTTCTTTTAGGACAAAAGACCCAAACATACAGCAAGTTAACAAGTTTGCATTTGTTGACTGTGCTTATGCTTGCTTTGTTATTGGGAAATCCTTGTTTACATTTTTTTGCCTCATTAGCATAAGGCTATCGTTTTCTATCAGTCTGCCGAGAATAAACTACTGAATATTGAAAGTGCATTACATAATACACACTTTCCCTTGAAAGTGGGTGTTAAACAAGGCTGTACACTAGCACCCACATTGTTTGCTTTCTTTGTGGGAGATGTTCTTCAATTGGCAGAGCCTCAACTAAGAAAACATGGAGTTGATATTGATTACCGATATGATGGCGATTTGTTCAATCTGTGCCGGTTACATACCAAAACAAAGATGTCTTCAGTCTTAGTTGTGGAATCCAAGACGCTTATGATGCTGCAGTCTGTTCGACATCAGAAGAGGGATTACAGAAAAACACAGTTGCATTTGCAGAAGTATTGTTTCGACCTGTCTATGGTACCACCCCCGCAGCTGCCAGTGTACCCAAAATCACTGTGGATGGAGCTGTGGATGGTACTACCTTAAGGTAGTACCACACTTTAAATACCTTGGAAGCTATGAGGCCAGTGTTGCGTCCCCTGATCGTGAGATAAATAACAAGATCAGTGTTGCTGTGATGGCTTTTGGTGAGCTACGTAAGCGTGTCTTTGGTAAGCACGAACTTGAGCTCGCTACCAAAATGCAAGTGTTAAAGCTGTTGTCATACCAGCCCTTTTGTATGGTTGTGGAACTTAGACTACTTACCGATATCAAGTAAAACAGCTAGAGAAACTCCACCAAAGATTTTTACGCACACTCTTGAACATCGAGTGACAGGTATGATCGTGTTACTGATGCTGAGGTTCTTGACTGGTGCTCTATCACAAGCAAAGAGGCTATGTTGCAACCAAGTAGTCAAAGGTGGTATGGACACCTTGGGCCCTTTTCTCGAAAGTCCCGAATCTTTACGGGCCATTTTCGGGTGTCACAATTCCCTTTTGTATCTCAAGAACAAAGAAGGTTAAGTCTTTAATCTTCAGTTATTTCAAGAAAACATCGGCTTTCCAAAACAAGCGGTTGGCCGTTTCACAAATGGCTTTTTGGGCCCGAATTTCGGGACTCTCGAGAAACGGGCCCCTTGCTAAAAAGAATGCACAACGATTGCCTACACAGCTTCCCTACGGTCAGCTCTCTACAGGAACCAGATGCACCGACGCTCCTAAGAAAAGATTCAAGGATATCCTGTAAAGGACCTTCACTGATTGTGAAATCAGTAACTGGGCCAAGCCCCAGCAGATAGATTTACGGGGAGGAGAGCGGCTTTCAATGGTGTAAAGACCTTTGAAAACAAGATGTGTTTGGCTTAGGAAGGATAAAGGGCAAGACGAAAGGTTCCCGAGGCATTCAAATTAATGCCTAATGCCTACCGTCTGGGTAGTTGTCTGTGAAAAAATCATATCAGTGGATCACCGTGCTCGTGTCGAACGGCAGTTATCCTGATGATGATGAAACTGAAAGGCTTAAAATTAGAGGTTTAAGTAAGTTTAACAAGTTCTTTTATCTTTTGAAATCAATTTGTAAATAACATGATGCTTTCTATAAGCAAACACGTATGCTATTGAAAGAAATGTAAACAGTGACGTCAGCAAAGATTGCCTTATTGCAAACCCTTCTTAAGTGGCACAATTCCACTCGTTAAATATCTTCTTGGCTAGTAATTAAGGAAAAAAACTTCCTTTAGAATCAATTTTGCCATCTTTAGAATTCACAATGTGTATGGCTTTAATTATAATTGCGTAGAGCGAGTAAAAGTTTTGGTTGATATCATTTTAAGGGATGGAGATTGAAGCGATAAGTTTGAAAGAAATGCCTGTAGATTCTTCAGCCAAGTACTCGAAAGCTTTATGGAGATTGTTGAAGGCCGCCTGGTAAGTTGAACTTTATTTTAGTAACTGGCTCTTGGAATTGTGTATAGAAGTACACGTGTATACTGACTCGTCCACACTTTTTCTCTGTTTAGAGTAAAAACCTGTAAAGTGAATAAAGGCGTTATAGTAACATTCACAATTGCAGCCTAAGTGTATTCATCGGGTACAGTCCACGGTCAGTATACATCTAGTAGTATCTATTTCGGCATCACCTTAATATTAAAGAATGCATACTCTCGTAAATATCCTGTGAAATCAGGGCGTTGTCATTAGCGCCAACCAGGCACCATGGATATATAATTTAACGGGTTTTTGCTGGAAGAGAATTTCCAGTTTCCAATTCCCGCGTATTCCTCGATTATTTCGACTGATTTATTTGCCTTTTGTCTGTCTAATTTATAGATGAAATTTGTGTCTTTTTCTTTCGTTTAAAAATGTACATTTTTCTTTTCCTCCTTACATCGCAACACGTTCTGGGACAGGTTTCTGAGCAATTAAGAAAGCACAATGGGTCGCAAAATTGTAAAGGGCTAGACAACAACTTTGAAAGATGGAGCAAAACTTTGGACTTGTAATCGGAATCTTGGGTCTTCAAAGATCTTCCCACTGGAGAGACGGATTTAGCAGGGGACGAAAACAAGAATGGACGCGGTGACGTTTTGCAGCAATACTGGGGACACTCCCTATTGCAAAGGGAAGAGCAGAAATCAGGACATGGAAAAGTTGTCGAAGGTGAGGTTGTAACGTTCCCAGTCAAAGTAATTGGCTCATTCCATAGTGACGTCTGGACTGCAGGTGTGCCGTGCACGATAGGCTGCTCGAGTTTGGTAAGACCCTGACAACACTCCAATGGACAAGTGATACCACAATGGTTTTCACATTGTTCTGGACAGGCTTTCGCTGCTGATGCTGACGAATCTGGAAGAAATGGTCTCTGGCAGCAATTCTGCGGGCAAGGTGGATGACAGTATGTTGAGCAAGTGCTTGGACAGGGAATAGAAGGAAGTAGAGTCACCTTGCAGCAAAATTTGGGACATAAATTATTGCAGCTTGAGCTGCAAAACGTCGGACATAATTCTAGATATGGTGTTGGTTGCTGGGATGGAAGCTGTTTCGAAGAGCAGCAATAACTAGGGCAAGAAGGAACACAAATTATTTTGCAGTGAGAGGGACAAAGCGATATGGGGGCAATTGTGATCTTGCAGCATTCCTTTGGACACGATGAAAGACAATTGGTGTGACAAATCGGATTGCACGTTGGCTGTAGCATTGCAACTGTGGAAAGTGAAGGAGTTCTGCAGCAGTGGCTTGGACACGAGGAGTCACATGAATCTTTACAGCTACTTGGACATAGCGCTGAGGATGGCGTGGAGGCTGTGCAGCAATGTGTTGGACACATTTGATGACAACTATTTTGGCAGTTTGATGGGCATATAGGTTGATAGGATGGTTGCACCACATTGCAGCAATGGTTGGGGCACGGTGGACGGCAATTGAGGCTACAATAAGTCGGACACGTCTGCACTTTGGGGTGTTTAGGGGCTTGACAGCACTGACTGGGACATCCTGTTCCACATGGAGATTTTTGAGCACACTCTGTTGGACAATGCCGTGTTGTCGGTGGCTTTGGCATGGCGGCTTTGGAAACAGGAAGAACATGAAAACGTCAGAAGGCCAGCTTCGTGATATCATCTAAGGTACATGCACAGCGGCTGCAAAGAGAATTTAATGATTCTAACTAAGTTAAATTCACCATTGAATCTCATAGGCCAAGCTTAGTCAGCAAGCAGGAGATGGCGTTTTCCCGCATGCTTTATCACAAGGTATATGATCATGTCGCCAAAAAACGAACAAATTAAACAATTTTGTTTCGTATTATGGATGCGCTTCGTAATAACGTCGTAAGGTTTAAATCAGAATACTAAATGGACGGAACCTTAAACCTCGTCATCGTGGCTGTGGTAAGCCTACTTACCAACACATCGATGGCCATTGAAGTAGAATCCAGGTACACAGATACAGATCCCACGAACACAGTGGGAATGAGATGGGCAGCCTTTACAGTCGTCCTCTATGAATTAACCAATATTGGAATATTAGTCTTGTGTAGCAATTGGTTCTTTGCTAGGCTCAAACTTGTTGTCCCTGAATATACGTGATTTAAGCGAATATGTATGGAGTGGGTTGGAGGAACATTTTTTTAATTTTAAAATTTGCACCAGTTTCAATATGTGATGGAGTGGAAGAAAGCTTGAATGAGTTTTTTTTGCAAATATACGAGAATGTCATTTCTTTTCCAAGGCGCAGACTTTCCCTGCTTTAATCAAACGTCCCATGAAACTCGGTTCCCGTCCATTAGCTCAGGGGTGGTGATCTTTTGCTAAGTTACCTCTAAACTTATGAAAGTTAAACAGCATGAAAGAGTCAAGATTTTCCATCAATTTGGCCCCACAAGATATGTCATGTGAATGACATTGGCATCGATATATCTCCAGCATGACACCAAAAACTGCTTTTCATTCTGATTTCCCGCACTCACTCATTAGTGAAATGATCGCCAGTTTTGCTCTTCATAGGGCACCAAGGAGCGAAATTTGTGTGTTAAATATGAAGAGATTAATCTCATCAACAAGACCTGCTTGAAATTAAGTTCGCACCAATTGTACTACACGATTGTTATATCTGTCTCTAGAGATTGCTTGCAAATCACTTATGATCAAACTTGAATGGCTAAGCACTGTTCTCACTTTGGCAATGTTTTCCATTTCCAATGAATCCCGGCTTGCACACGCATTCATCATTTATACACGTTGCATTTGGACTGCATCGACGGCATCTTTTTACTAAAGATTTAAATACGACCATCACAAACTGAAACATGGACTCTGTTTTATTAGCATACACCTTTTTCCAAAGTGGCCACCATTTAGATATTCTTTTGTTTTTATTCAAAGGAGACCTTGATGCCTCGTTCAATGTAAAATTTCTTGTGAATTTTAAGGCATCAAACATCAGAGGCTAATTTGAATTAAAACAAAAGAATATTTAAATGGTGGCCATTTTGGATATAGGTGTATCTTTTCAATATTTTAAGACGTTAGAACCTTTGGAATGAATTACTTATTGTTGTTAACTGTCTCTATCAATTTGAACAAGATATTGATGGAAAGGTAAATGATATTACAAGAACGCGTGGCAACCTCGAATAAACATTTTAGTGACTTTCGTAAGAAATTGAGAACATTTAACTTCTTGAATTTTAAGGCCAGCTGTAAATGTAATTATTGTATTTCTTAGGTTTTTATCTTATATTAGGCACTTCATTGATGTTTTTTTTTTTACCCATTAGGACTTGTATACTTTCTATCCGTAATTTATTAATTATTTTATACATTTGTTATTGTATTTTCTTTTTATTGATTTTAACGGCCATGCATTTCGTACATTAGCCTCATCCTACGCAACGACTATAAGTAATTGATTGATCGAAGCTAACACTGTCTGCTCTCTGGGTAAATAAGATGCATCTGCTCATGTTGACTCACGTTTTTCGCATTGGAAGCCATCACCTTTGAATCCAACCCTGCATCTACAGGCTCCTTGGACACAAATGGCGTGAATATCACACTGATCACAATCATCCACTGCCGGGAAGAAATGAAGTAAATCAGAAAAACATATACTCTCAACATTAAAGTGTGCTAGCGAAGGAAAACTGCGTTCAGCAACGAAAACACCTTTAGTGGGTCAGTGTTAAATGTAAAGATGCCAAAGGTGACTTTTGGAAAGACACATTTTTTTAGGCTGAGTAACATCTTGACAAGTGTGTTACTTTTGGAAACGTGCCCATTGACCACAGTAAAGATCTCCCATGACTGTTTATGAGAAACAAAATACCTTCACAGTTCGTTCCTCTGTAGGATCCAATGCATCGGCAAGAATACCCGTCTGTAGCTTCCGTGCACGATCCACCGTGGAGACAGGGATTTGGGTGGCAGTAGGACTTTGCTAAAGGCAAGAAAATTCAAAACATACCCTTTCTTTAATTGTCTATTTTCTCGTCTTGAGGAGCAAGGTTTCCCAATGGATGCTGACGTTGCTTGAAGCATGCTACACTACTAATAACGGACTTAACACTTGTTGGTTAACGAGGTCTCGAAACTCATTGGTTACTAAGGGTGTCTGTGGATTATTCGGGCTCATATACTGCTCATCCCACCAACTAGATTTGTCTTCGGTGTTTCCTAGTTCTCCTCAAACGTCTCAACTCTCAGTTTGTGTCTTAATCATATTCTATGTATTTCTAGTATATCCTTCCATACACAATCTCACGAGCTTATTGCAACAAAATTTACGTTTAGATGAGACAAGAAAGTCATACGAATCCCAAATAAGGATCATTCTTTAACCATCATTCCCCCTTTGGACCAACTCCTTCCACTGCGGCTAAGTACCATGCAGGTTTACAGGCTTGCTATTTCTTCAAACAAAAATCCAATTACATCTCTGTTCACACGTTGCTCCTTGAAATCCTTTCAGGCACATGCACTGGAATTTCTTTCCTTTCGGAACACATCTTCCATCGTTCAAACAGGGGTAACCAGCACAAGGATCAGGGGGTCTTTGCGTTGGGGCTGCTCCTGCTAAAGAAGAGAAAAGCAATTGACTTCTTGGGGGCTACATCTCTAGCGCTGGGATTCTTTGGGCAAACGTACGTCCCATCGTTCTATTTTTGTAACATCTCAGCTTGTTAATATAACATTTTTGGGATCAAGTAATGTCTTACGACTGGAAAACTACTAATACACCGTGGAAGTAATGGTAAATTGTGGAAAAGAATAGATCTTGTCTATTTTTTGTTCAACGTCGTTCAACAATGTTTCACATAATGAATAGCCTCTTTTAGCACTTAGCATAATGCGATACACAGTTCAACATTTGTGTAACGAAAGATACAACAATTGCTGACCAGCGGCATTGGAGTAGCACCCACACCTGCTGTAACTTACGATAGAAGCCGTAAAGCATGGTTGAAGTTAAAGAAAAAAGGAGCCATCGTCTTGCCTTCGACTTCGGTCGACCTCTTGAGTGATAAACAAATAATGAACGTTTTGTCATCAGTTGAAAGACCAAGGGTAAACTTCTCCCATATAATCAAATCAAGAGACGGAAAATTTGCGTCTGTTGGTTCATACACATTCTAGGATCTTCCAATTGGTATGATCCTCGTTTTTTGGGGTAACCAACGCCCTAAATTAGTGAAAGCCACACAAGTGATCAAGACGAATCTAGGTTATACGGAAATGGAAAGGTGAATGCATCCACATCCAAAAAAAAGACTTATCATTAATCAGCTGATGTTCGTATTCTTCCATAGTGGAGATCAGGTTCTTGTTTGTCTAATCTTGATGCAAGGAATCTTTGAATATAATCGTGGAATTACCATTGTTGCCGATGGAAAGCTCACAGTAATTGCCTTGGTAACCAGATGTACACTGACAACTATGGCCATTTGGCTTTTCGTAACATGATCCACCATGTCGGCAAGGATTTGGAACACAAAATCTCGGATTAGAAGCTAAAGGAAACAGAAAAAAGAAAACTCCATACAGTAAATTCCTGGGCTAAGGAATTGTTGCTCGAAAGTGAAGTCCGTCATGTTGCCCTATAACATAAATAATTAAATAATTCATCTATCAGAAATACAGTCATTTTTATCTTACTTTTCTTGCTTTTTTATCCTGCTTTGAGCCGTGACTAGCCGTTCAGTATCAAAAATTCGACGTCATAATTCGGCTTAATTCTTGTTTACTTTTTAACAGCGATTTATCAGTTCCCCTACTACCATTCGACTGTTTTCAAGCCTCTATATCGCTATGGACGAAATTACAATCTCTCATCACACTATCTCAAAGCCGTAGGTGCCATTTGAACTCACCTCCTGCCCGATAACATTCGCCTCGAATCCCATTTCCATAGAAACCAACGTCACAGACGCACTTTCCAGTCTCGCAGTGCGCATGAACATCACACTTAGCACATTTGTCCTCTGAAAACAAAGAGGACAATAAAAGTAACCAACAACGTTCATCAGTGAATAAATCATTCTCTGGATCTTTAATATGTAACTAAACAACAACGTCATCAAGGCAAGGATGTCTGAAGTTGAGTATAAAGAGAGGAACAACAATTTTAAGAATTGCCATTTTTTTTTAATTTTGCAATACGTAGTTAAACATGTGAATGTTGCCTTTATGGTGTAAATTACAATTATGGAAAGCTAATCGCAATAGCACTCACATGTAACTCTTATTGTATTTTGCTATTGTATCGTTATATATTCTTACTTGTGGCTACGTGTCAGGTCGCTATAAACGCCAGGGTGACGAAAGGAACTTTATCATTATTTAGGCAGTAATTGGGGATACTGTAAACTGAAGTGAACAAATTAACGCAAATCAAATATATACTTATAGGCGTTACGATGATTCAAGTGAGTAAAACTCAAATATATTACAAGCCGAAATACCTTAGTCGAGTGCTATTATTCTTTCCTTCTAGTAACAACTCCCCGAGAATACTAACTTGATCATTTCCCCCTATTAAACGCAGGCTGGTTACAATTCTATCTAAAGCAATCTTGAGTGTTTAATAGGCCGTTTTAATACTTTATTCTTCATACGCTAATAGCCCAAGTCACATCTGATTTCATAGAAAAACCACAAAAAGCCGGGTTGCCCTTTTTTTCCTCCTTCCTGCCTGTGTGTGAATGGTTAGTCTTTAATGGAGCAATCTCCACGATCATTAAGGCTATATTGGAAAGCCACGAGCAAGGCATAGAGCAAAAAAGAACGGGCCTTTTTAGACAGTCCTCACCTGCACAGGTTGAGCCTTCAAATCTTTCATTGCATTGGCAGACGTACGAGCTTCTCTTTTGCTGGCACGTTCCTCCATTGTGACAAGGGTTCGGCTCACAGACCCCAGCGTCTGTAGTTTGACAAGAATATTTGTACCAACACAAATCAATTGAAGACGGAATGCCATTCTACACGTCAGCAATTGCTGACCTCTTTAGAAACGCGGGTCAAAACATTCTGGTGTAGGAGTAGCAGCGATTATGGAAATCATTGTAAAATTGAGTTGAGTCAGCTCTCAATGTGAACCTCCACAGTGAAAAGCTGTTGCTTTGTTAATAAACTGTAGCAATTTGATTATGATAACTTGTTTAACTTAACCCTGGCCCTAGAGTCCTCAGAACAGAAAAGAGTCCGTCCTTTTAGCCTTTCTACAGCTTGCCCTCTCCCCTCAGAAAAAAATGTCCTTACTTACCCCTTCCCCGAGTTTTCTGAGGGCAGAGGGCGGCTCTACAAGGGGTAGTTCTGCATGAGGATCACGTTAAACACCATTAAGCTTTTGAGACATAACTTGCAATACAGAAAGCTAGCTTCTAACGTCTGGAACTCCGTACCAAGCTCGGCAAAGTTTATGTGGGTTCTTTTACGTCCCTCAGGGTTTCTATGACCGAAGGGTATGATCAAAGGGGTATAAGACTGGGCCTAAGCTTTATAGTCCTTAATAAATTAAAAATTAAATTAAATTTGCTGTTTTTAGGTCAAAACTGGGTCAAACTCTAAATTATTACATTAGCTCACACGTCAGAAACCCATGCAGGATCGAGCAACTCCCATGTCTTCCTGTCACGGCGTTTTCACCGACCGATTTCTCTTTAGATTGAATTTCCCGCGAGTGAGACTCCCACATGAACCCGATGACCAATCACAGGGAACTATCTTGACGTCATAGCGTCACCGAACCGAAACTGCCTTTGTTGTTTTGCGGCAAAGGTAGTCCAAAAACAGATGGTCTGTAAAAATGCGGTGACGTAGGCTTAGTATGGGAGTTGCTCGTCCCTACGCATGGGCACCTGACAGGTACATCATTAACCCGACAACCCGCTGACAAGATATGAAATATATTTATGGCACAAAGAGCTATTCGAATTAATTTTTGGTGACTTTCCGACACCGTCTCCAATTTTCAAGTCTTAATCCATTTCCACCCTCTCCATTCTTGGCTGCAAACAGCAAAAAATAGCTTCAGTGCACTTCAGTGGTTATTGGCAACAAGACTACTTCATTGATGCAAAGACGTCTTTTAGTGTTTGAAGTTCGACTGAAAAAGCGTGACCCTACCCCTTTAATCTCAAACGAAAGATTGTCTTGACAGTGCCTTTCCAGGCGTTACTTACCCTCGCAGTTTTTACCCTTGTATCCATTCTTGCATTTGCATACGTAGTCGTCCAGAAGTCCTTCATCAATGCAAGTTCCTTCATTTTGACACGGGTTACTCAAGCAAGGCCTGATACCTGCCACAAATTATAATATTTGAGTGTTCTGAAACTCCATCAGTTGATCATGATGAACACTTTTAAATCCTGTAGATTTCGCTTTCTCGTCCTTGGCGACCAAAACAGTACTTTGCCTCGATTTGCACGAGCTTCGTAGAAAGACAGTAAAATTTCCCATGATTCAAATCGAGCGGAACGGGTGTGTATTGCTTAACAGGAAGGAACCAGAGAAGTAGTATATTCCACTCAGAGAGCTAGAGTAGTGCTTGTATTTTAAGGGAATAGTGCAGGTCAGATCATATCAAATCTTTCACGGTGGTTATTCGACCTTTATCAACTCGTTTGACAAGATCAATTTCCCACCGACCCAGTACCACAGTTTCTTTAGAAATAAATATAGCAATTTAGTTTCTAAAGAAACTGGTGGTGAGTCGGTGGGGAAATGAAACAAAGAAAAGGGTTTATCAACTGGGTTGATATGGTAAATTGACCACCGTAGAGAAATTCCAAAGCCGGCGTTTCGAGTGCTAGCTCTTCGTCAGAGCGAACTGACTCATAAGCTAAATGACCCATTCGCTCTGACTAAGGGCTAACGCTTTAAGTGGGTTTATCAGCTGGGCTGATATGTTATTTTTACCACTGTAAAGAAATTCGGAAGCTGATGTTGACCCTTCAACAGAGATAATTATTGTATTAAGGGTTGTAAGTGGTTATATACTACGTTATTGCTGGGGATAGAGAGATATCAAATAATTCCAGTAAAGAACGAGAAAGAGGAATACAACAAATCAGCCTCCTCAAAACGTTTCAACAAAGGTTTTTTTTTTAGTTTCTTGGGTCGCACGGGTTAAGTTACATCTCACCTTTGCACAAAGTACCAATGTAATTCAAAGGACATTCGCAATCGAATCCAACATCATTCTTGTGACAAGTACCGCCGTTGTAACAAGGGTTGGGATGACAACTATTCATGACTAGTTGTGCTACGAAAGAAACATAATAAAAACACACCCTGTGTGTTAAAACTTTCAACTGCAGGCAACAAATCTACCCTGCATACTGCATATCACACCTAAAAGGCAACTCACCTTTGCTATTTCTGTACATATGTCATAGCATTGTTTTAATTTCATGGCTGAAATCACATTGTGGCCTGTTTTTATAGGTGTCAACGCTTTTTTCACTAGATCTTGATATAATTTCCAAAGTAGCTATAGTGTCTGTTAACCGAGTCTATCAAAGTATGGCGTGCAAAAACATCGCTAAAGAGCCTAAAAAATAATTATTTTATTTGCGACAGCTGCAGTGCAATACGAGCACGTTGTGGCATGATTAGCAGCCAAATACCAAAATACTCTTTGTTTGTCTCCCAAATTTCTCATAAGCATTGCTTCCAGTTTCTCTTGGCACTTAAAATGGTCCTAAGAGAAAACAAAAACAATGCTTATGCAAAATTCGGGGCACAAACAAAGAGGATTATGGTATTTTCAAAAGTGGCCTATTGATCCCAGGCTACCTCGTCGTCAAAGAGGCACATGGAGCTTCCATTTCAATGGGACCACTTTTAAAATACCATAATACTCTTTGTTTGGCCCTCAAAAATTTCGCATAAGCATTGTTTCCATCATTTTCTCTTGGGACTTACATTGGTCCCAAGAGAAAATAAAAATAACGCTTATTCATAATTTTGGAGGGACAAACAGAGAGTGTTATGGTATTTTTGAAAGTGGCTGATCTTTAACTCGCCTAGAGTTTCAATCTTATAACTCTGCGTCAAAGCATAAAGTTGTCTTATTTTTAAACGCTGAACAGCGTCTTGTTTTTTTCAAAAAGAGGAAGGATGCTACAAGAAACTCCAGATTAGATGAGAGGTTTGTGTTTTTAATTTATCAAATATATAACATGTATCCAACAGAAAAGAATCCAATACGCCTTTCTTGCGCAAATAAGTGGCGAAGTATTCAGCATTATTTGTATTTTATGCAACGTTTAATAAACGAACAGGAGTGTTTTATTGGGTTTAAACCATGAGGCGAAGCCGGTGGTCTTAACTCGATAAAACACGACCCGCGAGTTTATTGAATGGCTTCAAAAACATTCCACAAAAAGCACGACATGTGAGTTTATTGAACGGCTTCAAAATCCACAAAAAGCGTCTCCCTCTGGAGTCCAAACAAAAGTTCAGGGAGGATAACATTAAAGTGCCCCTGTGATCAAAAAAAACAACTTCCTTTTTTCTATCAGATTTTGAAGGTGTGTTTGCTTAACACCTGACTGGCAAAATTTTGAGCTTTGATTTTTATCCAAAGGCCGTTTACTTTGAGTGTAAGTTTTGGATTTCACGGTCCGCCATTACTCACGTTCAAAACTGACCGATTGGACCTCAAAGGTTAATATATGCAAAGCGTGAGTTTAAAAGTCTGAAAGCCCAAAGCCCCCGTGCTGCATATTAATTCTGCGGCGTACACACGTATTGACTTCTTAAACTATTGAGCCTTTGACGTCATTTTCTCCTCGATCCAGCTCTCTCAAGAACATAATGTTAGTAATGGCGGACCATTAAATAGGAAAATTACAGTTAAAATAAAGAGGTGTCTTTTTCAAATCAAGGCTTAAAACGTGGGGCACCTAGCGTTTTGTTAACATAGTTTTGAAATCCAAAGAAAAATATGAATTGATTTTTTGGTCACAGGGGCACTTTAACATAAAAGAAGAACAAGCTATGCCTTATTAGTATGATTTATGTAGAGAATTTTAGCTAATAAGGAGTATTTGTCAGTCGTTTTTAAGGTAATGCATACGTGATGTTTTATCAGCCCGTTTCTCGAACGTCCCATGAACTTTTCGGGTCCGAGAAGCGATTTACGAAACTGACATGCGCTTGTTTGGACAAGCAGTTCTTTTGACATGTTTTGAAAATCACAAAAAGCGAACTATTTGTGGTGTTTGTGACTTAAAATCCCTCCGTTCGTGAGATTCAGAGGGAATTGTGACACCCGAAAAGAGCCCGAAGCGTTTCGGGACTTTCGAGAAACGGACCCCTGATAGGCAGTTTCTCTAATTAATTATTCATCCGTTTTGAATGACCTATTGTTGAGAGATATAAATTATTTCATAACGGTAGTTCTAAGGAGTAAAGAGTAAGCTGGTTCAAATCTAAGGTCATTGCGAAAGGTTTAACATCAAGTGATTCCAGGTCAAAAATGACAAACCCCCAATAGAGTGTTTTCACTCACGTGATCAGTAACCTTGTTTTTCCACCGAAACATTGGCGTGATGAAAGAGCTTAATTCCCTGGAGGATTAGTTGGGGACACCAACATGGCCGCCATTCCTTTGTTTAGGGATACCAACATGGCCTCCGTGACGTCACGTGTGAAAACACTCTATATAAGTGCAAAAATCCTTTTTTCGAGTTGAATATAAACATTACAACTGAAATTAATATTGCAAACGCGAAAACCTGGACAGAAGCCATGATTTTATTAATGAAACGCATAAATGAAAACCAAATATAGAAAATAAACCTGACAAAGTGACCGAGGAAGTCGGGTGAATGAATAAGCACGTAGATCGTCTCGCACACTGTTAACCAGACCATGATTGGCTGAGCGACGTAAAACAAGTTCTTGAGGAAGAGTTTGTCCTTTAAAAGAACGTCTTCGGCGGACAAGATATCGAAATTCATTCTCATTGGGTAAGGACAGAGGAATGTCACCATTTGGGTGAACTGAAAGTGGTACTTTGACTAAGAACTGAAGCCATAATTGATCACCACTATAGGTAATTAGTTTTATTGCTGAACTTTAAAGACCATTGCCGAGAATCAAGTATGTTAATCTGTTTCTAAGTGAGTAATTTAATATTAGACCTTGCCAACTAGCAGAGATTCACGGCGTCACCAACTCCAGCTTCCATCAACTGGAGCTAGGTCATATGTTAGGGAAAAAAACACTTACTTCTTCCTGGCGTCGGCAAGATTGGGCTTGTGGTATTTTTAGCATAATTCATAGTATAATTTGAATCTGTAGGCTCTGCAAAAAAACTGAGGCTTTAAAAAAGAGGCAAAGATGAGGTCATATACATTCTATTGACTAAATCTCCACACAATGAAGTATCATGTACGTTATTGCCACCATGATGTTTAAAGAAAACAAAAGATTTTTTATTATCCAGCGTGTTAAAGCTGTTAGTTGTCTCAAAGTAAACATCGATTTCAAACCAATTCTCGAGATTAACGGCGAGATGAGGCGCAGAGCGATAAGCAAGTGACGAAGTCCCTACTCTTGATAAAGTAACCTTGGAAAAATGTTTGAGGGACTTTAAGAAACTATGTATAGAATGATCATCGCATAACAAGGAGTTTGTTTTTCTTGTTAATTTTGATTCTTTCTTCCGACTTCACCGTGCAACTGGTAAGTTACTCCCTTAACTGCGCATGCAACCGTGGTGTAATATAAGTCATTTCATGTATTCTCGACTGTCTATATTTGTACAAAAGTTCCAATGTCGTGAATCAAAACTATTTTTTTTTTAATCAACACGATTTAGGAAGAGAACATGAATCATAAATACCTTCACATACATTGCCATTTCCAAAGTATCCAGCCTTGCACGCACATTTGCCATCTACGCAAACTGCATATTTATGGCAACCAGTGCATAATGGAACGAGAGGTAAAACTTTCACTAGAATTAAAATAGTTCGAAAGAACAAAAAGATATACATTTGCCAAGTGAATTCAGTGTTGAACTGATGAATCTCAAGTTGAATTGGGATTGGACCTGCCTTGGACACAGTACCTGGCTACTACCGCTTTTTCTAAGGTGTTAGTATGGCATACATCTCCGAGATGATTTGAAGCATAGCAATGGGCTATACTACTACACGTATCAGAAAAATTAAGTAGAGAGATAACCTACCCTTGTGGAAAGCCGGCGTAGATTACAGTAGCGGTAATAGTGTGATTTTTTTTCCCACGCGCGTTTGGTGTTTCCTCAGGAACATACCTTAACCCAAGTTTTTTTTCTCTGTGATGACACTACAAAATTCAGGTAGGAAAATTTCGCATTACAGGTATTAAGGCCCGTGCAAACGCTCGCAACATTGTTGCGCCCAACATGTTGCGAGCGTTTGCACACCATGTTGTGTGTCGTTGCGTGTTGTCGCGACTTGTTGGAAGTTGTTGGATGAAGTTTGAAACTGGTCCAACAATGTTGCGTTCGTTTGCACAGCACATCCAACAATGTTGGCCCGGCGCACGCGCACAACATGCCGCGTATCCACACAAATACATGCGAAGAAAAAATCAATATGGCGTCGGAGATGGAAAACTTCCCAGAGTCCTTTGTATTCTCATCTAAAGATCCAACATGTTGTGACTTGTTGTCAGCCTTTGCACAAATCGGCTAACATCGCGCAACAAGAGACAACATTGTTGGGCTCAACAATGTTGCGTGTTGTTGCGAGCGTTTGCACGGGCCTTTAGATGTTGCGTTCCAGGCATAGTCTAGAGCGACGCCCATGAAGGTAGCTTACAAAGTTGCAATTCAACTGAAGACATCGGATAAACCAGAGTAGCATTCGGAACTATTCCCGATTGTCAACCTGGTTTCAGTGTCAATCTTGAATTACATTATTCTAGTTTCACAGTGATCACGATGATAGTACACACCTTCACAAGTCGATCCGTTAAATCCATCTTTGCAAACACATCTAAAGGTCTCTTCAATTTCAATACACTTTCCTTCATTTAAGCATGGGTTCTTGGAACAGGGCCCTTGCAATTCTAAGAAAAGAAAAGAAACAAGAACAAAGTAACGCAATACCTTGATTATTGCTTTAAATTGGCCTTTCAAGAAACGTGCTTGGGAACTTTCCTTAAACGCAAGTACCCCAGGACAACTGTGTTCACTTGCTACAATTGTTGTTTTTGCTGTAGGTTGACATGCAAATACCAACTTTTTTCGAGTGAATTTGTTTCTAGTCGCAACAGTTACTGGTTTGTTCTTTAAGAAGGTCGGTAACTATTTTTTCCTATTGTTCAGAATCACCTTTGAGAAAGTTCGGCATTGCAAACAGAGAGTTGATCTGGATGCTTTGCCCAACAAAAATTGTCACAGAGAAACTCTCACATGTTGATATTGATATCCTTAACAAGATAGCGGATACAAATGTTGACGTTATACCAGAGTCGTGACGAGGTATATTTTTCGTAACTAATCCCATATTTTTACCCAAAATCTTGATCCCTGATCCCAAAAATTATGAGAATGTTGATCACTGAACCCACAAAAATTTGGTTTTTGATCCCTGATCCCTGATCCCGATCCCACGCGTTGTGGTTACAGATCCCAGGGCGGCGATCCCTGATCCCGGCCCTTTTCAGGCCTTTGATCCCTGATCCCATCTACCTCGTTACGACCCTGTTGTACGCGCTGTCCGATATGGTCATGTATAATTTACTTGCAATAAGTACTTCGCCTTTTAAATGAATGTGATGTCTTACCTTGGCAGTGCTTCCCTTGATATTTTTCAAGACATTTGCAGTAAAATCCTTCCTCTTCTCGATCATTTTCTACACAAGTTCCTCCATTTTGACATGGTTGCGACTCACATTTTGGGATCTTCTCTGTAAAAAAAAGGTCAAAGGCATTAACTACATTAGATGGCGGTGCTTCATTCTGAGTAGTCGAACCTTTTATTGATCGAAGATCAAGCTATATGATCTTTCGAACCGATTACCTGTTGGGACAATTGGGGCATAGTGGTGTAGCAAGCTTCTGACTTGTAATATCTTAGGATCTCGATGGGAAAACATGAAAAACGTGGTTATTGGTTGTAGATTTCCATGTTTTAAATGTTCCCCGCATTTCATTATCTTGACGTCAACGCGCACTGAAGATATGCTTAATTTACGAAAATATGCCACCCCATCTCTTTCGAATACAGTACACGGTGCAAAGTTAACCTACCTTCACATGTGATCCCTCGAAATGTTATTAAACACTGACAAATAAACTGCCCAGCACCAGTGTTATGACACGTTCCGGAGTTCTGACATGGATTTGAGTAGCACACATCCACATCTACAAGCAATATTAACAGTCAGTCGCTTTCGATTCTGGCCATTTTACTAAAAACTTTCCCAAACAATATTTCCGAAAGTTTCATGCAACGCAAATCTATCAGCACTTTTTCGATTGGTTAGCGAACGACGTTGATGAAACTTTATCAACCTTTATCTCATTCACAGCGGTCTGAGCTGCATGCAAATCCCCAAAAAGATTTTTTTTGCACAAAAAGGATTCCATGTTAGTTATGAGAAAAGCAATACGTCATTTTAAAGCTAAGAAAATAAGCTCTCCATACAACATATATAACTAATTTATAGGGAGAGCTAAAATATTGCAGTAAAACGACGCAGGAACTAAGCTCTATTAGAATGGACCGACGAAATATTCTTTTATTTCATAACATCAGGTCACCTTCGAGAGGTGCATACATGTAGGTGCCATCCCAATATTCCACAAATTTCATGGCGAAATGTTTGTTGTTACATCTCATTCTTTTCTCGGGATTTTTTGTCATGTGAAAAGTTACGTTTGTTGTGTAATAATTGTGAAAATTTCAGTATTGGTGACATAGATAACATTACCTCCACAATCTAATCCGTTGTAACCTGGTAAGCACTTGCATTCAAATCTGCTTTCTCCATTTAGGCATGTCCCTCCATTTTTGCAAGGATTGCCGTTTGAGCAATGGTCAGTGGCTGACAAAACAAGAACTGGGGCTCATTGGCTTCTTTCATGGGAAAGTACAAAAAACTATGAAAAGTGCTTTTAGTTGGATAGATGAATTGGATGGTATGGGATGGGATGGGATAGGATAGGATAGGTAAAGGTGATTTCATAAAATTTACTAATGCCTAATAATGAATGTAAGTTAAATATCTCATAAAATCTAAAATTGAATTACAGATCATATTAAGATAACTTAAATGGTTAATCTATGGACAAAAGGACTAATGAAGCAAAATATTTTCGTATCTTATGGGACTTAGTTGTGATATAAAGATTAGCATAAGCCACGGTGTTTTGTTCAGAATTAAGCAGTTTTGGACAGGGCAGGTCAGGCGTTTTTCATGTCGTTGTCGAACATTCGCTTTCGTTTATATCTTTTAAAGAAAATAGTTTTTGTGTAACGTTATAGAAAATAGTTTCTGTTCTCGTAAACAATATAGGTAAAAAAGAAAATCACTTAATTATTAGTGGTGAAGATAGAAACATAGATCTTTTAAAAATTGAGTGTATTTATCAGTACTAGTCACAATTTAGAAACACGTTTGATGCACGTTTCAGAAATGCTATATACTATAAACTTTAATAATAGTTAACAGTAGTTTAACTACTATTCTTGCATGTTTCAGTTTTACACATTGCAAGGAAAAACGTTTTCTGTTTCCTGATCAGAGTGTGTCGAGACTCACATTTACTTGGAAGTAGACTAATGAGACAGTTTAGCAACAGCCCTCACAAAAACGTCCCCGTCTATCACATCAAACCCAAGATAGTAATTAATGTTCTGAATAGCCTTGAGGTTTGTTTCTTGGTACAGGGAAAGAGACTGGTAACGAGTGAGCTTTTTCCGTTTTGGTCAGTGGTTAGGTGTTGCCATCATCCACCAGTGCGGTCGCATGAAGCAGAAGTTCAAGCCTTTCTACCGATTTAAGAATGCATGCTGATTCAAAGCAAGAAACTGTTGGCACCCAACTATATTTCGAAAGGTAAGCTTTAACTGTTCGCAAATGGTTATTTTGACACTTGATTATCTTAAAATTTTACGATTTTTTGTGTTAAATATTTTCACACCTCAAGTCGATTTTGAGACAGTGATATTTTTTGTTACATGTAATTGCTAATAAATAAAGAAATAGATAAAGCTTTGTCAAGAATTTTCACATTACAACAGTACAGATTCAGTTGTAAGCATTGAAATATTTGACATGAGAACGCTCATACAGCAAGTGATGTGAGTATTAACTTCGTTCATTTCTGAGAGAATAATTCGTTGATTATCTGTTCAAAGATGAATCCGCAGCTGAACTGTAGAATACTCGGCCAAATATATGCATATGAATGCTGCCAAAAAGAACACAACAGTGGTCTGGTATTCTGAAATTTAATTAATACGCCTAATCTGGTTTTCTGGACTTGACAGTGTGCCTCTTGCTTTTTTATTTGTCGTTTACTATAACCTTTTACACAATTTACCTAAATTCTTCAAGCAAACGCTCATTTTCCTACGTTTTCTTTGTAGTAGAGCCTCCCTAACAGTGTTTACGCAAACGCCTTATTCAACTGGCAATATGTTAACATTTGTAAACCAACCTTTGTTAGCATTTCTTGGAGTTTGTGTTCATGGACAAGGATAGAATATGAATTAAAAAGATCACAACGTGAGTCATCAAATAGATTTTTTTCATTTCAGTAAAATCGCTAAAGAAAACTAACAGGACAGGGAAAGCTCCTTTAGCAACATAGAAAAATGCTTAGTAGCTAAGTAACTCTTCCTCTTATCAGTTTTTCTTTTCTTACTTAGTAGGTATACATATGTTGTGATTTCCTTTCGTACACTGATTTAAAGCTTGCCTTTGCTTTAAGCATGACTGTGACAACTGACTTCCTCTTTATCAGTTTTTATCAGACTTCTTCTTTATCAGTTTTTCTTTTCTTACTTACTAGGTATACATATGTTGTGATTTCCTTTCGTACCCTGATTTAAAGCTTGCTTTTGCTTTAAGCATGACTGTCACAAGAAATCTTTTCTAAGTTTAATCTCTGAAATTAATAACAGGTAATTATCTAGTTATTTACTGTCTTATCTGTGTTCTAATTATGAGTAGTTTAGGATTTCAAGGGTATTTTTCTTGGAGTAGTCTGAAATTTCTTCTTAGGTTTCTGATTGGCTGGAATATAAGATTATTTTGATTTTATTATTTCGATCTACTGGAATAAACTTTTTACAGAAGAAAGAAATGTGAGCCTTGTTTATTGTTCTTTATACGTAAAGAGAGTTCGTGTATTATGCAATGCCATCTGTGTGCCTCAAATGTACTTTTGATTTAGGCCATCCCCCCTTTTTTTCTCGTTTAGCGTCGAATGCGTTTCCTGATGTTGGGTCGGTCGGTTGGGATAAAAAAAAAAAAAAAATACAAGAAGTTTCAGGAATAGGAGGCCTGGTACCTCAGCATCACTGCTGTCAAGCCTGGAAACAACAAGATACGAACCCAAAATCAATATGGGGGAAAAAGAGGTTGGTGTTATTGTAAAATTAAGACAACGAGGGAAAAAGGTTCAACCACCAAAACTCCTATGCGACGAAAAAATGGTTTAGCGACGTCGTAAACTTTTTTTTTTGATAATGCCAAAAATTTGAGTCGGTCCGACGACGCTAAACGGAGAAAACAAAAGACGATGCTCTAAAGTGCCAAAGCCTTTCACGCAAAACTTAACTTCCCATAGCGGAACACATTCCGCAAAACACATTCCGCGCGGTAGTCAAATTAATAACGAATTGATTCATCGGTGATATTTTCGGCTACATACAATTTTAAGTTTGCGCTCTGTGCATTTATCTCAGACTTACCTTCACATTTGCTTCCTTTAAATCCTGGGAGACAAGAACACTTGTACCAGTCCCGGCCATCTTCACATGTTCCTCCATTCTTACACGGATTCGAAGTACACTTGCTGAATACTATGAATATATCACAACAATCGACAGTCAGTGCTTTCTAATTCATGGGAAAAAAGAAAAAGAAAAAACTATCCCAAAGTTAAAAACATTTATGATGGCGCAACAGATTGATCTTTTGGTTAGTAGAATAGTGCTAAGACGAAATATGAAATATCTCATCTTCATACTGGAATGAATTACTTTCCACCTCATGCACCTCTTCCGTAAAATTGGCAAGGTTCTAGCGAGGTGTTTCATACGTACAGAAATCACTTACTGTCACAGTTTGGTCCTTTGAATCCTTTCACGCATGTGCAGTGGTAGCCATAGCTGGTTGCATAACAGTTTCCCTCGTTTTTACAGGGATTTGGAAGACAGTGGTTGACATCTACACAAAATGAGCATATATTTAATTTGATAATGAATGGCAGATATAAATTGTCTGACGAAGGTGCATTTCTAAGGGTATGTGGGAATCTTAAGTACGTACGTTTAATTTTGCTCGAAGTTTTGGGAAAAGACAACTCGTGCTTCTAAACATGTTCGACAAGTTTCATTTTGTGGCAAAAAGTGGCCTCTCGTAAGCTGCTCTTTTTTTATGCATTCGTGAACCTGAAGAGTTCATGATCGCACAAATAGTGGAAAGAAACCGGTGAATGGTGAGAACGTCGTCAGTCTGTGATAATTTTGCAATTCCTGAAATGCTTTTGTTCTGTAAACGTCATCATCACCTGTCGCCATCTAGTCTGTAACTCTGAAACACGTTTATAACTTAAAGGGTGGGTCTCCGTAAAAAAACCACAGGGCACCTACTACACGGATTAAAGTTATTAGAACTCAAGATGTGTCCTTGTCTGGAATTGTTTAATTTAGTTTGAAAAAAAAATGTTTTCAAGACATTTTAGACTGATTTTTCTTCACCTGCTAAAAGTCTGACAGCATTTTCCTTACATTACAATGAAGCTAAAGACCTCAATTCTACGTAAGGTCCAAACTCTTTCCAAAATGGCGTCGTTATTTTTTTCATGCACGTACCTGATTTCACTGATCTTATAGATATGTGATTATTTAATGACACGATCGATTGCTTGGATGGCTGACACGTTTTTCATTGTTTTTATGTGCGCTATTTATTTTATTCTTGCCCTCTGCTAAGTTTCAATAGTTCTTACATTACAAGATTGGCATTAATCTTACCCTGACAGTTCTTTCCCATAAATCCGATGGGGCAATCACACTCGTAGCGCTCTTCAAAAGCTGTACATCTGCCATCGTTTTTACACGGGTTCGGACTACACCTTGCCTTGGAAACACCTGTAGGATAAAACTGAATTCAACGTTTTGACCTTTCGTTTCAAATGGTAAGTGGAAATTAAACTGGAATTTGAGGTCATGTACGGAAAGATAAATTTCCATTTTTGATCTTACTTCAGCTTCTTTTGCAAAGTTAGTCCGATTGAGGAATTTTGGGATGGTAATTATAACTACCTCTTCTTTTGAACACCGAAATATATATTTTTATGAAAATGACGTTGCTCTTGGACTTACTTTGAAAAAATAGAGGTGGTGAAGTTTCGTAGTGGTTTATTGCCAGCATTTCAAAGAGACTGATGAATCAAGATTAAAGTTTTACCTTTTTTAACGTGTCTGTTGACTTCTTCGTGGATTTCACCAGCCAGCCATGAAACTGGTGGTGGCGGTGGGCCAAACACGCCACTTGGAGTTTCAAAATTTGGAGTTGTCTCAAAGCTCTTAGGCCCGAATTGAGGGTCATTATCATACTCAATAGTAGGAGTAAGATCCCTTGTAGCTGGCTCCTCACTCATTGCACGAGTTTCAGCCGTGGGATTGTTTTCAATGGGAGCTGTAATTTCACTTATTGACGTTGGTCCCATGTCATTCATCGCTTCCATGCCCTGAACTGGTGAGTCGTCATGAACAGAATGGAAATCGTAACCGGCAGCCGGCTCCAAAAGTTGGCCCGGTCCTGTGCCACGAAACGACGGTATTTGCATAACTGGAGGTAAACGGCGCACTGGATCGGGCAAATGTAATAGTGGTGGTTGTGGCGGTGGCCCTTGTTGGAAATGAATACCACTCAGAGGTGCTGGAATTATTCCGGGGCCATTAACATTGAGGAAGCCGTCCGGTCGCGTGAAGGGCTGCATCTGTCTAGGAACAGATTGTTTACTAAGAGAATTTAAAAATTGCGTTCGTTGGATTTGAACAGGAAGAAATAATCTCTTGACAGCTCCACCTTGCTTTTGAATTTTGGCATTCAACATTTGAAGATTCCGCAGAACTGTGTTGAACGGTGTGGCTCCCCAGATGTGAATTGCTTTTAAAGGTGGAGGTTTTCTTCGACGATTTTTTATCACAGCAGACGTTGCTACCACACGCAATGGTTTTGCAGGTTGAGGTAATGCGGTTGAAACCTTCCGTCCTAATTTTGTTTTGTGTCCATTGTTGCTAGTTTCACGCTTAATTCTTTCCGTAAATTTTGTAAAACCCTCTGCCACACCGCTTCGAACAATTCTTCCAGCATGGATATAGCTTCGGATGAAATTATTGGTCCAGAATGGATATAGGCGCGTATGTTTGATTCTGTGATTAAAAGTATCTAATAGGCTGGAATTCCTTTTACGAAGATTTTTGCATCTCGCTTGAGTAACCAAGACAAAACTAAACCATAAAACAGCGATGTGAGTCCAAACTTCTGTCATCCTCAATTTGTTTGTGTTGGTAACAAATATCCCCATAGTTTTTCCACGTATTTTTCCATATCGAAAAACCAAAATCAGACAAAAAACGCGGTAAAGATATATATATATATACAACTCAAGACTGTTTCATATTTGATTTGGATTTAGTTGATTTCATCAAATCGATGACATCATTCAAAAAAAATCAACAATACAAAGACCGGTTCATTGTCAGGTTACGTTTCGATCGGACACCCCTTTATGTTGTTTGAATCCCAAATCAGAAATCGACTCTGGGCCGGCACCTGTTCGCGGTTCACTGGTCCTTAAATAAGAAACACAGCAAGACGCACCGGCGATCATTACTTGGGATTTCCTGTGTTGCAGTTGTAAAAAGGATGCAGTTGGTATTGTAATACGGTTCCAAACACTGACAATAACAGTTGTAGTCATTTATATTACAGTAAACATATATGTATATTTTTTTTAGTCCCACCTGATGAGTGATAACTGATCATTTTCTTGCCAGTGTTACTTGTTTTGTTGCTAAGCTTAGCTTCCAGCTTGAGTGCAAGTGCTGAAGATAGATTCTATCTGCTCCTAGGGACTTGTCCTTATTGCCTTTACTGGAATTCTCCATCCTTAGGCTGCATCCATAGCCACAGACTTAAGCCTCATTTACACTAGGAAATTTTCCTTGAAAAATTTTTCCTTGATAAGTTTTCCTTGGTAGTGTAGATGGAAAATATGACAAATAACTGACAAATAATTGTTTTCTCGAAGATACCTGAATGAGCTGAATTGATTTGGCATATTAAGCGGGAACGAAGACTGTTCGAACAAAATTTCATCATGGAGATTAAAATTGGAAGAAATGGGGCGTATAATAGGATTTGGGGAGAAACCTCATGTACTTAAATGCGAGAACGTTTGCATAATTTTTCTTCCCAATTTTAAGTCTTGTGGTTGGCAGCTACAGCTGTATGTGTTACAGTAAATAGTTTTCTTCTATATTGTTTTCTCGAAACAGTTTGAACTACTTCCCTTTGTGATCTTTCGTTACCCAAGTGAAGCGTGTTCATACTCAGAGTCCGTTAATACCTAGGATCTTCAAGAACGAGATCCCATATATACCATCCCTACACTTAGGGTATCTGACAACTACAAATATAAGTGCTCTTGCTCTTTGACCCCACAGAAAATACCAAAGCTTTGCGCTATGAATCTTGTTAAAAAGGTAATTTGCTGGAGAGCATTGCACCTTACTTCAGTTACAGTTATGTTTCTTGTTTTTGTTGTGACGTGAAGTTACACCATAGAGGTTTGTCAAATACGTCATACAAGCTAGGACAACAAGAGTTTTCACTAAGGTGGTCACTAATAACCCCCCATGTGAAGTACTTAAAAGAACATTTAATAAGCTGTCTAGGATATTGAAATAAAGGGCCCCAAAAGAGAAGTTTGATTATAAATTTTTATTAAAATTTTGACTCATTGAAGTCTAAAACGTGATTTCAAAACACGACATTATTTTACAAAGCGTGTTCTAGCTGGTGAAAAGTGTTTCACACTATTTAATTTTCCTCTTCTGCGTTAGGAAAGCGTTTAATTTCCGCGAAACTTAGATCTGTTACAGAGCAAGAAGAATGGATAGGACGCAACAGGTCAGAGCTAACTTTATAGGATAATGGCTTTTTTTTTTTTATAGATTTTTAAAAAGAGAGATTTCGCAGGGTCTTTTAAAGGTCTGGAAGTCAGAGGTCTGCTGCCAGAAGGCGTTTCTCACATAAAATGCCCTCATAATCCTTTGTGCAAATGCATGCAAATCCGTAATTACTATTGGTGTAGGAGCCATCCACACAAGTTCCTCCGTTGAGGCAAAGGCCAGTTGAGCAGACTCTTTTGACTAAAAGACAAAAAGAATTATTATTAAAAAGAAAAAAAAAGAAAAGAAATAAATGGAGAGAAATAGAATAACGTGATTTGATATCTATATGTTGTCAACAATGTGAGACATGCAACTTCCATGTCTCGTTAGCATTCGAAAAGTGATTCCTGCTTTTCGTCCAGACGGATTGCTATTCTCTCTCTTCAGGAACCCGGATAGGTTTTTATAGGAAGCTTAAAATCCCTTTAAAGGCGAAAACATTCTTTTATTTGGGCTTTTTTAATGTTCTACTTACTTTTCAAGAATAGCGAAGTAAAACTGCTAAGTCTTCATACCTTCACACCTCCTTCCAGAGAACCCTCTTTTGCACTGACAGGAATATTCATTACCAAATTTTAGACAAGAAGCACCATTGTCACAGGGATTAGGGAAGCATGCAGAGGCTAGTATGTGTAATGATGAAGGATCTATTAACGTTTAACACAACTTTTACCAAAAATGTTGCGACAAAGATAATGCGGATTCGTCAAACAAGTCGTCTACAAGATTTCCCCAAAAAAATTGGCTTCAAGTTTCTCAATTCAATGTGAATTGGATGTGGTTTGTTACTGGAACAATGCGGTGAAAAAAATGAATCAGATCTTGCTCTCGCCTTATCTTGTACAACTCGCAACATGGCGTAACAACTGGAAGGATTGTTTCCGTGCTGTGGTGCCATATTACATTCTGGCAGGACCGTATCTAAAATTTAGTTAGGACAGAACATCTCAAGGTCGGCCGGCTTTTTTTCTAAGCTTTTTTTTTTTTTTTCGGTAAAATCAACCACTGACTTTAAGAGATCACGTGACCTAACCAAACAACAAAACGCTCGTATCAATCACCGGATTTGCTGTTGGGAACTGAAACGTTAATGGCCGTACAGGAAGAAATGGAGTTAAGTTGAGGATGCTAATCCATTTACCGGGAATGTTCGAGACTTTATTTGTTTTTAAGTGCAGATATCTATTGTAATATCATGACTGATATTAGTGACGATGAAAACCTACCTTCACAGTGTTTTCCATAAAATCCAAGGCGGCAATCGCAGTGATATCCAGTTGGCTCATCTCTGCACGTCCCACCATTTAGGCAATAAATTGAGTTACATTCACTGAAAACTTACAAACCAAACGTGAAAGTATAAAACAAATTACTAGTAAACAAAGTAACGATTATTTCCTTAATGAACATGCTGGTGTAATACACCAGTGCAAAAAGTGTAATACCGGTGCAAATTTCACATCGAAATTCTGGAATATGATTGGCTAATAAGCAAAGGATTTCGTCAGAACCAATCAAATCTTTTGTTTTCAAACCAAGCGCGCGCCCTGGATGGCGTAATTTATGGCGAAAATTTTCCCTGATTGCGTGATACGCGTGCGTTTTTTCTGCTTAACCATCTCGAATTTTTTCATGTATATTATTAATAAGTAATCTCATGATTTCTCTCGTGCAATTTGGAATAAATAAGCTCTTTTAATTTTTTTCAAAGATAACAAATTTTGGTCGTCTTGGAAAACATTTACTCATGCTTATTTCTTCCAAATTGCACTCGAAATCGTGTGATTACCTATTCTTAATTAGGTGTATAGAGTGTTTTCACTCACGTGATCAGTAACCTTGCTCACCGAAACAAAAGAAAACGTTTGCATGATAATGGAGCTCAATTCCTGGAGTATTAGTTGGGGACACCAACATGGTCGCCGTTCCATTGTTTAGGAACACCAACATGGCTGGCGTGACGTCACATGAAAACAGTCTATTCACATACGTGAGTGATATCGAAGTTGGGCAGAAAAACAAGGGAACACTTTGCCAAAATCGTCTTGTATCTAATAACTTGCACTACTGGGTCCACATATCTGTAAAGGTAATGACAAAGACTCTAACCTTCACATGTTTTGCCCTTAAAGCCTTGTGGACAGTTACAGACGTAGTCGTTGATCACTTCAAAACAGACTCCTGAGTTCTTGCATGGGTTTGGCGAGCACTTGTTGATTTCTGTTGGTAAAGCAAATTGTCCTCATACTCTCGCCACAAAAAAACAAAACAGAAAATTTACGTATTTGCACTGGACAAAGATTGCTTCGCCTTATGGCCTTCGTTTCACTCATTCTCTGTGTAGGAATAGCAGTCACGTACTACTACTACTACTACTACTACTACTACTACTACTACTAATACTACTACTACTACTACTACTACTACTACTACTACTACTACTACTGCTGCTGCTGCTGCTGCTGCTGCTGCTGCTGCTACTACTACTACTACTACTTCTACTACTACTTCTACTTCTACTTCCTACTTCTACTTCTACTTCTACTTCTACTTCTACTTCTCCTTCTTCTTCTCCTTCTACCTCTACCACTTCCACTTCCACTTCCACTTTCACTTCTACTTCTACTTCTACTTCTACTTCTACCACTACCACTCCCACTCCCACTCCCACTCCCACTCCCACTACCACTAACACCACCACTACCACTACTACTACTACTACTACTACTATTGACCGAATGCAAAAATGGCCGCCAACAAATTGCTCTTTTGTCTTTGTGTTAATTAGCCTAACTAGTCTCGTTTTACAGCCCAAATTCCTTCGATTCTACGCGTGTGAACAAGGCTAGTTAGGCTAATTAACACAAAGACAAAAGAATAATTTATTGGCGGCCATTTTTTCATTCTGTCAATGCTATGGCTGAGCTAAAGCACAGTTCAGTGACATAATAATAATAATAATAATGATTAATTAATGGTAATAGTAATAATAATAATAATAATAATTATTATTATTATTATTGTTGTTGTTGTTGTTGTTGTTATTATTATTGCTTTTGTTATTATTATTAGTCCAAGTGACAGGGATATTTTTTGTTCCATACCAAGTAACTATTTAGACAATATAGGAATAATTCCAGGCATAAAAGGACTACAGAGGTCTGCGCTTCTTTCACTGTCAACATCCTGCGAAACTTGCTCTCCGTCTGAAGTCCAGTGGACTTGATGGAGAGTTCGACATTGTAACATCTCCAGTTTGAATTATGCGGAGTGATAATAAAATAATTATGATAACAAGAATAATAATAACTTTAATGATTTCTCAAGCTTAATTTTCTCTCACACTGTCTACCAAATAGGGGATGCGGTAGATCAAATCGAATAGTGGTTTTTGGTGAAGGGGAAAACTAGTGAGCCTGTGAAGGGAGCAGGGTTGCAAACCAACAAACCTGACCAACATAATGGCGCTCGGACCACATTGGCCCAAGAATCGCCCCATATTGGCGAGTCCAATCTTTACTGTACCACTCCAGCTCCCCCAACAGATTTAAGCCCTTATAAAGCTAAGCAGATTGCGTTCTCTGTCACAGAGAGAGACTGTAAGTTAACTTAAGGTGACAGTTTAAGGTATCCCATCTAACTGAGTAATTTGAGGCTAACAAGATATATGTTAATTACACTGACCTTCACAGTTCTTTCCTTTGTATTCCGGTAGGCACACACAGGTGTACGATTCCTCCGACTGACTGCAGGAACCTCCGTTGACGCACGGATTAGGATGACAATTACTCCTTTCTAGAAAAATATAATGTGGCGCTTTCGTAAGCAGGAATAGCAAGAAAGATTTGTGAGGTAGGTTCGAATTCAAGCAACTTGTATTGTAAGTTTTCACTCTCGTGATCATCATCCATGTTTTTCAACGAAAACAAAAGAAGACGATGCATAATAATAGAGTTAAATTCCCGGGGGATTTGGTCGGAGCTCCAACGTGGCCGCCGTTTCTTTGTTTAGGGGCTCCAACATGGCGGCCGTGACGTCATGCGAAAACCGAGAATTGGGAAAGGAAAGGGAGTCGTTCTAGGGCTTGTGCACTAATTGGGGACACTGTAAACTGAAATCAACAAATTAATGCAGATCAAATCAAATACTGGTTTTTGAGTAGAGGGGAAAACCGGAGTACCCGGAGAAAAACCTCTCAGTGCAGAGAAGACAACCAGCAAATTCAACCCACATATGACGCCGAGTCTGGAAATCGAGTCCGGGCCAAATTGGTGGGAGGCGAGTGCCCTCACCACTACGCCACCCTTGCACCCACCCTTGCACCCCACCCCCATTATTTCATGTATTTTAATGAGCTATGGCGCATAACTTTGTAGAGCCCGCAGACCAGTGGGATACTTTGTCCATCCAAGACCTAGACTTATTGTAGCTGTCAGGTGAGTTCTAGTGACTCAATGGGTAGAGCATCCGAACGGTGTTACGGATGCCTGCTTTTCGATTGTTCTTTCGCCCGTTGCCAAGCAACTTGAATTCTATCCTTTTCATGGGCACATTACACCTGTCCTTCATTTCTTGTATAAGTTGTTTGATTGTTCAGCGTTGAATTTTGCAAAGGGAATTATTCAATAAATGATGTGTTGTTAGCTTCTGGGACAAATACATCTTTTGTGTACCTCGCCCATTGTGAAAAAAAAAATTCAGTTTCCACTATGACACAGTTTGACCAACACTGAACAGATACAGAATTTAAAAAAAATGGTTTTATCAATGGAGTTGATAATGTAAAATGATGACCACACATTTATTTCCTGCTGACACTCACCTTCGCAATTTTCACCACGATAACCAACAGGACATGTACAAATATGTCTTCCAGTCGCTATTTCCGTGCATGTTCCACCATGTTTGCACGTTGTTGTTCCACACTCTTCTTTAACTGCACGAATTAACATCCTAAAATTTGTTATACTGAAGCGGTTGGAGAACTTTACTATTATAGTGTGCTATAGCTACGTGGGAGGCGCGGTGGTCTCATGGTTAGTGTGCTCGACTCCGGATCCAGTTGTCCGGGTTCGGGGCCTGGTCGGGGACATTGTGTTGTGTTCTTGGGTAAGACACTTCACTCTCGCGGTGCTTCTCTCCACCCAGGTGTATAAATGGGTACTGGCGTAATGCTGGGGGTAACCCTGCGATGGACTAGCATCCCATCCAGGGGGAGCATAAATGCTCCTAGTCGCTTCATGCTACGGAAACCGGAGATAAGCGCCGACCTTAATGGGCCTTCAGGCTCGTAACAGAGACTTATAGCTACTTTGCACGTTCAAACAACGTAGACGTCGAGTGCCCTTAACCCTATTTCTGTCCTACTCAATCTTAAACGTTCGCGAGGTTACTGCGATTTTTATAATTCCGCGGAATCAAGGCTAAGCGCTAAACTGCGTTTTGGCTTCCGTCAATCAAATTTCCGAACATAACAGGGAAGATCGACACCGCCTCGGAAACTTCGAAGTCAATGGCGCACTTTCGATATATTAAAATTCGGTCCCAAACAAAAGGCATCATCCCGAGGCTCTGGGGAATAAATATAAGGATTTGTATGAGTTTATTCCCCAGAGCCTCGAGATGATGCCTTTTGTTTTGGACTGAATTTTAATTTATCGGAAGTGGGCTATTGGAGTTTGTTTAGTTCACAGCTCGATACCATTATGATATGCTTTTAGAGGTTCTTCCGAAAAAAGAGATTCGTACAGATTCCATCGCTTTCCATTGGTGTTGTTTTGGAATGTACTAATATACCGTGGGAACCAAAGATGCGGATTGGTAGGTTATGTCACGCATCAATTGATTTCGGCATCCGTGTCTCGGCTTGACGTCGGTAGTTTGATTTGCCGGGAAGCCAAAAAGCAGTCTGGCCGTTGGCGCTTGAATTGAAGACGAGATTCCACAGAATTATGAAAATCGCAGTAAGTCGACGAATTTCGAATACGAGTACATAAAATACACTCCGACAATAACAACCGTTGCCACTTTCGGCTCGCTGGAATTACCCGTTTCAAAATTTCATTACATGTACGAAGTGTGCGGCTGTCCTGCGCGATGTGGAACTATGATTGCAACGTGTGTTGCACGTGCGTCCTACCGTTTGGTACATTTCTTAAGAGTTCTTCGGTTGAAGAAAACTAAGGTTTTGTGTAGAATCCCATGAATCTTACGTTGAATAAGTGGAGAGAATGATGTTCATTTAGAAATGCAAACGGCAAGAATTGAACAAACCTGCTTTATTTGCTGATTCGATGGGGACAAAAACTTTGAGATAAGAAACGAATTGTTTCCGCATTACAAACCTTCACATCTTGTTCCCATAAAACCCGGAAGACATTCACAGTAGAAACCATGCCTTCTGGGAACACAGATTCCTCCATGATGACATGCGTGGAAATGACATGGTCCTGCAAATTAAAACAAGGAACGGAAATTTGACAATTTGAGAATGCTCCAGGCGGTTAAGGGATCGATGCAAACATTGAAAGGTCAGACCCCACGTGTTCAAACGCTGGATAGCGCTATCCACCGAATAAATCACTATCCAGTGGATAAGTCATAGCAAAACCAATATCGCTATCCATTGGATAGTGATCTATCCGGTGAATAGCGCTATCTATCGTTTGAACAACTGGAGCCAAGCTTTTAACGGGGGACTCGCTCCCTTGCGAGTGCTTTACTAACTGAAGTTTGAAACCGTCACAGAGCGATCTTTTTTTTAAAAATCCGTTACAGTTGAATGAAATATGATATAAGTGACACTGCATAAGATATAGCGACTAAGACTTTCTTTATCTGAGCCTGGGGAACTTTGAGTTAAGCCACACCTTTTTTACAATCCTCTTCGTGCGGCGTCGCACGTATTTAAGATGGCTCAAACAAGTTTCAACACTTTGAGGAGACACACTTTTTAAAATGGTTGACGCTGCAATTCTGTATCACGTAGCAGCAATGTTATGGAACCATATGAAACACCGATTATTTCCAAAGAAGATGCGATCATTATTGTGACGTAATAAGTTACCTTGGAAACGGGAAAACCCTGTATAAACACCCTATATTTTGTCTTTTGTTGCTCTTATTTCAAAAACGAGTTCGGTTACCCCCATTTTTTACTGCTGGAAAGTGATTAGAAGGCCAAGATGAAACATTCTACAAAGTTTAAAAAAATCTTTGCGGGGGAATCAGAGCCACCTTAACAAAATCACAGATTTAAGGTTGCTCTGAATCTGCGGCACAGAATTTTTTACCTTGTCCTTCTGATCACTTTCCAGAAGTAAAAAATGGGGGTCACCGGGTTCATTTTTGAGATATAAGCAATTAAAGACAAAAAAAAGTGTTTACACGGGGCTTTCTTGTTGCCACGGTGATTGATTTCGTCACAATAATGACCGCATCTTGTTCAGCAATAAAGTTTCCATATGATACCGACACATTACTAATACGTTATACAGCGCTGTAGTGCCAATCCTTCTAATAAGAATGCTGCTTGAAAGCGGTAAAACTGCTCTGAGCCATCTCAAGTAGACCATGAGGCCTACAAAGATGAATAGCCTCGAAAATGAAATGAGACCTTGTCAGTCCTTTGACTATAAGCACTAAGGAACCCAATAATGAACCCAATAATACATATATTTTATATGCGGCAGTATTCAAGCCTCGCACCATGCACTAGATTAATTCAAACATTCAGAACATATGATGAAACCCAACTGAAAGTATGATAACCACTCGACACTCAAGTGGTGGTGAAGTTGAATTCTGGGAGGCCCAAAGACAGAGGGGGTCTTGAGAGCGATTGAAGTGCGGAGCATCTTTGTGCAAACGAAGCAATTATTGCGAATTTTGAATTATGAACAATCAAGTGATCTCTATTGGTTTTCAGTGAGTGCTTACTACATCATTTGGTCTCAAGCCGGTTCCCTTCGATACCCCTAAGTAAAGTTGCGGTAACTTGTGCGTCCCTGAAATATTGAATCCTCGTCGAAAATGGACAAGCTAACGAAACTTTAATTCTCTACCCCAAGCTCGATCACTAGTCCGAAACGTGAAGTGAAAGTGGGCTATAGGATGGGTAAACCAGCAAATTTCTTTGCGATTCTGAACAAGTAGTTATGTTACAATGAATACCAGCTAACGGGTTACCTTTCTCTCCACGGTCAACTAATAACATTCTCCGGTCAACAGGATTTAGCATTTCACTGTAAGGGGAAGCTGGTGTAAAATAGTAATCCCTCTTCTGAAGGTGATATTCGTTCGAAATACCACTACTGTATCTGTTATATCGTTTCCTTGAATTAGGACTGTCTGAGTTTTTCTTAACATGAAGTAACAGATTTTGTCGAGGCCCCATTCCAGTATGACTCTCTCGAAGTGCTTTAGATTTCCGCTTAAGAGTTGACTTCTTGAAGGAAACACTACGGGATTCTATTTTGTTCATTCCAAGACCTGATCCATGATCAAAGTTCGCGCGCGCAGTCTCAACGAACGTTAAGAAGCAAAGCATTATTAAAAGTACCACGGGTCCAGCGTATGTCCTGAATTCTTGCATTATCAATATGCGTGAAGTTCACATTTGCTTAAATGTCTCTTGTTCTAGTCATGATGGTGTTGTATCAAATGCAGGCAAACAGTCGCCAATGTCAATATGGAAAACAATTGCAGAAATATTTAAACAATTAAAATTTCACGAGTCTTCGAAAAGCCGGCTTCAGTCTAAAAGAATTATTCAGTGTTGCAATTTCTTTGTCAAATTAACCGTGAAAGGGTCACCTGCAAACACAAGTAACGTGTAATCCTGAAATGTATGTTTGCATACTTTCTCCAAATCGATGAAATGTCTTTGGCAGTGTCTAATTAATAAATGTTGGTTGAGCCTCAATTTTCCAATGGTTCTAAAAATTACAGAAATTAAATGGGTTTGGTATCAAAGCTCTTGATACATATATCAATTTTTTCTGTTTTCGAGTGAATTCTTAAAGCGGAGAATGTGGGAAATCTCAGTCGACCTCTCTCATTCCCTGGGTGAAACATGGAAAGTTCGAATCCAGTCTGAAGCATTCATGATAGCAAGACACAAGGAGATACCGCAAAAGCAAAGCCTCAAACTATGGACGCAAAGAAGCAGTGTGGACGATCGCTTACTAAACCCCTCATGGAACCTTCAGCGCATCAGATATTGGCAAGTATCAGTCTGTCATGTGTTACAGTACTCCAGCCTCCAACTTTATGGCGAAACGGCGCAGCATCTTAGCGGCATCTTGTTTATGATACTGCAATGGAGTATAACTTGATTCTCTATTGTCCTCCAAAACCAAACATACCTAGCTTTATGCGTTCATGCGCAATGTAATAACCTGAGGGCAAAAATTCTATTTTCACGAACAAAATTTAAGAGAACTTAGAAAGTGTGTTTTAAATCACATATTGTTCACATCATTTAACATTAGATGTGGTTTCATTTTTTCAACCAACTGTCTAAACCGCACCAGTATCGCGAGGTGACGGGTTCAAACCCCGTTGAAGTCCGGAAATTTTCAGGCTTCTCTATGCAATTGCAAAAATTGCTTTCATAACTGCGAGGATCATAGCTTCATTTTATTTCATATATCATTTCATCGTTGTCTGAAGTGACATGATATCTGCCTCAATTTCGTACTCCGGAAATAGTTTGGATTTTAAGTTTGCTTTCTTTCTTTTTTTTTTTTTTTTTTGTTTTTTCATCTGGAAAAGGTCAACATTGAATCCTGGGTTCAGTGCCTTTCCGCATGAGATGACTATTATTTTTACAATAAACCTAGCTGGGGGAGTGTTTAATATTTTATATTCACGTAGGCTGGTGAGATAATTCTACGGATTTTAGGTCCGGTTTTTGCGCTGAGAAAACGATCTTGGTCAATGGTTTTTTTAACTGAATGGTCACTAGTTTTTCCCTGACATGACCACAAATATGTTGTTTAGTTAATGTTCAAATGACGTGCGCAAATGAAGCTTCCAGTCAGACTCTGCTTTCTTCACCTTTTCATTACATTGGCGTGGACCGAAACAAACAAGACAACAGGTCTTCAAAAACGCCATGCTATCGAATTACAAAATCAAACTGGTGCGGTCAAACTTGGAAAATTTACGTCCCGTTCTAAACAAGGGAGCTTGAGGCGCGCGAACACTGGAGGCGGCAAGGAAGCCATTGGTATAAGCGATGATTCGAAGACATGGACATCTGAACATCGCAAGAACCACCTGTTTACAATTAATGGTGGCAAAAGGACTCCTTGTCAAGGCAAGTCTTGCTCACGCCGACATGAAGTTAAGGTTAGTAAGAAAACGAAACTGCGCAACAAGGTCCATCGCCATCGAAGAACAAATTCGGTGTTTTTAGTAAAAGCTCTCGACTTGCTAAATCACTCAAGAGCTCGAGAGCTCTGGAATTTTGTTACTCGAGCGACACCTGACAAGCCGTATAAGCAATTTAGCAACGGCACGGGAGGAATTGATAAGAGCACAAATGGCGCAACTAATCGCACAAGACAACCTGCGAGGAACCAACCAGGAAGCAAACGGCAGGAATGGTCCGATCTTGAGAGGGAAATGCGACCACGCTTCTTTTTTAACAGTGCCCCGGCAGAATACGTTGAGCAAAAACCACCGCCAGCGCAAACTCCTAACGAAGGAACGACGCATTTACGACAAGGCCCGATTCACGTGCATGGACCTTTCAATGGAAACGGACCTGTACCTTTTATTCATGGCGAAAATAATAACTTGCATTTGTTAAAACATCCTGGTCACTTGACACCATTGCCGATTAATGTGTTTGGTCATCCACCACCAAATCATTTGGTATCTCCACTGACTTTTCACAATCATCATGCTCACATGCATCATTTTGCTCCACCCCCTCCATACGCTATTCATATTGATGCCCCTCCAAAACTGGAGCCTCCGATCCCACCTGATGTTATTCCTCCACCAATCCCTCCAGTGGAAGTCCCTCCTCCAATTCCACCGGAGGTACTGGGTGACCAGATACCACCAGCAGGTCCTCCTATGAAAGGACCCCCTCTTCTTCAAGATGTTCCCATAATACCACCTCCAGATGGCGCCATGATAAATCATCCTCCTATAGATTCACCACTTACGAACGAAGGTATTCCCCCAGAATATTCCATGATGCCGCCTCCAGACGCTCCTGTGCCACAGCAACCTATAGATGTCCAGGGGATGCCTCCATCTGGAGTAGTATCCCCAATTCCGCCTCCATTTCCCATTCAAAAAGTTCCTGTTCCTGTTCCAGTTCCTTCACCGCCAAAAGTGGAACATGTACCTTACCCCGTCCCTGTACCTGGCCCACCCTCCATACAGCAAGTCATGGTGCCGGTGCGCGTGCCGTCTCCGCCAAAAATCGAAGAAGTCCCAGTCCCTGTGCCATCTCCTCCTAAGATCAGAAATGTACCAGTCCCTTTCCCAGTACCAGTTCCTTCTCCTCCACGACTGCAACGCGTCCCATATCCTGTACCTGTACCTGTAAAAGAACCACCAGAGATCCATAGAGTATTCTTACCTGTAGCTGTCCCACAGCCATCGTCGATCCGTCATGTTCCTTATCCAGTTTATATCCGATATCCGCCGGAAATCAAGAGAGTTCCATTTCCGGTTCCAGCACCGCCTCAGCCTATTCCAGTTCCAGTGCCCTCACCACCACGCTTGATGGTCCATCGAATACCTTTCCCGGTCATGTATCCCCAGAAAGTTCCATTCCCAGTCCCTGTTGTCATCAACCATCATCTGATGCACCAAAGCGCGGATCATACCGAAGGTAGCGACATTTTCATCGTTAAAACAGCCTTTTAAATAGTGTTGTTATCAAGAGTATGTGAAATGAACCAGCTCTCTATCGTAACAAAATCGTGAATTCAGTATTTGTGAAACCCTAACATGTTCACGGAACTACCAACCAACATACATCTTGAACAGGCCATTTTACAGTTGTTTGCTTAGTAACCTAGCCTATGAATGGCTGTGAGGCTGTCATTTATACAGACCTCACTGCTTTTGTCATGTAAATTGTGTTGTTGTGATTCTAATTAGTCTACCTTGACATGAGAAAAGCGCGAAGGTTTGTAGCAAAACAGGGTCACCCACAGCCGCTTGCTTCCATTCTTGGGTCAGGTAACATAGCTACAACTGTAAAATGGTCTATTGATTTTATTTGATTTTCATCGAGGGTCATTTCCTAACCCCTTAGCTAAGATGCGACTGTTTTATTATCTAGAGTCCTCCATAAACGGTCAGTGCCTTGTGAATCTCTGCCTAAATGGAGGCACATGCTCGGCCTATATGAATTCCTATCGATGCCATTGTCCCAATGGATTTCAAGGAGGCCATTGTGAAGGTAAAAGAGTGTTTCAAATTCCTTCATTTGTTAATGGAAAAGAGCACATACCTCGACATTCTCTTGCGTTTACAAGGTTATGTAGCCATAGTTAAGAGAGGGGACTGGTTTGGAAGCTCGGCAAACATCAAAGGAGCAAACAAAGATGCCAAGATTTAGGTTGGAAAGTCCACGACCGTGCACAATCTTTTGTTTTGCGCTCATACACTATTCATAAATTACGTAACCAACACGTTTCTATTGGTTAGTTCCTCAGTACGGAGTAAACAACTATTGTGTTTTGTGCATGGTCAAGGCCAAAAAAGAGAACAAAAACCTACAACAAAGAAAGTTGTCGGGTTTCATAACCATTCTCGTCTATTAACTATGATGTAGCTCAGTACCTTTGTTTCGGTATCAGAGCCTTATGAATTATGTCTAAGTCGTAGAGCTGGCCAGTCTATACTTGATCTAGACTACAAATTTAAGCCCAGACTCCTACACGCACTTTGAGCACCAGAAACGAAATTACACTGTAACCTTTAAAAACATTTTATATTTTTGATAGAACAAAACCTGTGCCTGCCCAACCCTTGTCGGAACTTTGGTGTCTGTTCACGAGTGGAACACGACTACGAATGTACTTGCAGTAAAGGATTCATTGGAAGGAATTGCGACAGTAAGTCTACAGCTACGACTTTAAAGAAGTAAAATCATAATCGAGCAAATGTTCCTCGAAATGCAATTTTTTTTTATTCACCTCGGAGTTTCCAGGTCACGTTTTAAATCCCCATGATGAAAACAGCTTCCAAATTACATTAGTCGCTAAATTGTATCGACTTATGTTTTCAGCATCCAAAGTAGACAGGTGATGGGTAGTTTCCGTCAATAATATCTACCTATTCGATAGTCCATGTAGTGGACTCTTGTACTAATAGACTCTTTAAGCTTCACGTAAATGTGGCTATTTTGGAAAAGTAAATGATAGAAGCAGTGGGTTTTTAAAACTGCCTTCCGCTTGTTTTCGCGTGTAAACTGGCCTTTTAACATGTTTTCAAGATAACACAAAGGAAAATGGTAGTGAAGTTTGTTGACGTAACCTTTCGCCGTTCTTAAGATACAAAGGGAATTATGGCACCCGAAAAGAAAGGCCCGTAAAGTTTCGGGACTTTCGAGAAACGAGCCCCTTAGTTCGTTTCTTTTAGTAAAACTACATGACCACTTGTCGGGACTGTTTTGTTTATTTTTACCGGAATTAAAGTTTAAGTTTAAGTTTAAGTTTAATAAAGCTTCTTACCAATGTACAAAAGAAAATATATATACAAAAGTACAATAGGTAAAGGAAAGCAATAGGGGAAACTGCATTCCCATATAAAAACTGCTCTCCAGAAATAAAAGTTAAAACAATTAAGAATAGTATATCTAATATATTATAAAAAGGGGCACTAGGCGTTTTTGGTTCATTACCGTGGAGGAATCGAGACTTTTAATGTTATGTGAAATTTGTATTTTTTTTTTTTTTTTTATGAAGCTCTAGACTCGGGACTTGATAATTCCGAAAAATTCGATTGCCCCTTTGCAGGAGTCGAACCCGAAGTCCTTCCGATTACTAGTTCGGTTGCTCTTCCCCTGTGCTCGGGGAAGACTCGGGGGAGTTACGCCACCCGAACTCAGTGAGCCGGGGTTATCGTCTACTATATTCTTCCGATTACAATGCAAAATTTCCTTCTAGAGCCAGATCCATGTGTTCCTTCTCCTTGCGAAAACGGCGCCACCTGCTCATCTGATGGAAACTCGTATTCCTGCTCTTGCAGAGTAGGATGGATGGGAAAGAATTGTCAAGGTAATTAATTTATTATACGTTACTGCATTATGAATATTAGAAAAAGAAAACAAGAAATATCATAATTCAATACGATCGTCCGGGTGAGTGTAGTCCTGAGAAGGACTGTTTGAGATGACATTGACAGACGTTTCGACAACATGAGCGGAAGTCATCTTCAGACTCAAGTGAATTGTGTAACGTCAGTAGATACTATAAGAACTCCGGTCCGAAAAGGTTCATTCCCGGATTATCTTCTTGTCTCGCACTCACGTGATTATTCGGCCATGTTGGTTGGTTGGTACAAAGCAAAAGCAAAATGTCGCTCTCGTTTTTCATAATAATCGAGACAAATTCCCAAAAGAATTTTTCGCTGTTGTTCATTACATCAACATGGCCGCCGTGACGTTAGTTGCAAGCCAAGAATAAGCGTAAATCCTTTTTGTGGTTTGTTTGTGGGGCCTTTAGTAGTTTTCGTTGTTTTACCTCTCCTTAAACAATCCCATCACACTGTACCTTTCACCTTTTCTGTCCCCTTCATGAGCTGTCCGTGCGACGATTTTCATCTACTTGGTTAACATCTCTGTTCCAACATCTTGCTTTTACTGTCCTTCATCCAATATCCTAGCTTTGTTTTTGAAAATCCGTCATCGACCTTTCGTTACTTCTTTCTAGTACAATAACATCTCAGTCATCAACACTTGACAAGTGAGGTCTTGACCGAACCATGTAAATGTTCATATTTTCTTTAGTTGAATCGAAGTGCCTTCCGTTGAATCCTTGTCAAAATGGTGGAACATGCACTGAAGCGCAAGGGGCTTACAAGTGTGAGTGCACCCCTGGTTGGACCGGACTCAGTTGTGAAGGTAACAGTTTTATCTTGGAACGCCTTAACATATGTAAAAAATACCCGCGACTGTGCCGGATTCAGAATCGTCAAGGGTGTTGGGGTCGTGGTCCGGGATATCCGTTATACACTTAATGTATGGTCCCGAGGGAAACAAATAGTTTTGTTTTCCCGAGAGTCCTCATGTTTCCCGAGACGAAGTCGAGGGAAACATCAGGACTCGAGGGAAAAGAAAACTAATTAGTTTCCCGAGGGACCAGACATTAAGTGCTTTGTTATATATTTAGACTTTCCCGCAACAATCGCAGCAAAACGTCCGGAGCGGGCTACAACTGCTGAATTGTATCCCGGTCGGGAGACATTTGAATTTGATCAGGGCCGCGTGACCAAAAATCAACCAATCACAGTGCTCGTTTTGGTGAACGAAAGTCCAGGTGTATAACAATTAACGTTATTTTTCGATGAAGGGCAAATGCAGCAGGTTGGCTTTACATAAGAAGCAAAGTTTAGGGTACACTTAATGACTCTGTATTCCAAGACACGAGTGATGTTGAAGTTGGGAGAGAGCAGAGCCTGGGGGACATTTCGTGACGTTTGTAGGGAGATTTCTTGTTTACAAACACTGACGTCACATTTCTTTTGACTTTCAAATTTCCCAACCAAGAAACAATAGAAGTAATTGTTTCAACAGTGAATTAGGTTCTGGTTGGAATATTAATGACAATGGGTGACAACACGAGAAACATCGTTATTGAAATCGGCGTGAATCCAATGAAGTGCATTTCTTGGCATCTCTGAAGAGGCGAGACAACGGGTTGGCCTCGTAGAAAGCCTGGGAGAGCTGAATATACGGGGCGACCGAAAACAAATCCAGCTACTTGTCAGCAAGCGAGATTTGATTCTTGCTCAACCGAATGAAAAGCTAACTCCGTACCCCACGATGTGTTCAGTGCGTCCTACGTCCATAGCGCATAATTGGGAATTCACCCATTGTTTAAAGTAGCATAATAAGCACAGGACGCAGCACTTTTCTGACACATACATGACATATCTTGTCAGCATACACAGCCTATTATTCTTTTTCCTAAGGTGTATATATTCCCCTTTCTCTCGCATTAAGTGCAAAATAAAAACGATTGTACTGCATGGTGGTAACAGTAGGATTCAAATCCCACGCCGCTGAGGAGTCTGGTACTTTATGGTTGTACTACAAAGTTATAAAATGGAAACAAAAAACAATAGGCTCCGAAATACCACAGAAACAATTCGCCAAACCCAACAAACAATAGTGTTTTCATTCACGTGATCAGTAACCCTGTTTTTCCACCGAAACAAAAGAAAACGTTTGCATGATATTAGAGCTCGATTCCCGGAGGATTAGTCAGGGACACCATGTGAAAACAGTATATTGGTATCTGGTTTCCGCAAAACTAAGGACTGAAGGCCCAGAGGTGACGTAGTCATTTAATTAATTAAAAAAAGCAAGGTGATATGTGTTGGCCACACCGGGTTGGTATTGTGGTGTGTCACCTTGCTTTCATTATGTAATTAGTACACATTTGTTAAACGCGTTGTTTATATTTAGTTGGCTGCGACAACTGTCCCACTCCAGATGAGCATTTTCTGGAGGAAATCAAAAGAAACAACCTTCGAAACAAAATGGCGAGCGTCAAGAAGGGGACCGTTACGAAAAGTTACAAACTGTGGTAAGTCGAATGCCTCAAGCAACCTATATAGCAATGTTTACAATTGCAGTTTTTCCATTTACTCCCTTCAGTTTTTCCACACTTGAACACTGATAATCCGCGTTCTCGAGTAAACCAAAGTTTTAACAAGCCATGTAGTATTTGTTTAAACTGTAATCTCTCTCTTTAGAACCTAAACAAGATGCTGGCATCACGTGATACTACCGTGTGGCTTAAAGAACATGTCATGTCCTCCATCGCTGTCCAAAGCGCACTTTACTTGTGAATAATTAGTTCATTTTTATCGACAAAGTATTGTACTTATCTTGCAAATCTTTTGAATGTTTAATCGTAGTGATGAAGTGAGTTAATGATTAAAAAAACTAAAGCCACGCAGATGTTTAAATGAGAACACATAAGATATTTTGAAAAGACTTAATGTTTTGTGTTTGATGAAACTTGAACTTTAAAACTAAAGGTTGCTCGATTTTTGGCATTATAACGAATATTTAACGTGAAGTGACACCCTTATAGCACGATAAAGAGAATGATAATGTTCTCAGTCTTTATATGCCTTATTTAACTTCTTTTTTTTCGAAATTCAGCAGTGTTTAACTGAAAAAAAATCTTACTGTTTCAACTTTGTAGGATTTTTCTTTTGTGAATATACTAAATCGGCTAACTCAATGATGTACCGGATTAAAATCTCCCGGGGTTAAGATTCTTTGTGTGTCGCATTTGCATTATAATGTAGAATGATTCGCATTTATAGCCCTGGTCAAACGTAAAATGTTTAATTGGTAACCAAACACGATCGAACATGTTTGGTGACCAGACATTTTATCGTTTGGCCACCTTGTTTCATCGCCTTTGTTAATGAAATCCATCAAACATCCAATCAAACGGCATCAAACATCGCTATTGTACTTGTGTTTGATGTCTGGTCAAAGAAGCCCAAAATCCTTATCGAATTCAGCTGTTGAGAGTGTGTTTGATTGCTTGTTTGATAGCGTTTGGCCACGTCATCAAACACGGGGAAAGTTTGGTCACCAAACATTTTACGTTTGACAGGGGCTTAAATGATATCGGTATGGAAATACCTTGAACACAACATTTTATTTTCAAAGGGTTTGAATTGGATACAACGTGAGTTAGCCTATTTGGTCTATACAGAACGATGTGATTATAAATTGACAATAATCAGTTGGCATGGGCGAGGTCGACCATGAAATCCTTATTTTATGTACTTTTCTTTATGATGCCTCGGTGATAATATTGATGATTTATCAAGTCTCTACATAAATAAATCCGTTTATATTCACGGACATTCTTTAGCAGCGTGTTGGTATTTTATCTCTAACAACCTGATAGCAGATTCAAAGCGAAGAACAAAGAAAAAAAAAAAGGTATAGTCAGTAAATGCTTTTCCGAGTGATAATTTTTTTAAATCCCCAGGTTCACAAGGGTATTTTTCCTTGAATCATAAAAATTACAATTTCCTCGATTGTGATTGGTTGAAAAAACTCCTATTTACCACAGATTCACTAGCCAAGTTGTTATCGGACAGTTCAATAAGCCAATCACATTCAAAGTTGTAATTTAAATATAACCAATCACAACCTTGGTTTCAATCACCATAGAAATAGTCTACACACTCGTAAATTGGGGCTTTCTTTCAGAGCGACATTAAAAAAATTATGCCACCTTCGTCAGCCGTTTACTGCAGGTTTCCCTTTCTTTCGCTCTTCTTCTTTTCTCAGAAATTGATATTTTTATGATTAACTGGTAATAGGACTTCGTGTCGTCCAATCATACTCGTGTTGAACAAATCGGACTCGGTCCATCACCATTACTAAAAATTGGAAAAGTAACTTCAAGAGACCCCTGGCAGCAGTTGCACAAAGCCGGAGCAAGCGAATCTTACAGTCATGGAACATTAATGTAGGACACCCATGCATCAGTTTTATGTAAACTTCCTTTTCCATTTCAAATCACCGTTTCGTTTACCAGGTCTTAAAAAAGTTTACGACATTCGATCTATCCGCCGAATCCGATGAATGTGCTGCTTTTTTCTGTCGTTCTTGTGTGGATATGATTTTGCTAATCGAAGCAAAGATTAAAGCCGATGATACACGGTTCAACATTTGTTGATCAACAAATGTTGCAGCTCTTGTTCAACAAATGTTGAACAGTGTGTCGTGTCATGTTGAATGTTGAAATATGCCATTCAACACATTGAATGTTGTTGAACGATGTTGAACGAAAATGGAGACCAGTTCTATTCTGTTCAACACGTTTGTGCAACATTGTTCAACATTTGTTGAGCAACAAGTGTTGCAAGATGTTGAACCGTGTATCATCGGCTTAAAACACAGCCGGCGTTTTCTTTTTCGTGAAAATCCACGCAGGCGCAAACAAACCAAGAAGACAATGACCTGGTTCCGTCCCAAACGTCCGTTGCCCGTTCTTTTTCCGCTGGATAAGAGTAACGTGGGCTCTTGGTACTAGATTTGTGGCCATGGAACATGTTTTCAAGCCGACGGCACTTGTTGCGATATGCGACAATGACCACGAGGACACAACATGTGTTGGTCAATGTTGGGTGAAGAATTTTGCCATTTCACACCTAACCAATAACGTGGAAAATTTTGCGTCGTAATTTACAAGAAATTCCTGTCAGGCGGTCCATCCAAGTCCGGTAATTTCTTGCCTACATGTGAAGGGTCATAAATTGTTTCTTCTGTAAATAAATTTTAAACAAACAATGCAACCTGCCGTGAAACGTAATAACTGTCTAACTGTATCAAGACCTCATCACGTGGTTTGCGATTGACCCAAGAGAGCTCTTTTAACCCTTTGTGGAGCAATAACTGTATCAAGCCAACAAAAAATGACATCTTCTAGTGTGTTCACTTATGACAAGAAACAAAAAGTGACTTACATAGATAGTTGACCTTTTTCGTTATGACAGTGTGACCGGTGCTTTGTGGTGTAGGTTGAGTTGCTCTCATTTTATGAAGTAAATTAAGAACTTCTTTATCCAGTAGTGCATGTCAAGCTACCATGATGTCATATGGACTTAAACAATCAGGTTTGTTGTATTATTTATCATTTTTCTTGCAAACGGGACAAATTAAGTTAACAAAATGGAGAGGAAATGATCAAACGCAGCTGTTTAATATTTTTGAAAAAGCCCAAATGGCAATATGAAGATCGGGTCTTGGGCTGAGGTTGTACTCTGGTTAATTAGCATCTTGGCTGTCGATGCGGTGGACACATTTTCACTTGAAACGATCCGAGGATCATCACAAGAGCGACATGGCCATACCCGGTCCCTCACAAAATCATTGCGGTCACACCGAAGACAAAACAATTTGAACAAACAATCCGGGGATTATGCGGAAAGGAGTAATTATGGCTTTACACTGGAGAAATCGAAGAAAAGGCATGGATTTGAAACAAGCTCAAAGACTGAAATACATTTTCCTCGCAACGCCCGAGTGACTAGCATTCCTGGTGAAGAAATGTCAAAAAAAATAAAATCACGGTCTTCAAGACTTCATCGAGCAACAAAATTTAGTAATAGACAACGAAACACAATTTTTGAACACTTTAATTCCCCAAATATACGGAATAAACGCAGGATAATAAGTAGCCCAGAGGAATCAGACGACAGTTTAATTAAGAGATCGCGAAATAGAGTACGACTTAAATCTCTAACTTCACAGCATCTTAAAAATGAATCTCAGTTCAATAGATTCACAACCACGGAAAATGTATCGAAAAAAGCTCTAATGAAAACGGACTCCCCGGAAACAAAACGACAGAGAATTTCGGAAGGTATTATGCCGTACCAAATTGGTACCAACAGCCAACCGGTTATGCAGGGCGAAGAGATGCGCCTTCCTGCCAATTCCAACAGGTTCTTTGGAGATTCAATAGCGTCAAACGCTAATATCAGAGCCATTAACCCGTCTCACTACTACGCACCAGCAGTGCACAAGTTCTTACCAGCGGAACACCGATACACTTCATCTCCGATTCACCGATACCTCTCCTCGCCTGTGATCTTCAAAGAAGGTGCTAATGACCCACTAATGGATGTCGCTCAGGGAACGGAGACTAACAAAGATATCGCGGTACAGCAAAGACCATTTGTCGACGGGCAGCAGCGGTTCTTGCAAGGACCTCTACATCACAGACAGCGTATTATGATTGTAAAAAGACCACATGTTGTGTTTGTGAAGAGACCACTTCAAAGCAATTTCTTGTTGCCTCCTCCAGTGCCACCTAAGATTGCTTTTTACCCGCATCACCCGCTTCCTTTGCCTCCTCAAAGATTCCCCGTTCCTCTTCTTCTACATGGACCAAGACCTGGACCGTTTGTAATTGTTCATCACAGAGAATTCTATGGACCTTGTAAGTATGATCACTGTACTTGCTTTTGTTTGTTTGTGTGTTTTAATTTAGTCACCCATGAATCATGTAAAACAACAGCTTGAATGGAAGCAGTGAACAAAATGCAAGTATGGCTTATAAGGCTTGAAATTTGTTTAAATGCTAATGACAAAGAAGGAAAAAGAAGTGAATAAGTATAG
>NC_090873.1:9447524-9455024 GCF_036669935.1 Montipora foliosa | reverse complement strand
AGACTCTTATCGACAACGGCAAATAAGCCAATCAGATTGCGAGAATACAAGCAGTTGTGGTGAAATCTATTATTTGAAATTGTTCGTATTTGAAGACAATGTTTGTTTTCACTTGGCGACAAATTTGGGTGACCAAGCAAAAAAAAAAAAGGCTCTTCCGGAATCGAGCCTTGCTGAAAGCCTCCAGCAAAATGACATATATTAGGTTTGTCGGTAGATAAAGGAGGAATAGAAGCAATATTGAAGAGCATTTTTTATTAGGAAGGGCAATAAAAGTAGCGCTAAAACGTCAGTGTATTGAAAGCAAAAAAAGACGGAATGTCCTGAATTAAGGTATTTCGGAATCCTTAAATCCACAGAAGAGTCCAAGTGCTTGCCTGTGAACCCATGCAAGAATGGTGGCGTGTGCAATGAGGGGCTGAGTGGGTACAAGTGTAACTGCAGGGACGGATATTTTGGAATAAACTGCGAAGGTAATTACGGTTAATTATCAGAGCATAATCAGCTGTCATTAGAAGTATCGTATATGATTCTGATAAGTACCACATTGAGAGGATCATTGGAAAAAAAAGGAATGCATTGCTATTTTGTATTTGTTGATGGATCACATGTAGTGAGGCAGTGCAGCCCCAGTGATTAGGGCGCTTGCCTTGAGTTCTGAAGATCCCGAGTTCAAGACCCGCACTGACCACTCGTTGAATTTCATCCTGGTAGTCCCTGGTTCAACTTGTCGGCTGTACTTGTAAATAGCCAACTGGTTCGCCTCCGGCCAGCTGGAAATTAAAAAAAAATGTTCAATCTGTTCTGTTCTGTTTGCTTCAATGGCCCAGAAAAACCTCTATAGGCAATGGTCAATTAAATATGTCGTTGTTGTTGTTGTTGTTATTGTTGTTGTTGATGATGATGATGTTGATTACGATGATGGCCACAACGACAATTGTGATGCTGCTGATGTCACAATGACGATCACTACTGACAAAGATAACGATGGAATTATTGTTTTTATCAATGCTTTCCTCGTTATTAAAATACTAAAATATAATCCAATACCCACTAAGAAAAGGACTCGGAAGCTCCGCGTGGAAAGAAAACTTTTTAACTCTTCCATGTCCCGTTTTAGTGAGGGCCACAAGCACAGCCTGTGATAGTTACCCATGCCATAATGGTGCTACATGCGTCGCTGACATTTATGACTCCACCAAGTATTCGTGCTACTGTGATTCAGGTTATACAGGACTCCGATGTGAAGGTGATTTTCGTCAGTCTTTTGTGCTTGTTTTTGTTTTGTTTTTTTAGCCCGAGTACATTACGCATACTCAACAATTCTTCACGCACACTGGGGAAAATATGTGGCAGGACTTTCCAGTGGTTAGAACGCTTGCCTTGAGATCCGGGATTCCGGGTTCAAGACACGTTCCTACTACTCGTTGATATTTTTCCCTGGCAATCCCTGGTTCAACTTCTCGGCTGCACTTGTAAATAGCAAACTGATTTGCCACTGGTCTGTTGGGATTCTTAACAGCTGTTGTTGTTACGTTGTGTCCTTTGCTTTATTGTGTTTCATTGGCAATGAAAAGCCCCTCTACGGAGTGGTCAATTAGAGTATGTATGTAGCTGTTTTATAGGCCACTTTCGAAAATACCATAATACTCTTTGTTTGTCGCCCCAAAGTATTTGTTTTCTCTTGAAGTCATTGTGAGTCCCAAGAGAAACTGGAAACAATGTTTGTGCAAAATTTGGGGGTACAAACAAAGAGTATTATGGTATTTTCGAAAGTGGCCGATTATATACCGCACAAGTTAAATAATCAGCTGAGTTTATCGATAACATTTGCTCTTCGGTAACCGAAGCGACGGGGAAAGCGAAGTTAGTCAGTCAGAATGCGCGGAAAGCACTATCCACTTGTGTGGTATGTACGTACTAATTAAATTAACAATTATTCCACGAGTTCGATATGAGATGATAGATAGCCAACGAGGAGCGTAGCCCCGAATTGGCTATAATTATCGCATATCCAACAAGCGCGAGTGGAACATTTATTTTATTAAGAAGGTTTACAAATTATGGTTAGATCTGCCCTACTTTACAACAAAATTGATGCGTGCAGTTAGTGACACTTGTAGAGAATGGTATAATAGCTCTTAGTATCACCCAACTAGTGGACTAATGCAAATCCCGCATTTTGATTGGCTACGCAAGTAGAGGACTATTAGTAATAGTCCTCGAGTAGCGAAAAGCGTGACGCTTTCTTTCGTTTTATTCCCAAATAAATATCTCTTTAACTTGCATTGGCTAACTTTATTATTGCCTTTTCTGTCCGGCTAGTTGGGTGATACTAAAACAATTAGACCCTTCGCCCTCAAGGGCCACGGGTCAATAGCCGATTCAGCTTCGCCTCATGGGCTATTGACCCGTAGCCCTTGCGGGCTACGGGTCTAATTGTTAAATATACCATTATGGCTAAGCCCATCAAAACATAGAAATGCATAGAAGGTGTTTGTATTAGAACAAAACACAAACAAAAAGGAAAACTACAGACAATAAATAATTTGCAGGTTCATTCTTCATTGAAATAATTAATTTTCATTTCAGAGAAAGGGTACGAATCTTTGTCTTTCCAAAATTCTCCTTGTGGTCCAATCAATCCTTGTCTATTTGGAGGACATTGTATCCCCGAGCATGATGAATACACTTGTCTTTGTCCCGAGGGACGAGGAGGATCTCGATGCGAACGTAAGTGAAATAAAGAGTGACTTGAATATACTTATCCCACACCACGGTCAAACTGATGACCAGTGCACTGAGATTGAAGTTGCCGAAAGACTCAAATTCGAGGGATGATATGTACGTTGGATCCGACGTCTTGGATATGAAAGGCTTTATAAGAAAAAGGACTTTCTAGAATATCCGTGGCTTGAACCTCACGTCATGGTGGTCATGTCGGTATACTGAACAATGTAAAACGCGTACGCCATTTTGTTTTTGTTTCGCACAACATGGCCGTCTAATCACGTGTGTGCAAGCTAAGAATAGCTGGAGAGAACTTTGATGGGGAAAAAAAGGGAACTGACACCGAAACGGGGGCAAGTTTTGAAAGGATTGATTTTTAATTTTGGTTGTCTCGGGAATCCATGAGAACCATAAGGCTCTCTTTCTAAGAGAGAAAGGTACCAGGGGCCCGTTTCTCGAAAGTCCCGAAACTTTACGGGCCATTTTCGGGTGTGACAATTCCCGCTGTACCTCAAGAACGGAGAGGATTCGAGTTGTCAACCTTCACCGTCAGTTTTCTTTTTGTTGAATTGAAAACATATTAAAAGATCGGCTTCCCAAAACAAGCGGTTGGCAGTTTCATAAATGGCTTTTCGGGACTTTTGAGATACGGGTCCCAGGAATCTCGCAGGGTCGCGCCTGTATCTACATCACTAACTGATTTTTCTGTTTATCTCTTAGATTTATTTCAAGAAAAGATCTGCAATGGTTGTCATCACCATGCTGTTTGCATTTACAACAATTGTGCATGCAGGCCAGGATATACTGGAGACGGAAAAATATGTCATCCACGTATGTAACTTATGTGTAACAATTATAGAGCCCAAAACAATTTACCACTGTTAGGCAATAAGCGACCAAATATTTATTGATCCATTGTAAAAATATGAAAAAATCAACTCTCCTGTCCATATAGAGATAAATTATTAAAAACATGTTGTGCCCAATATTTAAATTTCAGAGTGCCAAGTTCTGATAGAGTTAAAAGTTAAGAAAGCCATCAAATCTACCAATTTATAACGTCAAAGTTCCGGACGTGAAATGATGAAAAGCCGAACAAAGCGTCCGACCTCCGGCCTCAAACGAAAACCCTATTGAATACTAAAGAATGTTTCCTCAAACGACTAGAGCTCTTACCAAACTGGAATCAAGATCCAAACTCTAAATAATGTTTCCGTTAAACTGAAATACCCTTCAAACAACTATACCTCTTAGCTACCTGGGGTCAAAATCCAAACACTTGACATCTGTAACAATCCAAATGCTAATTCAGGGTCCGAAATTGCGACCAGCTGGTCGCTAATGCGACTGAAAGTTAAGCTTTGGCGACCGAAATTTTCAGGCTGGTCGCCAGATGGCGACTGATCGCGAAGTCTTTCAACCTTGCGTCCAACTAAGCCAGCGATCGAAGAAACAATTTATTTTTAAATCGAAAAATTCATGCACTGTTCTAGCTAAAAAATGGGAGAATGATTGCCATAAAATTATCCACTTGATACTCGTCTCCCACGCAATGTAATCATACGACAACAGCCGCCGCATATTTTTTGATGATGTTACGCCCCGTACATGAAGAAATTACATACTGACAAGATGCACAAACAAGTGTTTTCATTATTTTTTGTTGACTACTCGACTGAAATGTCTGCTGGGTAGCTGCACAAGTTTGTGAGTTATTTATATAAAGAACGAGTGAACGAAGGATTTTATTTAAAGTGTATCGAAGGGCGTCCGAATCGGAAGTAGTTAATTTAGCAACGTTGAGGAAAGATAATCTGGGTACAACATTGCTTCCTGATAGCATTGCTAATATCGCGAAAAAGTCAAATGCGCGGAGGGTTGCCCTGGGAGACTTGATCGATACTAACGATAAACTTGTGGTTGATTCAAGAGGGACTTCCCTGATCTCCTTCAGCTGTAAGCTAAGGAAATAAAAGATGGATTATACAAATCGTTCAGATGTATAGCAGGATTTTAAAAAATCGCTAAGTCCAGCTGTCTAAAATTCTTCCTAATTGTGCGTCACCTTGGAAGTGATGTTGCCGCGTTTTTGCAACAAAGGGTACCGGACGAAGAGTCTTTTAAAATCCTTAATTTTAAATTTTTGGTTGCCAGACATTAAACTGTACATTATACACAAACGTACGAAGCGCCTTCATATTAACTGAAGAATTCTTCAAAACTGTTTTTCTCGTTTGCAATATTGGTTGTCTATTTAATTGAAACAAGTATTAAAACAACGTCACAATACCAGCGGGTACCTACCCTTGAAAACGGACATGCAGGGATTTAGGTTGATAAGTCATACACAATACCAAATAACCATATCGTAAGTCTAAAATCATTGAAATCAAATGAAATTCTCGAACGTAACAAACGAATTTGATTCATTAGTGGCCTGGCATTGACAATTCGCGTGTCTAGTGATGAGTTGAAGTCTTTGTACGGTGCGGACGGCTTGTAATTCATGCTATCCCGCCTTTGTACTGTGTAATTACACGCCCAACGAAACGGGTGTTATGTGCAATCTTCAAACTTCGACACCTTTCAATTTCGTTTCAATGGAAACGCATTGAAAAGTTTAAGTGCAATTCTTTGACCCTTTTTCGATCATTCGCAAGTAGGAAATACGAATGCTTCAAGCGCTACTTAGAAATGTATTTTAGACATTCACGTTTTCTGTATATCATCAGAAGCAAAAATATTATGGACACTTTTGGCGACCAAATTTTTCCATCTGGCGACCGAAAATTGTTTTTTATTCACCACCTGGCGCTAGCACCAAAAAGTTAATTCCGGACCCTGGCTATCTTTTTATTTTTTAGAAGATTCCCATTGTCACCCAAATCCTTGCGAAAACGGTGGAACGTGCCATGAGCCCGGACTTGCCGACCCTCGTCATTTTGATTGGTGGTGCGAGTGCGCTAAAGGATACAATGGGCCACACTGCCACGGTATTATTTAAATGATTCAATGGGGAGCTTAAGCACCTGGGTTTTTGAGACGCAGACGGCAACCGGAAGGGAACATTTTGCGTGCCAGGACAGTGGTGTGCCCCCCATGCCAGAGTTTTATACTAATCATTTCTAATGGAGTAAAGATTCTTAGCAATATAAAATTCGTTGTGTGACGACAAGTTAAAAGGGAAAACGGTTCACTTCCGGTTGCCGTCCGAGTCTCAAAAACGCGCGTGCTTAAGCTTCCAATTGAAAGGAACCTACAACCTCATTCCCAGGGTTTTTCACCGCCGAGGATAGTAGCCCCTCGTACTCTTGGGAGTGAAAAGCCCCTGGAATGAGGTTGAGGAACCGAAATATATTTTTGAGGGCAGAAGGGGGAGGGGAGGGGTTTCATGTGTCATAAACTAGGTCCACAATGAGGCCTCCACTCGTTTATGCCATGAATGTAATGCAGTTGGTCTAGTCTTCGGTTTAGAATCAGGTTGGGCTCGTTTTTGAGGAACTGAAGAAGCACAATAGTGACAAGGAAAAACTTTATTTGCTTTTACTTCCAACACATACATGAATATGCTACTGCAAAACTAGTTTCGTCTACAGACCTTGTCAGTTGGTAGCTGTCTTGGCTTCGACGAACAGAAAACTTTGCACAGAGGTAAAGTAGATTCCAAGCGCACTGCCAAATTCATTCATTCATTCAGTCACTCACCAGCTCTCTCACTCACTCACTCACTCACTCACTCACTCACTCACTCACTCACTCACTCACTCACTCACTCACTCACTCACTCAGTCATTCAGTCTTTATCTCTTCCATCCATTCTTTCATTCCTGTATTCATTATCGAATACTTTCTCGTCGCTTTTTCGACCATTAACCACATTCGGCAAATTGCTGTTCCCAGTTTCAAGTTAATTGGATAGTGGGGGTAACGTTTAAGTCCAAAATGATTGTTTGAATTGCTTGATCAAGTGGAACTTAAAAATTTCTTACCTGTCAAGGTACTCCATACTTGGATAGTAATTATACGAAAACGATCGGCTCTTGTTTCTCTAGAGTTTGATCCGTGCTTTAATTTCAAGTGCCACAATGGTGGAAGATGTGAGGTGACGAACAATGTACCACAATGTGATTGTGAAGCACCATATCAAGGAGTCTCGTGTCTTCGTAAGTAACACTGTCTCTTCCAATTTCAGGACTGCATATTTTCGTTTGAGTGGCATACTCTTTTTTTGTTACCGTGTGTCTAGAATTGCCCCTAATTATATGCTCGCGGATTTCAATAAAGCCTGGTTTTCACTGGAGAACGAGCGCAAGCAAAAACATAATTAGCTTATGCTAGGGAAGACGAACGTCGACACAGGCATCAAAATCAACCACGGCCTCCGCCATTTTGTTCAAATGCTCAGACGCGTGGAATCTGGAACGAGTGCTTTAATTAGCCAGACGTAGCAACTTTCCTTTTGCTTATGCTGCGTTTCGTTTTCACAAGGCGATGCTTGCGCTTGCGCTTTGCGTCGCTAGTGAGAACTAGGCTTAAGCGTCACAAAGTGTCCCCCTGCTCTCCTCCCCAACTTCAACATCACCCGTTTCTAAGAACACAGACAATTTACTGCGGTTTTCATAATTCTGCGGAATCTTATCTTTAAGCGCTAAGCGCCAAACTGCGTTTTGGCTTCCATTAATCAAATTTCTTTACATAGCCGGGAAGATCTATTCTGCCTCCGAAAAGTGGAATTGGAGTTTTTGTTTAGTCTACAGCTCGAATACCTCG
>NC_090873.1:9387524-9442524 GCF_036669935.1 Montipora foliosa | reverse complement strand
ACCTTATGAATAGTCTCCGCACGTGCGGCAAATTTAAAAATAGATTGAAAATAATTTTCAAAGGGCACAGGGATTCGCTCGATTACATCATTTCCTCTTGATTTGAATAATTCACTCGAAGTCATTTTAACAAACTTCCTCCTGATATAGATATTGGATTTATTTTTTTGTAGAAGCTCCAACAACTGACTCAGACGTGCTTCCGTCTAGTAGCTGTAATCCAAACAAGTGTCTCAATGGAGCGCAATGCATAGAAGCAAAAGACACCTTCTTTTGCGTGTGTCCTGAGCACACGTTTGGACGGTTGTGTGAGAAAAAAACTACACCAACAACTGGTAGGTGGTCAATTTCAAAGGTTGACTCATTACCTCCAAGAACAATCGAATCTAGCTAATTTTGGTAACATTTTTCTGCCTAAGGCAGAAAACTGAATCCAAGATTGTATATACCTCTATTGCCTCAGAGGAAAGGGCTTTTATCTTGACTGCAGCTAGATGGTGTCAAATGACAACCTGTCGATGCCATCAGACACAAACTTGGCCGAGAGCGACCCGTTTTGCGTGATATTTATTTCGTACAGACTTCTTGACCAAACGATGAAAAGGCCTGAAGTCCATGGATTTCCCTCTGTATTTCACGACAGTGGAAAAGCGATGCCTTATAAGGGAAACATCAAACTTTGTAAAGACGTGTGGTAACTTCACAGTTTAGAACCTTGTCTTGTTAAGGGAAAAGCCAAACGTTTGTAACTTACTCTCCTTTGGAATTCTTGGACAGCAGCTGCAGCCCGGTTCCTTGGTACCCTTGAAAGTGAACACTCCAATGTCAAAGCGTTACTCTTCTTGAGTTTAAGGAGGCTCGAAAGACTCTCTGTTTAGATCGAATGACGCTACAACACTGTATCGCGTAACAGCAATGTTATGGTACCATATGAAACACTGATCATTTTCAAACAAGATTTGATCATCATTGTGATGTAATAAGTTACCTTGGCAACGGGAAAGCCCAGCAAAAACACCCTATATTTTGGATTTAGTTGCTGATGTCTCAAAAACGAACGGGGTGACCTCCCTTTTTTATTGCTGAAAAGTGATTAGAAGGCCACGATGAAACTTTCGGAAAACTTGAATTAATTATGTCTAGAGGATTCAGAGCTACCATAAAGAAATCACAAAATTAAGGTCGCTCTGAACCAACTGGACAGAATTTTTTTTTAACTTTGCAGAAAGTTTCATCTTGCCCTTCTGATTACTTTTCAGAAATAAAACCCTTGCCCTATTGTTCTGACACAAAGATTTTTTGTCTAATAACAATAGGGCAACCGTAACACGTCACAGTTATTCAAGATGGTGGCGCCCGCGAAATTTAAAAACAAAAATAGGCGATTCTAAAAATTATTTATTTCGGATACGAAAATACTTCAGACTGACTTGACTGTAACGGTTATCTCCTGTGATTTAAATTTATTTTTTGTTGAAGTGGAGGTTTCCTTTAACATGTTCTTGTCGTGTGGTGTACTAAGTTCGACTGCAAACTAAGTCGTTCTTCGAATTCATTGCATCTTGCAATAAGAAAACCACATTGTCCTTAAATATTTGAGATAATTCTCCTGTTACACTACCGTGTCACATTTCTTTTACCTTTATTTATGCTACTCACGCAAAAAGACCAACAACAACAGTAAACCAAGGTTGTTATAAAAAATGTGTAGACGAAATATAATTTGTGGTTTATTTGATCATTTGACAGCTCCACCTAAAAAAGTAGCATGCCATCCCAATCCTTGTCTTAATGGAGGCATATGTAAGGAAACAGGGGTTAATCAGGATTTTGACTGCATTTGTCCCAATCCTCGTTTTAAAGGAAGATTCTGTGATGGTAAGTAAATAAGCCCACATTCTTTCAATGCACGTTTTTAACAAGTTTTCACATCCTGGGCCTTCTCGAATAGGTATCATTGCCAAAGCGCTGAACACACCCATGTCATTGTCATCATTTCAATACTCTCTCTTTAGAGTGGCGTCCTGATTGAATGGTTGGTTATATGCCCACTTTACGTGACGACTCTAAATTTAGAAAACCTTTTGAGGAGAGTGAAGTACGAAACCAAAAGAACTCTCATAGGCTCTTTTTGGTCGTCCATGCAGCAATTGTACATTGCAGCATTGTTATCTGTGTCTCTAGAGATTGGTTTCAAGCCTCCTATACAGTGTGATTTTAGAACTAGATTGGTCACATGGCACTATAGGCATCAGCAGAACTAGCTATACGAAAACGAATGTAGTAGTGCCTATTACCCCATCGTATCCATCTGGCCTCGGTTGTTCAAGAAGTGGATAACACTGTCCACCGGATAAATCACTATCAAGCGGATAAAACACCAGCAGGTCCAATTGAGTTATCTGAGGTGCAGGCATGGCGCAGTGGTTAAAGCATTCGCCTCCCACCAATGTGGCCCGGGTTCGATTGTCAGACTCGGCGTCATATATGGGTTGAGTTTGTTGGTTCTCTACTCTGCACCGAGAGATTTTTCTCAGTGTACTCTCTTTTCCCCTCCTCAAAAACCAACATTTATCTGAATATGCGTTGATTGTTAAATTCAGTTTAAAGTGTCCTCATGTAGTGCTCTAGTGCTAGAACGACTGGGCACTTAAATAAAGTTCCTTTCCTTTTCCTTTTTCTTTTCCTTCCTCAATGGATAATGCTATCCACCCTTCGAAGAACTGGGGCCTGAGCGTTAACCGAAGCGGCTGCCATGAAAATATGCCAACATTAGGGTGGAAATCGAAACCGATCATCGCGTTTTCTCACAACTGTGTTACGAGCCAGTCAGACGTTAGCAAAAAGTGAAAAATTTGAGATGTCAATTCGCGTAAATAAGTACGAAACAAGTAAATAGCAGGGTTACGTTGCTATTGAAACGTTACCCGTGTATCGCTTTATTCATTTGACAGAATTAACTATGAGAGTGTAACTTAAATCTATTTGCATTCACTCGCAGTGCGATTTTCTCCTTTGTCTGGAAGTGATCTTTTATTAAACAACAACTGCTTATCATTTTCTACAGTTGATATGTGTGCTGAATGTGATCCTCACGCGCGATGCGTAAACGGAAAATGCTTTTGCCGGAAAGGTTATAAAGGAGATGGGTTTTCCTGCAAGAAAGGTAACTATTGCAATTATAGCCGCAGTGCTTCCCTATTTTGTTCCTTCATGGACGAAATGATTGACAATTAAGTTAATTTAATTTACATTACAATTCGTTTCAGCGAGATTAATGGACCGCAAAGTCATATATCCTCAAAACTGAGCCTTCTTACGAAAATTTGAACGCCTAATCCCTTTATTTTTGTTTGCTAATCGATTGTTTGAATAAAGTGATTGTCTTAACCTTCCAAAAGGCAGATTTTTGTTGGTTGCATAGAAAGTTTTCGATATCGCCTTTCAATTGATAAGACGAAGAATGCATGAAAAATCGAAAAATGAAAACTGTGTCGTGAACTAATCATTGACCATGTGGCTACTTAACCTAATTTGCTCTAGTGGGGGACAGCGTTGTCCACTGGGAAAGGCTACTATCCAATGGATGCCTCAATCGCCTTTGCCGATGCGCATGCGCATCCTTGGGATAGTGATTTATCCAGTGAATATCGCTGCACCTTTCAAATAACCGAGGCTACCACTCTTGTCAGCATGTATTAATGTCTTTTCTTTTCCAGTAACACCAAACATGCATTGCCCTCAGTATGCAGTCGTTACCAGTGGTAATACTTGCTTGTGTAACCCTGGTTATTACATGAGCTATACAGGCAAACGCGTCTGCATTCGTAAGTGACATTTTTTTTACATGTGAAAATCGTTTTCAGAGCCCACACAGCTAATAGCTTAACCGCCAACCACGTAATTCCTAATCGCAATGGCTTTATCTTTCTTATTGAAGAAATAATGTTATTTCTCAGTTTTACGGATTTAAAAACTTGGCCGTCAGTTCCACCAAGTTCACCAATAGACCATTTTACAGTTGTAGCTAAGTTACCTGGCCTAAGAATGGAAGCGAGGCTGCCAGTGACCCTGCTTTGATACAAACCTTTGTGCTTTTCTAACGTTAATGTTGACTAATTAGAATTACAATAGCACAATTTACGTGATAAAAGCAGTGAGGTCTGTCACCGACAGCCTCGCAGCCATTCATACGCCAGGTCACTGAGCACACAACTGTAAAATGGCCTATTGAGGGTTTGCATCTGACGTCATGGCTGCTATGTTGGTGAATAGAAAACTTCCGGTTGTTTTGTACACCAACATGGCCGTCTCATCACGTGGGTGCAAACCAAGAATTGCTACATTTTGTGCCCCACGAGGGGGGCCTTAAAATCTACGTAAGTTTTCGTTTTTCAAACTTCTCCGTGACCGCTCCAGTTTATTCAGAGAGGCAGTGTGGCCCTGTGGTTTAGGGCGCTGGCCTTGAGATCTGGGGATCCCGGGTTCAAGACCCGCTCTGACCATTCGTTGAATTTGTTCCTGGTTGTCCCTGCTGCACTTGTAAATAGCCAACTTGTTTGCCCCCGGCCAGTTGGGATTATTAACAGTTGTTGTTGTTGTTGTTGTGTTTCATTGGCCCTGAAAGCCCCTATGGGGAGCGGTCAATTAAGTATGTATTGTATTGTATTGTATTGTATTGTATTCAGCTTCTTCAAAATAGCCAAAGCCACTCACTAAACTGAATTGGTAAAAACCGGTGGTTTTCAAAATGAGAGAGAAGATCCGAATTTGCCACTTTACACCCACGTTTTCCGCAGATATTGTGATCTGGTCATTTCACGTCACAGGTTTGCAGAGAAGTATTAAGAAATGGCGAGAATTCCAAACGCACTTGTGAATTTATTGTTTTGTTCGTCTGATATATACAGGACATAACATGGCCGCGGGAAAAACGAATTTTATCCTCGAGTGCTGAGAGGTACTATCAACACGAGAAGATGAAATTCGTATCCCCGAACGACCATGTAATGTTCTTTTTTTGTTTATCACATAGATACTGATGAAATGTCTTGATTAAAAACAACTTGTTATATTAATTGACGAAATGGTAGCCTGTTTCAGACTCCTAGATAGTCAAGTGGGGGCTTGGGTCCTGGCGAGAACTCGATCAGTATGCTCCGGCATTTCCTACGAAGGAAAATCCAAGTATTCCATCAGTATCTATACAATAATATTGTTTCAATGTCGTTCTCACTGATGTTGATGTCGTAGATCTTAACGTCTGCCCTGCTGTGTTACGTGGTTCTATCCTCCGTTTTTATCATCACTCTCAATTGAAAGTGTCCTTATTTTGTTGCATTGTTTATTTCCTGAGGATAATTTAAATGACACCGAATGAGAGAAGGATCCTCTCCTTTAGCTGGACAATTTGAGCAATTGTCACTTCATATAGACACCTCTAGGCCCGGTTGCTCGAAAGCCGATTAACTTAATCCAGGATTAGCCTGAACTTTTGCTTCATGATTTCAACTTTTTGGTGATAGTTTCTGATAGTTTTCTAATTTTACTGAATTTTAGCGTTGATATTTAGGAGTAGGAAAATAAAGTCTTCTGTTAATTTCTAATCTGGGATTAGCGTTAATCAGCTTTTGAACAACCGAGCCCTGGAACATACAGGTGGCTCCAACGAGAATTTAACCGATGACCTCTGTGATGACGGAGAAACAGTTCTACCTGACTGAGGGATGGAGCCACACGGCTGGGAGCAGGTCAATTTGTTAGGGTCATTTTTTCCCGTGAAGCACTCGTTAAATGAAATGAAATAAACGGAAAAGTGATGTGCGGGTTATCGACGAATGAGAAGTGATCCTCATTCTTAATTTAAATGACAAAGTTAAACCAAAGCTTCAAAAGAAAAGAAGAGGTAAAATGCTTAAGTCAGCACTGCATACCGCTCTGCTGTCGTAGCCATAACGCCATCTATGAATTGATCAATTGCACATTTCTGTTACATCCTCAAAGAGCTAAATAGATAAACAGACCCTTTCTCATTTTTTTTAGCGGTGGATGACCAAGGAACAGTTCGAGCCCTACCTGCGCCAAAGAATGATAAATTACTCGAGGACAGTTCTGCTAGAAGAGGCGGACAGCAGTGGTCAGGTAATAATCATTTGCCTTAAAATGACAGTATTTCTCTTAAATCAATATATTAAGGAGTTAAAGCAGAGACGGCCGCTGCGGCAACGCCGCCACAAAGCAAGAATATTATTGGCATTTCAGTGCATTTCCTCGCCGTACTCCAGGAAACATTTTAGGGACCTTAAGATCTACGACGGCGACTTCAACGAAAACGTCACCTCGAAATATCACTTTGCTTTATCATAATTCTTTCGCGGTTATTCTGTCTCGCTCACTTCTTACAATTTGGGCGAAGTCTCCGAAAAATAAATTGGTACAAGCAGTTACAAAGTGAAAATAGAGAATGAAAGATTCTCTTTTGCCTGGTCACGTTGTCGTCAAAACCTCAAATTTGGTGATTTCACGTCGTCGTTTTGCAGAGGACCGCAAGCATATTTGCTAAAATCCGTGCTGCACGGGCAGCACGATTATTTATGCTCTTTTAACCAAAGATATCATTGTTTTGCGCCGTTGTTGTTGCCGTCGCCGTCGTAAAATCTTAAGCTCCCTATTAGGGGGTTTAAGCAAAGACGACGGCTACGGCAACGGCAACGCCACAAAGTAAGAATATGATTGGCCAAAAAAGGAAAAGTAATCGTGTTGCACGTGCAGCACGAATTTCCGTGCATTTCTCTGCCGTACTCCCCAAAACAACAACGTGAAATCACCAAATTTTAGGTTTTGACGACAACGTGAGCATATAACCACGAAACAGTCCTTTTCTGTTTTAACTTTAAAACCGTTCGTAACCATCCAGTTATAGGATAGTTCTCGCGCATTGTACAAGGTGAACAAGTCGGAATAATCGCGAAATACTTGCGACGGCTACAGCAACGAAAACGTCGTTCCGAAATATAACTTAGCGCTATCACAAGGATTTCTCGATTTATGATTCCGTCTTTGGCCCGTTGTACAATACAGATTAGTTAATCTGTTAAGTCGGTTCAAATATGAGTGCTACACGACCAACGTAATCCTTCCTTGTACTCGTACATGTTCATTGCCGTGACTTTAACATCTTCAGTTCCCACGGCCTGCTCCCGTCTGACCTTGTAACTCAGTCGGTAGAGCAGCGGTGATCTAACCCGAAGGTCGTGGGTTCAATTCCTACTATGGTCAGAGTTTTTCTCTATCCTTGTGTGGGCCATTTCCATAAATAGGGCTAACGCTCACATGGTTCATATGGGAAAAAAGAACTAGCACTTCACATTACACTCTAATCTGTTAAGTCAGTTCAAATATGAGTGGTACACGGCCAACGTTTGCAAAAACGTAATCCTTCCTTGTATCCTGTAACTGGATGAGTACAAAAGGTTTAATTGTAAAGATAGAAAATAAATGGTTCATTGTTGCCTGCTCACTTTGTCGCTAGCTTAAAGCGAAAATTTGATGATTTTGTGGAGTACTGCAAAGAAATGAAGTGATATGCGTGCTCCACGTACAGCACGATTATTTCTTCATTTTTAACCAATAAAATTCTTGCTTTGCAGCTTTGTAGTTTGCCGTAGCTGCCGTCTTTGCTTTAAAGGCCGGGGCACACCAGGCGACAAGTCGCAGCGACATGTCTCTGCAACAAGTTGCTCCACGTGCACTACTTGCAAAACCAGTCGCTGCGACACGACGCCTGTTCGGTGCACACACAGTGATCTCGTATAAGGGGGAATGTGAACTAGTTTTCCAATTCAATATGGCTGACCATATGACGCTCTCTCATTGGTTCATTTATATTTTGTCGCAGCGACTTGTTGCGGGAAGTGTACACACGATGCGACAACGCTGCTTCCGCTAATTTTGTCGCCGCGATAAGTCGCACGAATTCAAACTGGTTTGAATTCGTGCGACTGATCGCGGCGACAAAATTCTGCCGCAGCGACAATGATTTTCATGAAATTAACCGTGTCACACAAGGCGAATTGTTGCGGCGACTTGTCCCCGCGACGTTTCGCAGCGACTTATCGCCTAGTGTGTCCCGGCTTTAACTCTCGTGTGTGAAGTGACCAAATTTTAAGGCCGGGACACACTAGGCGATAAGTCGCTGCGACACGTCGCGGGGACAAGTCGCCGCAACAAATCACCTTGTGTGACACGGTTAATGTCATGAAAATCATAATTTTGTCGACGTTCTCGTTGCCGTTGCTAAAGCTCCCTGCTAGTTAAGGGATCTACGACGGCGACGTCGAAGAAAAATTGACCTCAAAATATTACTTTGCACTATCGTAAGTCGTTCGCGTTCACGTCTAAAAATTTGGGCAAAGCATCCTAAAAATAAATTGGTACGGCGGTTTTAGAGTAAAAATAGAGAATGCCGGAAAACGTCAAATTTTGTGATTTTGTGATTTCACGCCGTCTTTATGCAAAGTACTGCAAAAACATGAGCTAAAAGGCGTGCCGTACTTGCAGCAATGTTATTTTCTTTTTAAATTAATGTTATTCGCTATCGCACCTAAATTATGAAGTTTCCATAAAGACAGGCGATTGCCCTAACTAGAGTTGTTGTTTTTTTTTTTTTTTACGATGACACAATGATCTTCTACTGATGTCGCGTCTGTCTTACATCTTTGTCATCATTCTTATTTACTAAAGATCTTATTATTTACAAGTCACATCTTCTTTCCAAGCAGAAGACATCATAGTGACAGAGTATGGTAACCTTGGATGTTGGTCCGATACGACAGAATGGAGAAACCCGTCGAAAAGGGCGATGATGGTACTGGAAGGCTTAGACCCACTGCTTGCCGACAGTTATCGCCAAAGGAAGCAGCCGATTAGCAAATGTGCTGAAGTGGCAAAGCGTCTTGGGTTACGCGTGTTTGGCATTCAAAATGGTGGGCAGTGTTTTGGCGGTGCAGACGAGGCTACGTACAAAAAGTACGGGCCATCTGAGAAGTGCGTTGATGGTATAGGAGGGCCTTTGGCCAACGATGTATACAAACTCTAATTGCAGTCCAGAGTCGTGATCTATCTGCCACAAGTTGCAAGTTCATTACAACAAAATGTAACAGGGAGTGCTGTGAGCCATTTGAAGAACAATGAATCTGAAAACACAGCTTTTGATGGAACGTCACATGTTGTTGTTTTTTTTTTCTCTCAAAAACCCACGTTATTCCTTTTCACAATTTTTTAGTGGACGAGCTGCATATCCTCCATAAAAACCAGTACTTTATAGGGTCACTGTCATATTTTTTTAAACATAGAATTCAAAGGAGTATTTAACCTTGAACGAGACCATAAGGGCCAATTTGCATGGAAACAAAAGAATACTAAAATAGCGGCCATTTTCCAATAAGGTGTATTCACAGCTTCAAAACCTTCGAACGCAAGTGTTGCACCCTATCCCTATGCAGTTTTACATAATTGCTGCAAAAACATTTTGTGACTATAAATATTTATTAACTCCCTCAATTGGGAAGTACAAATTCTTTGCTTCTTTGTCTGTGTGCGATGTGCATTTAAATGATTATCTAGATTGATTTCATGCCTCGTCCTTGTTGCCTGGCTTTGACACCCAGATCTATCTTTCTGCATCAAAGTGAAACTTTCGGAAAACATTACAAGACGATAAATCGGAGAAGACCAGTGACAACTGAGCAATAATAACCCACTGTACACGATAAAGCAAATGTTGGAGACTAACTTCAATGTTATTAACGTTCGAAGTCTCCCAGCAAAGAAAAAAAGATAAACCTGGATATTTTCCTATAAAGGTAATGAATGAAAACCAATTCATGGAACGATTCCTATTCTATGACTATAAATATATACAATCATTATTTCATCGAGTCCTTTCACGGTAAAAAATGAGCCCAATAAATTGACCTGCTCCTAAATGAGTGGGTTCATAGCTCACTCAGTTATTAGAGCATTGCACCCGCATCGCAGAGCTCATGAGTTTGAATCCTTTAAAGTGAAGCCACCTGAATTTTGCAGGTGTATATAAGAGACAATTGCTTAAATTGTCCTGATAAGTGCCAGGATCCTGACTTCTCCCTTTCATTTCCTATTCTGCTGGAATAACTTCTTTGGACAGTTTGAGACATTTGCACAAACAATTTATAACAGTTTTCATCAATGGGTGTTAATCACATGGCAGCCATTTTAAGTCCCGAGGGATTGAAAACTTTTGTTTTACCCCACCGAAACTCGTTGCCAAACATTTCAACTCGAGGCTCAGGATACGAAATTTATTAGAAGCACACCGAAATGCATTTCAAAATGAAGCCCTGCTCATCGGGAATAAGTTGAAAGCGTTGATTGTACGATTCTTTCCAGCAGAACGTGGAGGCTTTCTGTCAAGAGAAAACCGACCATTTCATCTCAGTAATGTAAAATAATGAAATGACTGTCGTTAAACAAGCTTAACTTTACTTTCTTTGAAAAAACCGTTTAACTATAGCTAATTTCATCTTTAAGTTCATTTAATAAAGTTAAACCCGATTTATCTCTTGGCGCCAACATTTATGAAGCTCTTCTTCTACAGTTCACTCCCTACCTAAAAGCAAAGTAAATAGCAGAAAATTGGAATATAGCCAAACAAAAGGTCCTCCCACGTCTTGATAAAAGCTTAATAAAGTATTTTTGCCTTCGCTGAATTTTAGTTGCTTTCACAATTTGACAAAAATCTTTCGAATGAACAAGGAATATGGAGAACCATTCCATACGTTCTCACTAGGAAAGGACTCAAAACGAAAGCAGTGTGGGATACCGATGCCAGCCTGGTTCAAACTCCGCTGCGGACTCGAAATCGTTAGTTGCTGAGAATTCTTTGAAAGCAAGGTACAGTTTTCTATTGTTTTGGCACCAACATTGCCGTCTTATCACGTGATTGCAATCAAAGAATAGGACATTTTCAACCAACATCTAGTGACACCAATAACAATAGAAAAATTTACGACTTCTGGTCCGGGCGAACAAAAGAAGCTAATGACGGATCTTTTCTTTTCGTCCACCAACATGGCGGCGATGACGTCACGGGAAAAACTTCTATAAAGGTTGGTTTTGTATGAAACAACCCTTGTTTGAAACGTAGAGTTGGTCAAAACCACAGTAAGAAACGCTTTCCCCGATCGTTACGGCAGCCGCCTATCTAAAATGCACAAATGTCTTTCTTCAGACAGCGGAAAGCATTGTATCTTTGGTCTCTTGGGATTAGTCTTTATTTGGAGTTGTTTTGTTTTCTGTCTCTTGAAACCAACATAAACAAAACAAGTAAGCAGCTGTTGAAACTGGCAGTAAAAACATCTTGTGGACATAGCTATAGAAGACACATGTTTGTTGACGGTACGGTATCATTTCGTGAAACCCCCAAGGCCAAATACCGGTATACACCTTATAATAATTATTCTAAAATGGCTGCCATTTTACTATTCTTCTGTTTCCTTGCAAATTGGCCCTTTCGTCCTCCCTTTCAAACGTAAAATTCAAAAGGATATTTAATCTTTAATGAGGCCAAAAGGGCAAGTTTGCAATCAAACAAATTAAAGAACGCTAAAATGGAGGCCATTTTGGAATAAGGTGTATGGCCCTTGTTAGTTTCTTGTTTTCAATTCCGTGCAAAAATAATTACGAGGGACGTTAATCAATTAATTGTCGAAAAATATTATTTTTCGCTATTGTAATGATTTTGCGATTGCCATAAATTGCTCGGCATGGAAAGTGTGTGTCCACATTCCAGGAATAAAACTGGTGAACGGTGTAGATATTTAGAGAGAAAATTGAAAGTTCATCGTCAAGTGCTTGTCTCGCACACAACCTCATAATTGATCATTTCTCGTCTTGTCAGAACGAGAACGGCAAAGAAATGTATAAAAATGCGAAACGCACGTGCGGGGTCTGCGGAACTATTGTATTTGCTCATTAAACCTATTGTTATGTTGCATTCTCGTTGCTGTCGTCGTGGTCCTTACTTTAAGCTCCCCACTGGCTGCCCCAACACGACTGCAAATTTCCAAAAACTGCCAATATCTTTGTTTCCGGAGGCAAATCAAATTCAATTTAAAGTGCTATTGCGATCAAAAAATAACTTCCCTTTTTCTCAGTCAGATCTCGAAAGTCTGCTTTCTTGAGAGCTGGATCAAGGAAAGAATTACTTCAATGATTCACTCGATTAATAATGCAGGGTGTGTGTGAAGAGACTACTAGTTTGACACTCCAGTGCTGCATGCTAATAGAAATTTCTCCTGCGTGAGCATCACAATGCACCTCAAGCGAATGAGTGAGTGACGTCATTTTTCGTCGACATAGGGCTAAAGTTTTAGTAAATTAAGTAAACAATAGCTGACAGTGCGAGTGAGAAAAATAATCTAAACAAGAAATCTGCTTGAAAGGGAAAATTTAAATTTTCTCTTGTCTTGTGATGAGAATTGAAGAATATGAAAATTAATGTATATTGTTTTATCGCAGTAGAAAATGGTTGAGACGTTTTTACCATGGTGAGTGAAAGGTTCGTTAGCAGTTAAAGTGTGCTGCGAACTCAGTTGTATTGTATTTGTGTTGTTGTTTTAAAATTATCTTTTATTATTACATTTCCATGTATCATATCATAAACTGTAACATTTCATCGATTCTTTCGCGAACGATGTCAACCGCCAGGACGGATGCGTAGCTGTGTTCAGTGTTTACTGGCCATATGGCTTCATGAAACATTTCTTAGCAGTAAACATCAAAGGGACTGGTCGGAAAAGAGCTGAATACGCTTCAAAGGTAAGCCAACCGGTTGTTTCTTCTTCGTTAATTTGACATGAGACAGGATGTTATTTCGAAGAAGTCCTAATAGTATGCCGTTGCGAAAGAGTTCTGTATGATCTTTTCAAGCCATCTTATTTACTTTGTCACAGAGTTTCTCACGCTAACAGTTCCCATACAATATGCCAGTAAATGAATAAGTCGGCAAATTCGACTTGAAAAATTGCAGATTGGTCACGTAGCTGCAGGAGCGCAGAAAACCATGGCATCTTGCATCTCATTTCAACCTCATTAAACTGAACTATGATATTAACGAAAGAGCACATTGTATCACGTGTTGTTCCCTCGGATTGCTACTCGGTCCTGTGTTTTAATGAGCCACATTGAATGGATTTCCGGGGAACCTCCTTGAAGAGACGCAGTTTTCTGAAAATAGTGTTTCCCACCACTTAATATCGTCTAATGCTAAGATCGCGAAAACGAAGACCTTCGCTTTCAGTGAGGTTTATGTCTAGTCTGAAGCGGGTTTTGGCGAGGAGACGGTTGACACTTCAGTTTATGTCTTGATAAGCTATTATAATGTCGTGTAAGCGAAACGATCGATGGCATTGGTCACGCTTTCCTTCTCTTTGTAGAGATCGTAAAATGACAACATTACAGCCCCCCTCTCGTGAGCAAGAACACGAAACCTGCTCCAAAAACAACGTGACATCACTGTGGTTGAGGCTCCGAAGACAAGAAAAATGTAGACAACCATCAAAGTCATGTATATTGCGCGCTATCTTTATCCAATCCTTTCTCAAGCTACGAACCGTACCAGGGACACTAAATAGTTGATATGACACTTCAATAAGTCTCACATTTTCAATATCACGCATTAATAGTTCGCCTACTGGAGCAAAACTAAAGAACCAGTTGGTATTGTCTACGCACTTAAGTTTGTCCAATAAGGAGTTCTTTATCTACCACTCTAGCAGGTTGTTCGTTGATGCAACGTTTGTTTTATGAATGGCAACGAAAACCCACCGGCGGTGGCATTGTTTTCCAGTTACCTATACCTTCGCACGCTAGCTCAATTGTTTGTATTATTAATATGGTTATTGTCTTTCATCATAACAGAAACGGAGATATGTAGTCAAAATATGAAAGTTTTGAGATATTGTTGCCCGCTTTTTGTATGTGTTTTACATGTCATTCTTGAATCCTCAGCCGCGGCTCAATCTGCTGGACAGAGAAATAGCCATGTAAAACAGTCAGGAAAAAATCTTCATACAAGAGATGACAAAATATCAAACGGCGCTATCGGGAAGCCCTTTAAAACAGAAAAAAACGTCTTAAATGAGAAGAGGAGAGACAGCCATTTTCTAGTAACGAAACAAGATGGGTCACTCTCAAGTAGCTTACAAACGAAGCAACGGATCATCGCCAAGGGCAATAAGATTCACGTTAGGGTAGAATCACCCACTGGTGTCGCAAGTAAGAACTTAGTTCGATCTCACAATATCCAGAGACTAAGGGATAAATATATTAGTGCAAAAGTAGTCTCAAATCTAACAAGTTCCAAGGACAAGACCAAATTAATTGCTTCAAATTCAAGGAAGACTGAAAAAAGGAAAAAGAAGACGTTATTTAAGAAATATGCTCTGCTTCAATCATTACCTTTACTTCAGACCCAACCTGAACCTCAACAGACTGTTCTCACAGGAGGAGACGAATCAAATGCAGGATACGCTTTACAGGTTCAGGGAGACCAAACAGGAGACGCTGCTGCAGTCCAAGAACAGTCACCTGATGACCAGCAACAGCAGTCACTGAGTGATGGCAATTCGCTGGGTCAATACGCCTTGTCTCAAGACAGTACTAGTTATCAGCAAGATAGCAGCCAACCATCGATGGCCAATTTGGCGGACAGTAATATTGAAGATGCAGCTCAAAGCGAGGATGGACAGCCCTCTAGCCTTGAGCAAGCTGTTCAGCTACAACAGGCTGGTTACACACAGCACTCCCAGGAACAAGAGCAAGACCAAGACGCCCCATTACCAATTAGTCAAGGTGGAGAACTGGCAGGTCAGGAAAACCAAGTGGTCAGCAATGCACAGCTTCAGTATCAGAATCAACAGGCAGGTCAAGAACAGGAACAACCCATGCAAGAGCAGGAGGAACAAGACCAAGCTCCAGGTCAATCTAATTATGAACAAGCTGGTTTTCAACAAGAACAACCACAACAACTCGATCAGCAGGAATCAAGGGAAATGGATCAACAACCGCAGGATCAAATACAAGACTACCAGCAACAGCAAGACGAAGGGCAGAAAGAACAAGAACAACAACAAATAGTCGAGGAGCCCCAAGAAACACAAGGAGCACCTTCCGAAACACAGAGCCCCTCCTCTTCGTCTAATTCATATGGCACTCTGTTTAGTACAGAAAGTCAATCGCCAGGATCAGAACAGCAAAGTCAGGGAACGCTAAGTTATTCGAATGATCAAAATAACGATAATGGGGAGAAAGTTGCGAGGCCTAGTGTACAATACGCAGCTTCTATAGAAGAAGCACTCAAGGAACCGGGTGTTTCATCCCAAGAAAGTAATAGCGAGGGAGGTTATGCCCAAGGAGGTGTGGATGAAAACGAAGGGGCTAATGTTCTAAACGTTCGCCCTGAAACGGATTCCAAGGGAAGCGAGGAAAATGGTTTTGTGGGCACAGGAAGCATAAGTGCTCCGACTGGTTATCAAACTTCTGTTGTGGATGATAATGGTAATCCTATTCAAACTTCGCCAAATCAAGAAGTGAATGGATATGCCTCGCCCTATGAGCAGCAAGGGATTGGAGATACCAATGCGCTCGAAGGAAATCAACCTCCACAGAGCACCTCGCTTTTGGAAACTCAAAATGAACAAAATTTCGCTGAGCAACAACCTCAGCCCCAAAGTTCCGGACCCAACCGACCGAAAGTGTCTCCAGTGGAAGACGATGTCTTAAAAATTATCAGCATCGACAACAAGAATGCTCCAAATGCAGGTAAAAACTTTCCGTTTCACCTACAGTCTGTAACAACTTTGTAAATCACTTCTCTAGTGAATTGAGGATATCAAAGCAACAGAATTTAAACGGTTTGGACAAAATGAGAAGGCAGTGAAAGCAAGACCAATAGAATGGCAGTAGTCGCTTCTATGTTTTCTTCGCCATAATTGTCATGGGACGATCGACAGACTTGATCATTCACCCTGTTTTTCAAAACGATGCGTGTATGAATATCTCGATACAGCTTTCAAAGAGAATCTTATCTTAAGTACTGTCACGTGGTTTACATTGGGAAAACAAGGTGTGCACTTTAAAAAAATCAATTACTTTAAGCTGAATTTATGTGAAACTCAAGCAATAGCCAATTGAAGAATTGAAACGGAAAGTGGATTTGGAAACTGGCCAGCATTTTCTTGCATTGCTTCACGTTCTCCATTCTAGAGACATCTTTGATATTCCCATTTCTTAGAGTTAAATCTCATTACAGTAGATAAGTTTTCTCCTGAAATTAACCTTCACTTACATCAATCCTCATGAAGATCTTAACCTTTAACTTCTAACCTGTTTTGGAGCGATTTACATAGGTGTCAATTAAGAGTACCATTTTTATGCATGCACAGTCAATGGATGTAAAGGATGCCCTCCTCATGCGAGATGCATAAACAAAGTCTGCATAATCAATGATGATCAACCATTGGCCCATATACTGTCCGCTCTCTCGGGTCCGGAGCCAGGTATGCATGATGAAAGTCCTTCAAATTCAATGTATTGATTTATGTAATTTTGCGCATAAAGGGCGCAGCAATTTAGCTTCGTCTGTATCAACTTTGTCGTCCAGTATCATTTCGTAATTGCCGAAGTGAGCATTATGAAAGGAAAATAGGATTTCTCAATGTTTTATGGAGCCACAAAATTAAAGTCAGCTAAGCTAACTCGGCTCTTTTTGGAACATCAATAACTCTAGGTATCGTTAACATCTTCGCTGCTTTCCATAATTTGAGCACAATTGACTTAATTTAGATATGTTGTATTTTCTTTTTGAAATTTCTTTAATTCATAATATATTGGCAATTGTGATATTATTTAACAGCTGAATAAATATGGTGCGCAGGTGTCTTGCACAATTACCCGGTGTAAACAGGCAATTTTTAGAGGCATTGCCATCCCCTAGGAAAATGAAGTTGAAACATGCGTGTTTTTTCTTTCTTTCAATTAGTTCAGTAGAAAGTAACTACATCCTGATTCGTGATTTCGCAAATAAGGATCTTTTTAACTTTGTCGCTGTTGACGCAATCCCTAATTACCCAAACTAAGCTCGCTTCAGAACGTCGGTAAATGATCAAGTCCACCCGGAATCAATAAATCGATCTTCGGTAGCATGTACAAATAAATGTACATACTCTCAACGCTAATCTCGAGCATGTCCTTTATTTCCATCATAACTAACATAACAGTGTTTTAAGTTCAGTGTTTTCATCACGAAACAAGATTTTTCATCGCAAACATATGTGTTTTTTGTAATACGCTAACGAACGATAACAGCCTGCCTTTTTGGGTTGAACTAGCTTGTTAGCCTTATACGATCACCTAATATATTTGATTACTCATTTTACTTTTGATTACCCGTGGCATATTTCGTCCTTTATCCCAAATTCGAGGGCAAAGCCTTGTACTTGACATGAGGGAATATATCACAGGCCAGGTCAACAAAGAGATTATTAGTCGGTTTCTGAGGTTTTCTAAAGCAAACGAAAGGTTTATTCACTCGCGAGTAAAATAAGTGGGTGTTTACATGATACCGGTACGAGTTTCATTCTGGTACGAGTTGTCAATTTCATACCGCGTTTACATGGACGAGACAAACATTGACACAGGGATGACGCATGAACCAAAACAATAATGGCGCCCAATATTTAGAAATATAACGCATGCGTCAATAGCCCCAGTCCACCACGACTTGACGACTCGTACCGGAATGGGAGCCAATGTAGCGTTTACATGATACCGGTAAAACTTTTCATACCGTTATGAGAATTTCGATCCGGTACAACTACCGGGATGAACTCATACCAGTATGAGTTGTACTGGTATGAGATTTTTCACCGGTATCATTTAAACAAAATACAGAGCGATAAGTAAGAACCGGGATGAACTCGTACCAGAATGAAACTCGCACCGGTATCATGTAAACACCCCCTAACTTCATACCGACTGCAGTGCAAAGTGACCAAAACCTTACAGCAGCGCTCTAGAAGCATTGGCCTTAAGCAGTGACAACGGTAACAAAAAATCGTATTTCATTGGCAATAAATGCTCTGCACGCTCCTTTTTATCTGTTTTGGATAATGTCAACGAGAGACGATGAATTTAATCCTGTCGTTTGTCTTGAGCAACGTTTATAAAACCAATCTCATCTCTTGTTTAACTGACAGAATTTATATTTTGGGACAAATTCAATGTTTGACGAGCTTTGCTTAAGCTAGTGTTATTACCGTGGAACAGAGGGGTGCGTGATATATTTCCGTATCCCACACTGGAGCTCAAATCCCCGGACTTGGCATGAAGGGAATACATCCCCATGGGACAGGGCAACAAAGTGATTATTAGTCAGTTTCTGAGGTTTTCAAACACAAAGAAACGGTTTATTCACTCATGAATAAGTTCTACAGCTTGCAAATGATCTTAAATGCAGCAAATTTGCAGTGCAGCCCTGTCGCTAAGGTGCTTGCCTCTATGGTCTGGACATCCCGCGTTCAAAGCCCTTTCTGACTACTCGTTGAATTTGATCCTGGTAGTCCCTGCTTCATTTTATCAACCTGCACTTGTAAATAGCCAACTGGCTTGCCTCCAGCCATGTAGTTTACATTCTTAGCAGTTGCTGCAGTTGTTCTGTCTTTCCGTTAATTGTTTTTCATTAGCCCTAAAAAGCCTCTATGGGGAGTGGTCTATTGAGTGTGGCGTTTTGCCTTCTCGAGGATAATCGTGACATTAATTTCATGGTTCTCCTCTTGTTATCAGCAATTGTCTCCGCCCGCACCCCCATTTACAATCAAAGTCGTCACCAGCTTCTGAGGCAATTGAAAACTGTGGAGGTGTTTTAGTGCATTCCCTGAAACAATGCATATAAACAATGTATAAAACCGAGCCAGATGACATTACTTCATTTGTAATTTCCGTATAGTGAGCAGTTAAGAGAACAGTGACAAGGGTCTCACAATTATAAAGTCAGCGGAATTCTACCGTTTTTTACCCTACATAGTGATGAGAATTCTCTTTGCAAGCAACCATCTCTCTGAAATTAAGGACATTCCTGAAAACGTTTCTTCCATTTTTTAGCAAAAAGCAAGGTTTAGTCGTTTTCCGGTTCAGTTACCGTTAACGTTGACGCTCAACTCTCTATGATTGGTTTGCCACCAGTCTCTAAAGACTGCCGGTGGACAAACAAAAGTAGGTTATGAGAGACTTTATATTTTCATCCATCAACATGGAGGCGATGACGTAACGTGAAATCCACCTATTAGAAACAATGACTGGACTTGCGCTCGAATATTTATTTCAATCGAATGTTGGGTTGATTGATTTAGTCCACTTTCAACGCGGTTTCTTCCCATAACGCCAGTGTAATGTTTTGATTTGCCTGAGATCTGCTTCATTCGTTTCCATTTCAGATGAAGCTTCCGAGGCTAGTGAATGTAAAGAGTGTCACTATAATGCCAAATGCATCAACAAAGAATGCGTTTGCAAAGCTGGTTACACTGGGGATGGAATTGACTGCCGACGTAAGTGTGTAGTCAAACCAACAAACCAAATTTGTGAATGAAACTGTTGATCTTTATGGTGTGATGCACCCGTGTGAAGGATGGGAAATTGGTTGCTTGGCGACGGGCGAAAGGACAACCGAAAAATCACAGTCCAAGGCAAGATTCGAACCTACGATCTCGGTAAGACCGGTCGGTTGCTCCACCAACCTAGCTCCCCAGGAGTTGTAGTAGCTCAATCGGTAGAGCATCCATTCGGTGTTACCGGGGTCGTAGGTTCGAATCCTGCTTTGGACTCTGACTGGTCAGTTTCCCTTTCGCCTGTCGACAAGCAACTAGTTCCCCAATCAAATTTGTGCTTTAACATCTCATTCACAAAGATTCGTATTACAACGGACTAATGAAACTCTGCAAGGCGCATTCAATATCAATCTTTCTCATTCACCCTCTGTGTTTTCTTAATAATTTCGCCAGCTGACACCTGCTTGCCAGGTTGCAAGGAACATGGTAAATGCATCAAAGGATTCTGCTTATGCGATCATCATCACTACTTCAACGGATATGAATGCTCTCGTAAGTATTTCTAGATCATTTACATTTAATATCTGACTTTGGATATTTTTATCCTATTAAAGGGAACCTCCGCTAAAACAAGAAAATAAATGTAAACCACAAAACATCATGTTTTCAATAAAATGTTTCGAACTTTTTCCAATCAAAGCGTTTGTATCAGAAATAAAGGAAGTTTCCCGGGAGCCGCCATCTTGAATAATTGTGACGTGTCACGTCACAATTTATTCAAGACGGTGGACACCTGGGAAATCTGAAAGTCAAAATAATTGATGTTAAAATTCCTTTTTATCGATAAAACCACCTTTTGAAAAAAGAATTGAACAAATTTAACTGCAAACATAACTTTGTTCGGTTCAAAATTATTCAGTAGTCGGAGTGGAGGTTCCCTTTAAACTATGCAGCTTAGAAAAACTATCAGCAGTTCCTGAGAAGCTGTAGATTTCTTAGCGCATGCATATGTGCTCTTGAAGGATCCCCGCCATCTTGATGGAAATTGTAAGCTTGAGCTTGAGTTCGACATGCTTGATATTGAAAGAGTTTTTTTGCCGTAAAATGTTCTATGGAGGTTGCGTTCACCTAGCACATTCTTCGCAGCGTGAATAAGATACCCAGACAAGCGCATCCAAACTGGCTTCCCATATTTACAGAGTTCAATAAAACTAAAAAGTTGATGGCAATTGCAAGGTTACCGAACATTAGGTTGAGTGCCTCAAAGTAATCGCTCTCATGCTCGTCTTGCATTTTGGCACACTATTGCCGGGCTTTGCAAAACAACAGCTTCAAAGGAAGGACAATGTATGAGGTTTTGATAGCAGGTTACTGTCATTCTCCTTCTTTTTCGTCTTGATGCTGCCACCATCAATCCAGCTTCATGAAACTACTTTTATCACCTCATACGGCATCATTGACTTACAATCATCGCTTGCCACTGTGCAAATTGTTTTGAATATTTCTTTGGTGTTGCCGTACTAGCTATACTCCCTCCCGAAAGCTGCACCTTTTTACGTCTATGATTATACAGTTATCCCATTTTTGCCAACAAAAGTATTTTTCTTCCTTTCATCTTCCCCGGTTGTCATTATGCGTTTTCATTTCCCTTTACACAGCTTACAAGATAACACACAGGAACTGTCCAATTCAGTGCACCACATCATGCCACGCCAAATGCCCAGCAAATTGCTGCAAACAGCACCCAGTCATTAAGACTCACTACAGCGAGGACAATCCCCAGCAGATAGGTGAAGCTGTTTCTGTCAATGGCCTTCTTTCAAAGGGTAAAAATGGTCCCAATCCACCCGAAGTTGTCCTGAAGCCTTTTGTCAAAGTGGGCCAACCGATAGCTAACTTTGCACCTGACTTTCAGTCACGCCCTCATGATTCAGATGACAGTGACCTCGAAGCCGTTCACGTAAAACATCCTCTAGGTAGTTTCACGATGACAGAAACAGACGCCAATCCCCTGTTTGGGGAGGACGATTGTCCAGACAAATGTAATAACGAGTGCCTAGATATCTGCCCAGTTAAGTGCTGTCTCAAAAGGTGTCCATTGAATTGTATGGAAGATTGTAATCCATCCTGTCCAAAAACATGCTGTTATCTAAATAGTGCCAAGATTCAATTTCCCATGATGGATTCAACAACTCAGGAGAATTTTATTAAGATGATGGCTGAAAAGTTTTGTCCGAGAGCATGCAAAAACTTGTGTGATCCTAAATGTCCACCTATTTGTTGCGAGGGGAACTCGACTTCCGCGCCTCTCAAAAACAATGATTTCGGTCATCTCAAAAGCGAAAGTAAGAAGAAAACAGACTTTATGAAAAAAGCGATGAGTTGGTTCGGAATGATGAACTTTTTAAACATGATGTATAGCATGTACGGTAACATGAATGGGTTCAAGCAAATGAAGCTTCTTTATAGGATGAATGACTCTAAGGCCAAAGCACTCCATCCTACGAAATCTACCAGCGTGGATGCAAAAACGCCTATGCATTTCAAACAAGTTGGCGCCGCAGAAAGCCCAGACGATTCAAATGATACATGCCCGTCGATTTGCAAAACAACATGCGTTCATTCCTGCCCGCAAAGATGCTGTCATGATAAAGTCAAGACGATGGACTCGAATACAGCAGCTGTGCTACCACGCTGCCAACCCTCCTGCCAATGGTTTTGTTCTAACAGTTGCCCAAAGAACTGTTGTGTGAAAGACATGAAGTCAGCTCTATCACCCTTCCATCCAACAGTGCCAGTAACAAAAGCAAAATCTTCGTTGAATGCAGTACAAGTTTCGTCACTGGCAATTCCGAGTAAGGCTCATTCCACCTGTAAAGCCACTTGCCCGGCATATTGCTATCCGCTTTGCTTAGAAGACTGCTGTGAAAGAGGTGTTGTACCAAAAAAGCCAACAGTTGCACAACTGAAAGCTAAACAATCATTCAACAATTTCTTTGCAAAGGTGCCTGATCCCGCAAATCAGAATTGCCCAGCACTCTGTCAAAACAACTGTACACCGTCCTGTCCTGTTGTTTGCTGTGATCAATCAGCGTCTTTACCAACCCAGTCACGATTGATAGGTTCTTCCAATGGACATGTTTGCCCCGGTGGATGCGTTTCTGAATGCTTCCCCGCATGCACTATAAGCTGCTGTCGGGCTGCTGTAAAGAAGCAAGACTCAACCCTGAAACCAACAAGGCGACAATACCAACCGCTTCAGAAACCTCTATCTACTACGTTACCACCCCCGTCCACGGTTTGCCATCACGGATGTTCGAGATTATGTTACCCCAACTGCGACGAAAGTTGCTGTAGGGCCGCATCAGGACTTTCCCCTGGCTTAAGAAAGTCAAAGGAAGACGGATCAACACCTTCCACTATAAAAGTGCCCTGTCCTTCGGAATGCAGACCATTTAATTGCCTTTATTACTGCCATCACGATTGTTGCCTACAGGGAAAGCAACAACCATTCCTGAAATATCAACAGCGTCGAAATCAGGCGTCAATTTTGCAAACCAAAAAAAAATTTCTAATACGAAATGCAAAAACATTAGCCATCAGAAGAAATGTGGAAGCCTCAGATAAAAGTACTTTTGGTGGTCGATTGGGGAATAAGAGAACGGCCATTCGTCACAGGCCACAGCTTTGAACAGCCAATTCAAAAAAGGATCGGAGTGAAATGATTCTTTAAGTCTGATGCAGAAAACCGAAACGCTGGGGCTTGCATCACACTTACGACGCCAGCAAGAGAATGCACAAGAAGCATGCACAAACGTGTTAACGTGTTGCTTTCAACGACAGGTATGGAGCGTTTTCACTCACGTGACCAGCAGCTATATTGGATTACGGAAACAAAAGAAAGTATTTGCATAAAAATAGAGTTCTATTCCTGAGGATTAGTTTTGTACAGAATCATGGACGTTATTTCTTTGTTTTGGAACACCAACATGGCCGCCGTAATGTCATGTGAAAACTCTCCATAGATCATCAAAACCCTGCTTAGTTTGCGACTGTTGTTTGTTCTTTTGCTTATGTCGTCAGTACTTGTCAATCAACCATGACAGCGTAATGTGACCCTTAAAATCTTTGTATCAGAAAGAATGGTAATCTGCCACTATTTAGTAACGCGAACAAATTTTATACAGACATAGTAGCGTGAAGGCGACCAATTGAACTCTTGAGTTGGTTTTTCATAACTCTCAGGTGAGAGCATTTTTCCTTTAAGGTCGCTGAACACAGTTACTCGGCGATTAGAGGTAGTCTTCCGCCAGCGTGGATATTGGAAACCAAAACAAATATGGCGAAAACTTTTTTCCTCCTTCTTGAGAAGGTCTTAGAAATGCAGTGTAACTTCGCTTCCATTACGTAAACACCAGAAAATCTTTCAGAGGAACCCAGCAAAATACCACGAATGCCCATTCGCTCAAAGATTTGAGATCAACAGCTGTTGGCTGTTTTACCAAATTTTTGTCGTAAACCCGTCATTATATTTGCAGAAATTTGGAATGAAATAGTTTCGACAACAAAGGAGTCGTCTATTTTAAAAAAATCAGAAATTGAACAGACAAAAGTTTTGGAAAACTAAAAAACATCTATCATCTGTTGATATTCTGTGATAACAGGTCTTAAATGTTCTTTTATTCTATTACTTTAGAAAAGCAAATGCAGCAAAAAAGCTAATGAGTGAATTTTGCAGAAATGAGGAATAAGCACCTTTATGCCTTGTTTCAGTTTAGATGCGTTACCATGGTAATAGCGTGTTGAGAACATTTACTGTCGTAAATAGACATCGTGGTAGCACTTATCAGAGACCCAAGTTTGAGCTTCCAGGAAAAAACTGCATAACTATGGCAGAAATAAAACTGTGTTCAGTCACCTTTAAAAGCAGAAGAAACTGAAAATGACCAGAGAATAAGCTACTTCGAATTGTGTAAGAGCCAAAAGAACAGAGTCGAAGTTCAGGGTAAAATGACTTTATTTTGTTGAAAGCAAAAGAAAATGATCGTTATCCCCTTGAACCTCGACTGTATTCTTTTGTTTGCACAGAATTCAAAACTACCCCCCCCCCCCCCTTCCCAATTAGAGCATGTAAAAAATTGACCAAGCAAATGAAATAAAAATATATCATAAAAATATTTTCAAAAAGAAAATAAGCCAATTAGCATGAAGGGTTTCCTTCTCTGCACGTCTCTTTTTTTCAAAAAGAACTGAATCGTTTTTGCAAGAAATCTAGTGCTACGTGAGTGGGGAGATGCATTCTTCCTTAACTCACGTACCAAATGCGCACAATTCTCCTGGTCATCTACCATTTGAAAAGTGTCTTGTTCATGATCACTTCCAGAATTTAGAAAAAACTGTACGCAAGGAACAGTAAAATTGATTTTTGTGGTTTGTCATTCTTTTTTTATCCGTGAAACTTCTTCATTCCTTAATATCTGCCTCGGTAAAAATTTCTTCTGTAGAATTTTAAAATCTCAATCCATGATGGACCATTCCTTTTCTTCACGTCATATCTACACTTACCAGCGATTTGCACAGTTCTTTTACCTAGAACTCTTGATAAAATCAAAATATAAAGTAATGCATCGAAACCATTTTATGGTCAATGGTGTCATTAGCCTTGTGAAAGATAATATGCTTGTTGCGTAGCAACGGGCGAATAAGTCCCTTATGCAGTATTATAACCAACGACTTCAAATCGCCGAACTTCGCCATTTTGCCTTGCCAAGTGGGAAAACCAAGAATGAACTAAAATGCAAGGGGTTTTTAGGTTCTCGTGTTGACGACTTTGTTCCACTGGGTTCAGTCGTAATTTTTCAATTGGCCGTAGATACTTTTTCACCGTTTACTGAACGACCTTGATATCCTGGGGTCTCCTGTAGGTACACTCTACCCGATAAAGATGTAAATCAACCATTCATCAAGAAGAGATTTATGAAGCCCCTGACGCCGAAAGCAATTCATGAAGGGAATCAAAGTGTTTATTCCATCCATTACTTTTTGCCAAGCAAAAAGTAATAAACATTTTATTTTCTTCTAAAGGTAATAAATGGGCTGAATGTGACGGTTCTCCCCATTAGTCAATATGAAAAATACCTCAATACTTTTTGTTTGTCCCTCCAACATTTTGCATAAGCATTGTTTCCAGTTTCTCTTGGGACCATTTATAAGTCCCAAGAGAAAATAACCTCGGACCTAAGTCAAAAGTGCAAGCGAAAGAGGAGGGGGCGAGGGGATGGAGAGAGTGAACCCCACAAGAAACCTCTTCGAAACGTTTGTTCGTTAACGGACGGGAAATATCGTTCCTAAATGGCTGATAAAGTGTTAAAAAATGCGCTTGAGAGTCAAAATTCACTGCTCCCTTTCGAAAAAGTATAAAGGCAAAAAAGTAAGCAGGAAGAGCCGACGATCTGTTTTCAAAAAATCTTGAAACTTCCTTGCGGGAGCTTGGATTTTCTGGTGTAATTAAAGAAGAACAGAAAGAGGTTTGAAAGCAACTAATAAATGGAGGTGATATTTTGGCGGTCCCTCCCACGGGATTTGGCAAAGGCTTCACATTTTAGCTTTTTCTAATAATAAAGGAGAAGATGAACGGCGAAATGTTTCTGCATTAGTATAAAATCATCGGTGACCATATTAAAGAAGCTGAAGAATTATAGGGCTCACGTTAACCTCGTTGACTGCTGTCAGATGTATCCATTGTTTCCGCGCACCGGACCGAGGCTCAGTTAGTTGAGCATCGGGCTGCCATGAGGGAGGTGGTGAGTTCGACTCCGGCCGGACCAAAATTCAGGGTCTTAAAATAACTGAGGAGATTTGAAGTGTTGTAATAATATCTGAAAATAGCTAGATTATCTAGTCTTCTCTGATAAGGATGATACATCGTAGGTCCCGTCTCACAACCCTTCAATGTTCATAAACTTTGTGGGACGTTAAAGATCCCACACACTAGTCGAAAAAAGTAGAGCATTGAGGTCCCGGTGTTGTGGTCTGGCCTCTCCTTCCGCAGTGTGGTCGGCTTGGCATAATCTTCTGAATGGACTGCTGATCGATGAGACCACCTAACAGCAAAACCGACAGTAGTCAAATTGAAGCAGTCCAAGTTCTGAAACGTAAACTAAACTAGTTCCAGCTAGTTTTTGCATCGGCAGATGCGCTGGACAAGGCATTTCTCCACTGACGTCCTGAAAGAACACTCTAATAACCTCCAGAAAAGGTTGTTGGCTATCATTGTCGACGAATCGTGCACAGTAGGAACATGGACAGGGAAACGCTAACGTTAAATTGTAATTTCAGTTCGATCTTAATTTCTTTTTTTCACTAGTGAAAAAATTGTATTCCCACCAAGGCGCGCTATGGTTGGTTGGTAGTTGACATCAAACCCATGCTCGTTACACATAATTGGAATGGGAGGTTTCGGAAATCTTGTGGGGTTGATTGCAGTTAGCCTGCGCGCAGCCTGACATGTGACTCGAAAACCTAAGTCAAAAACGTCTGCGTGACTGTACCAGAGGTTTAGTCTGTCTGTGACGCAGGCTAATTGCAGGGGGTTTCACTCTCCTTCCCCTCACCCCCTCCCCGGCCTCGCTTGCTCTTTTGACTTCGGCTAGGTTTTTGCGTGGCCAATACTTTCAGCCATTAAATCACTATCCATTGGATAGCGCAATCGGTTTTTCTATGACTTATCCACTGGATAGTGATTTATCCGCTATCCATTGTTTGCAATTGAACGAATCCTTGTCAACCAGCTATATTCATATTTTTCTGATAAGTTGTCTCCATTTTCATCTGCCTATCGTAAGTACTATAGCTGCGAGACTACTTGCTTTGCATATTGGAGGAGTTCAGACATGGCCTGGACAAGTGCCAATTAGCATCCATTATTGGAATTGATCTGTTCAAAGCATTTGCTAGTATACCACATGATCTGCTGTTAGCCAAGTTATCTGCCTGTGGTCCTAATAGAGGTAGCTGCTTATTGTTGCAGAATTATCTTACAAATCGTTCCCAGAGAATTAAGCTTGGTGATCAATTCTCCAATAGAGGTTTTGCACGGCAGCCATGTTGCATGGCAGGAACAATTAAAATGTTTTGCATTAGAAAGAACATTTGTTCCCATAGCAAAAAGAATCTATTGTTCCTGCCATGCAACATGGCTGCCATGCAAAACCCCTATGGATGTTCTGTTACTAGAGGAATACCACAAGGATCAGTATTGGGTCCCTTATTGTTTAACATTTATCTTAATGGCCTATTTTTCATTAGTCTGTCATCTAAAGTCAGTGCTTATGCTGATGATACCCAGATCTTCTCCATAATTTCTCTTTGATCCATCGGTACATGCAAAGTGATCTCCTCATCGTTTGTGAGTGGTTTAATAATAACGGTTTACCGGTCAACCATGATAAATTTCTCACCATGTGGTTGGGTAACACCATGAATGTACCTATTTACGATCTTGGTAGTAGTGTTATTATTCTAGGTCACAGCATGAAATTGCTGGGTGTTAACAATTGATAAAAATCTCAATTTCATTAAGCATGTGGCGGACATACACGTAGTACGTAGAGTTAGCAATCAGATACAGGTTATGCAAAGGTGTAAGAAACTAATTACATGTAACACTCACACCAAGATCAAATTATACACTATTTGTTGCCACATTTATATTAATGCTTTGTCGTGTGACACCATTGTGGTCAGCGTAATTTAAAGAAGTTGGAGAAAATTAATAAACGTAGCTTACGATTTGTTTTCAATTATAATGACAGCAATTATATGCAATTACTTAACGGTGTGGGACAACTATCACTATTTAATGGGCGCGTACATTATATCCTTACATAAGTATATAAATCTCTCAATGGGCAGGCCCGGAATATATTACTAATATGTTTAGTTTAAAAACTCACAGCATTAATCTACGTACTAGTGGTACACATTCTCTTGTTATCCCTCGTGTCAATACTACTAGATATTGCCTGCACTCTTCGTCTTACTATGGAAGTAAATTATGGAACGCCCTCCCCAACACCACCAGGTCACTGCCAACAGTTGCATCTTTCAAATCGGCTGTTCGTAATTAGAATTTGATACTGACTGCTGTCCTTTCTGTAAATAGTTGTTAACTGTTTGATGCCACTGCATTAATTACGGAATTGTACATATTGTGATTTTATACACCTATTTTCTTATCCCATACCTATTTATTTATTTATTTATTTATTGCTTTCTTTTTCTCGAAGATATTAGCATTTTTGCTATTTTAAATTCGAGTTGAAATAAAGGGTTATTGTATTGTATTGTATTGCATTGCATTGTATCTTGGTTTTCATTCACGTGATACGGCCATGTTAGTGTACAAAACAAAAGAAAATGGCCCCACAATTTTTGCATAATAATAGAGTCAATTTTACTGCATTGTTCTGTACAAAAACATGGCCGCCGTGACGCCAGATGAAAATGCGTGAGCGGACGCTTCCCTACGTTGAGGGGACTGGTTACTGGTTTCCTGAAATGTCACGCAACACAGTGTCGTCTTCAAGCTCAAACAGCGAGGGCATTTGCACCGTAAACACTAGTAAACACACTTTAATTAACTCTGGCAAAGTGGATATTGTTTTCTCCACATGCACGATGCTTGCTTGTATCCGTATCGAAATGTACACAAGCGAACGAAGTCATGATGCAGTAGAATAAAACAGTTCCATGGCCATGTCAGTTGAGTTTATGTCCTACACTCATAAATGACCGTCACTGTAAGTCTTAAATTACTTTGCACTGTTTTATTTTTTTCACTCAGCGGGTTGTTGTTGGTTTTTCTAACAGGCGCAACTGTTGGAAATATTGAATTTGTAGATCGAAAGTGTGCACCTTTTAACTTTTAAATTCTTCTAAGCTAATAAGCTTACATTCGGCAAGCGGACACGATTTAACTGTGGTCTGAGAATTTTCCATTTTCGAGTAAGTTTGCATCTGATTTCACGGTAGCCATTTTGGCGGGCAAGAACAATAACCTAGCTCTCCGCTGGGAACTAAACTTTATTATTATGCAAATTTTGCAAAAAGAAAAATTGTGTTGTGTTGTCATCCAACATGGCCGCCGTACCACGTGGGTGCAAACCAAGAATTGTTTTAGATGATAATAGACGAGTTCACGCTCTTGATTGCTTCATGTGTAATCAGGGCAACATGGCGGGAAATTCAAAGGTTTGTATGGAAATTCAAAGCAAAATACTGTATGTGACTCTATAGACTTTCACCAAACAAATAAGTTCATGTTCACAACTGAGATGAACTAGACTTGGTATCCGTTCTTTGGAATTCCTAAATATTGCTTTTTTTGTCTCCATACATTCTCTGTAATTTTGTGCCTCTGGAATTACAGGAAATGCATGGCAGAAACTCCTTTTAATAAAATAATTTCTACAATAGCTATTCTCTCCAAATTTATTCTGCCACACCTTTGAGCCCCTATCTTCTGTTTTGGAAAATGAAAAACCCAAAATTGCATGTCATGAGTACTTTTCATCCTTTTTAACTTCCTTACAAACCTTTGAATTTCTCGTGATCTTGCCCTGATTACCCATAATGCACTCAAGAGCGTGAACTCGTCTATAAAGCCTACATATAAACAGGGTTTTAGTCGAAAGTTGATGAGATTTATGTGGAGTGACAGTCATGGATTATTTTCAAACTTGTCCTGTTGATGAAGCTTATAAGACGTTTCCATAAAATTGATCATGTTTCTGCCAAAACTTTCCTTATCTGTTACAAGACTTGACACAGCCCTAATTTTACACAGGTCATGGGTGACAGGTTTAAAGTACAGGTCACTCATTACAAAACCTTTATTACTGCTTTACTCAGGCTTCATTAGGCCTCGTTAAGCCTAAAAAATTTTTCGGGTTAAGGTTAGCCAATTTGAAGGTTTTCGGATGCTTTAGTATCCTTAAGATAATGACCTGTAACAAGTGACCTATGGAATGTGACCTGTGTGTTAAACCTGCCGTGAAAATATGTTTCTCATAATCAAAAGAATGATTGTACTTTAAATAACATTAATAATAACTAGACGCCCATCTTCGAGACCTCGGGCTTCCCCTGATGTCCTGGATCGTCAAATGAAAAACGAAAAAGAAATACAGTAGAGGTTTATTATTTAGATTTGAGTGATGGCAATGATTCTTGTTATGTTCACTCATAAATGTTTGCTTGTAAAGTGATCTCTCATAAAGTTCGAATCCTTGCCATCACTCAAATCTAAATAATAAACCCCTACTGTATTTCTTTTTCTTTGTTTTTCATTTGACCAGGACATCAAGAAAGCCCGAGGTCTTGACCTTTCGACCTTATTATTAATATTCTTAAAAATACAACCACTTTTTTGAGTTTAAGGAACATTTTTCAATGTTTTAAACATCATCATCATCAGCCACAGTGTGTATATACATATATACAGAAACCCATAAGGGTTGAAACGTGTAACGGCCCCTTGTGTACTGGGAAACAAGCTTCCAAATATTCAATTTGCTAAGTACCATATTTGGAACAACAAGAGCGAGGGGTTTCCAAATATGGTACTTAGCACTGAAACATTCAACCAATCAGTTCGCACTGAATATTCGGAAGCTGTGAACGTGCTTTGCACGTTCCAACCCTTATGGGTTTCTGATATATAACTATCAATACAATGATTCTTTGTGGATTAAATGTTCGTTACAAGCATGTAGATTCAAACTAACCAATAATTTTATAGGAAACAACTGACATAGGGGTAAAAGTTTAAAAGTGTAATGCTAAACTAGGATGATCAAGTGGTTTGTATTATTATTATTATTATTGTTATTATTATTATTATTTACATTATTATTATTATTATTATAATTATTATTATTTACATTATTATTATTTACGTTATTATTATTGTTGTTGTTGTTGTTCTTTATTAGTTTTATTCCAGTCTGAAATTGTAAAACGCAGACTGTGCGACACTATGAAAACATGTCGCAATAAATTTCATTCACTAACATGACAAATCCCTTCATTATTGTCCTTCATTATTTTATTAAAAAGGCCGCCGTTTTTTTTTTTCTTAGCGCATACTCTATCAGTTGGTGTCTCCCCGGAGACTAATGCTGGGATTAAGCCTGACCTTTTGGCGACAGTAACATAGATGCGAAGTTAGATGTAGCGCAAAAAAGATATTCCAAATCACGCTGAGGAATACGGAGCCCGCGACCAGCAGAATTTGGAAAAAGACGGGCAGCAACTTTACGTTGAAAGATTATTAAGTATGCGTAGCTTTCTACTATGTCTGTGTGACTATTAAGTGATTGTCAATGCAGGAAGTTACTATATGCACTGAGCACTTTATATGGTGTAGTAAAACTTTATTTAACCATCTTTCGTAGTGAAATAACACCACTTGCGCACAACATCAAATACGTCAAATAATCAAAATGTTTAAGATTAATTGACGTACTTTTATTTTTTATGTGATATGCTTGCTCGTGGTATACGAGGAGGGATTTTAATATTAATGCTGGCTTGTTGGATTTACATTATTATTGAATATGAGTAGTTGTATGACCTCAATGTCGTTCAACTCGGTGTGGTTTAAGCGACATCAAGGGAACAATATCTTACTTATCTTACGTATGATTGTCGTAATATCCAAAGATTCCAAAGAACAAATTCGCGACTCGACTTTAAGTGCCGTACTCAGATATCTGGTAGAAAGGGACTTCAAGGACGGTGCCTACTATTGTTATTGCGCATACGTTCTGCGCACCTCCAGATACTCGGGTTTCCTATGGGTGGTGCTTACAAAAACAATGATGTTTCTTGCGCGGTTTAAATCTTTGCGGAGAAAGTAAAAACTACTAAGTGTTCTTGGTATCTAAAACGAAAATTGGGGGTAACCTTGCATTTTTGAGAGATAAGTAAGCTTCAATTTGGAAAAGAACGCCATACATGGCGTTGTTTCTCAAATTGAAGCTTAAATATCTCTGAAAAATGCACGGTAAAAGTCCAAAAATCATGTAAATTATCTTTTACAGTAAATTTTCATGGATTTATATGCTCTTTACATGATTGTAGACTTTTGGCATAAAGAAACTAACTACCCGCAGACTGGGAAAGAAAGTTCTAGAACACTGGAAAGACAAAGGCTTGGGGGAAAATTGATGAAAAGATATTGACGAACAAAATAAGAATGATCTTCGCCAAGGAGTGGTTGACTGGAATCGAGAATGAAATGATAAGAGGAAGGTGGTGACCCTGTGAGGGACCACTGAGATGACCTAGCAAACACAAGATAGTTGACTTTATAGACGACTGCCGCGTAAATGTTAATGCAGCGGATATTCATTATAGATTCATTTCTACTCGGGCAGTTCCTCCCTCTAGCGACATTTAAAAAGTGAGGTACAATAGCTACATACGAAATTTTCTTAAAAGCGTATTTGTTAGTGAATTTTTTTTATTTCTTCACGTTTTTGTCTCTTTCTAAAATCCAATTTTCACAGATTTTTAGTGTACAAGTATTAAAATGTTAACCAATTTGTAAGCTTTGATATAGGATATATGTTCAGAAATTCATTTATTTCAGATACAAAAATTTTATTATTATCTTCAGCTAACCAGAATTACAATGCTGGCCCTAGATACTCAACAATAACAAGACGTTTGTTAAAAATATGTAAGTCCATAGTAATGCTGGCCAGTGCCCTTCCTCCTTTTATGTAATGACGCTATTAGAACCTTATTTGCTGTTTGGCAAGTGGCTTACAATTTTGGATTGTTCATCATCATCATCAACTTTATTTGAGTGTCAAAGGTATTTAGCTTGGAAAAGCTAATTGGGGACACTTAATAGTGTGTCACATAACAATGCTAACATACATTATAAGAAGGAAGGAAAACAAGAAAGAGGGAAGAGCATTAGCTAACAAAATTTGTAGCTTTTTTTCACAACATACATGTATTGTGCTAGTCTCGACATAATTTTCCTCGTTATTGCTTCGCTTTCCCATAAAACAGTTTTTTGCATCACTATTATTTCGACGTAGCATGACGACAGAAAACATCATCCTGAGTTCCCTTGAGTGATTCATGTGTCAAGTGCACCTTGTACCTTCTTTAAATTTGGCAGGTGGATTCTAGTGTAATTTTGTTGCTACACCTTAACACGAACATTTCGGGTTAAGTTTGAAATTACGTTTGAAAACAAGTTTTCTTTGGATGCCAAAACAAATTTCAACCCGTTTGAAAGCTTTGATACGACCGTGGTATCTTATATATTTATATTGTTTACAACCGAAAAAACCAGGGTTAAAGGGACACTCTACTTGGTTTTGAATGGTCCAATCAATAAACCAGTTACCCGTGAAGCTCATCCACGCTGCCAATAAACCGTCACATATGTTAGATCGTGCTTCTGGTCTTCTTGTCAAAGAATGGAGAACCCCAGGCGTTTTCTTTTGTAAACAAGAGGTCATTCAGATGTGCATTTAGCAATTTTAGGAAAACCCCAATCTCTTTTGTGTGAGTAATTAGTTTCCTAAAAATAGCAATATCGTTACGCTTGCTTGGCAAGGCAACATCTCGAGCGGGAGAAATGCATGATTAAAGAAGGGGTTCAAGACATAACAAGGTACTACAAATCAATAACAAAGACTTAGGACAAGTTGACAAGGAAGTCAATTTGTCATCGCAAATGGCGTTCACTATATTTTATAACACGTCAGATAATAAATTAACAACATCGAGATGAAGAGAGGTGAGAAGGTTGGACTCTGTCATGACAGCTTGACAGGTGATTGTCACTGTGTCAAAGATCCTAAATCACAACTAGATGAACGTTTAAATAAAGTTGTTCTTTTTTATTTGGCTTAGTTATTAACCATAGATGCAAGTTTTCCTTGAAAAACAATGCCCTTACAAGCCGTACTGCTTCAAATCTTTCAATTTCTCCTCCTTTTACGTCATTCATGAAGTATTTGCCCGTGATGATGTAACCAGAGACTTCTTCATTTAATATTACTGGAGCCAGAGAACTACAGGGAAGACAGTAAGGCAGTCCTCTGATTTTTATTCCTGAGCAAAATTAACAAGATTATGGAGTTGTTATTTTTTCGAAGGAACAAGATGGGTTAAACCCGTTGAGGGAACGTAATGCGAATGTGGCTATGATCGTGAACAATGTTACAAGGGCTGGCCCGTTACTTGGTGATAGTTGTTTTCATAATTTCCGCTAGTCAAGTCATCGGTCACGATTCGGAACGTAAAAATGGAGGAGGGCGAAACTATACGAAAATATCAAACACCGTTAAGATCAACAAGACTACAAAGTTCAACAAGAAGTTTCACAAGAATGCGAGAGTCTTTTCTTGGAAACGTCCACGTCCTGACAAGACAAGGAAATATCGCGATCTTTCATTGGCTGCCCTGGAGGGACTAGACCGTCCAGCTCTTGGATTAACCCCTTTGACAATGCCCTATGCAACAAGGCTTGCTGCTCTTAGTTATCCGCAGACCCCAGCCCTGCAACAACTTCCGCAATATCGCGGTTTGATTCCTACGACAAATGGCATGCTTCAAAACGCAGCAGCCTTGAGATTACCATACAGACTGCAACTGGCTCGACTATTACCTGGGTTGGCCTTGTACAGAAATCAACTGCAATTACCTCGAAGTGAGGCGGGAAATCTAGCGACTGATGTTCATGTATTCAAGACTCCTGACAGATTAAAATACAATTCCATTCCATTGAAACCCGGCATCCAGCAGCAAGAGCTATTGGGCAACGGATTCAGTCTCCCGACTTGGCTTCAGTTGAATTCTGCAGAAGACGGTAGCATTAGCGATTTAGCAGATGACGATCTTGACGAACTAGGTGAGTCCTTTCTGTCAGTCCTGAAATGGTGGCAAATTGAATTGAAATTAAGATGCTTCCATTAAAGACTGATTTGCGATCGGCCAAAAACAAATGATTTTTTTTTTAATCACAGATTAACCTGTTGTCCAATAGGTTATATCGGAAAATATCACCCGAGATACGTAAGCTCCGTCGCATTCAGTTTTATACAAGTCAAACCAAAAACTTACTTTAGAAACGTATAGTTTAATATAGAGCCATAATTAATTGTAATGACTAAGCTTTACCCAGCCAATAACTCATCTCTGGTATCCTGATGACCCCATGCTGGGTAAGGCTTAAATAACCGATTTCCTCTAAGTTGACGTTGTTGTTCAAGTCTTTTGCTATTCAATTTGTACTGATTGTATCGAATATTCATGCTTCATAATTTTCAGTATTAGAAAATGATTTAACGGTACAGCGAACAACTTGTTATGGAAATCCCTATTTATCTTTCAAATGCTTTTTTGGCCCGTTTTGCCTGAGCCAAGCTTCCTTCTTCCTTCCTCGAATCTCCGCCTACTCAATGCTACTCATTTAATATCCAACCCTCTCCGCCCACTCAATGTCACCAATGATATCATTTAATATCCAACCATCTTTGTCCCGCTTTATTTTAAAGGCGTCTGGTTGTATTAAGGTTGTAAGTTGATAATAGTACGCCGTAGATAGATTCAAAATTAGTTTTAGTTTCTCTCTATCAATTTTATTTAGTTTTATCGACTGTAATTCACCTAGCCATCGATGCAGCACTACAGTTTTTCTTGAAACTAATCCCAGGTTTATTAATACATGCCATGGGAAACTTAAGGGTTTGCAGCCGCTCAGGATGCTTGTGTTCTCCTTGTAATTACGGCGTTGCTAAGGCAAGAGGTTTCTTTCTTTCCCTCGTGTCGGTTTACTCAGTTGCCTAACTTCCGCAGTCAGTCGTGGCTTGCGCTTAAATAACGTGTAGGTCACCCAGACTCATTCTCTCTAACTTTCAGTTGTATCAAAGAGATATTCTTAATTTTGGCCCTCATTGCTGATGGTTTCTATTTCTACCGATGTCATCGAATGTTACTTATCACTATATAGGATAGATGTTGTATTAGCGTTCTAACGCTAGATCTTGCCCAATGAAGTTAGCCATGATTGATCGAATGTTGTGAAATTTGGTCAGTCAGTTACGCAATTGTCACCTCTGGCTCCTTTGATTTTTTCTTTGTGGGCCAACTAAGTAAACGATCCTAGAAGCGTTGTTTTACAAAAAAGAAAACAAAGGAAATTTTCCAAATTTGTTTCCCAGAAAAATCATTCTCTCTCATAAACCAGCTCTGGTAGTGAGAGTACAAGATCTGTTGTTAAACTTTGATAACTGCGGCAAAGTTTTCCATCACACTATGAATTCAACCGGGAGAAAAAAAATCCTTTCTTTCCTTTTCTGGGCATCGGCACAAGAGAGTTCCGTTAAGTAATTCGGTTGTAGCTAGTTAAATCCAAAATCAGGATTACAGAACACTGTGACGACAATGCGTCAAAACAGCACCTGCAAGATTTGCATGGAACACGTTTTGGGTGACCGGTCATCATCAACATAACATGTCAACCTTGTTGTTATGGTCATTGATTGGATTAATTGCTAGACAAAGGGTAGCATCATTTCATTCATTTACTTTGACGGTTCACTTATTGGTGCCGTCAAAGTTAATGTGGCTGAGGCAAAAGGCGAGTGAACAAATACATCTATGAGCGAATATCAACGCTTGGATAAAATATCGCTTACTGTATTTGTTCACTTGCCTTTCGCCTGAGCAGGCAGATATGTCCACTCAGAAAAAGTAATTATATGGATTGGTGTCTTAATAGGCGTCACGAAGTGTCCCCTGGATCTTTTCCCCAAATTCAACATCACTCGTGTCTCGGAATACAGACAATTAACGTCACAAAGTATCTCCCAAATGCTGCTCCTCAAGTAAGGATAAACAGCTTCATTTACCGCTGGCCAAAACAACGCTGACCTTTACACTTACTTTATTTTTGAATTTAAGTGGCTATGTCACGTTAGTTTAGAGTGTTTCGAGGAAATATTTAGTTAATCACAAGTTTAAAACTCGAAAATGGTATTGCAAAATTCCTTTACTGATAAAATTATCGTTACATCACAAACAAGATCATTTTGGACAAAAGCGACCTTCATGTTATCCATGCGAGGATGTCAGGGTGGCTTAGTGGTTATCTATCGAGCCTCCCACCACTGCGATCCAGGGTTCAACTCTGGCCCCGGCCTGCATATGGCCTGAGTTTCAGTCGATCTCAAAATCTACTCACAGCTAATTAAGATCTAGCGGTGGTGCTTTGCTCCGACACCAACATGGACTGTATAGCGGCAGCCAGAGGCGGCTTTGTATGCTTCCAGTCCGATATCGTGAACTGCGCCCTTCGCAATTCAGTCCTCAATACTGCAAGTAAAGGGTGATTAGCACTGCCAATTATTATTATTATGATTATTATTTGATTTGCCATAAACTTAAAAAACGTCGGGCTGACCTTATGTTGGCTTATATTAAGAAGGAAAACATTACCTGAAAGCTAACCGTTGTAAAGAGGTGTTTTCTCTCTCGTTCTAGTTCTCTCAGCTTTACAGTGATTTTCATTGAAATTTTCTCTTCTTCTCCTTCCTCGGCTTCTCTCGAGGATTTCTTCGCTTAAACTTCTCAAATTTCGTCGCCTCTTCTCTTGTGCTCTTTCCTGCTCTTTATCACGTTGCTCATCACTAATATGATTTCCCGCCCAAAAAAATTCGGGTTGCCAAATGCAACGATGCCACACGATTTTCCCTCCAAGGAAAATTGTTCGAACACTCCCGTCCCAAGAGGCTCTTCTGCCTCCCCACCTCCACCCCGACAGTCTGTACGGGCGGACGTACGTGACGTCATAACCAAAATTTCACGCATGGATAGATTTCCCAAAAAATCTTATCCCATTGTGCTCCGCTATTTTTATTAGTTAAAGGAACTGAAGTTCGTGGGAGCTAAGCTATTAAACTTGCTTCAAGGGACAATTGTTCTGCTACACTGCCACCCTAAGCTTAAAATAACGCTAACCTTTACTCTTACCTTTATTGTTGGAAATAGGTTCCAATGGCTTTGACTTAAAAGGACACTGTGTGCACTTTTTGGCCGTGGATCTAATTTCTTGCGTTGCTGGACATAAGTAACACTGCTAGGAGTTATGTCCTTTTCAGCACACTTGCATTTCCCTTTTTTATTTGACATTCATTTTTTGTCAACAATGACGCTGGCAGCGGCCATTTGCGATATTAGCGCCTCGGATTTGTGACGTTTTCTTGGCCATTCATCTTGAGCCTTTTTTTCATTGACAATATAGCACGATAGGCTTAACCACTTGGCCAGTTTGTAGCTACAGTTTCTTATTCTCCTTTACTTGTAGGTGGAGTTTGTTTACCGAATCCCTGTCACAATGGAGGATCGTGTGTCAATCTTGGAGGAACTTATGAATGTGCTTGCAAGAAAGGGTACAAAGGAAGGACCTGCAAAGGTAGACAGTTCTTTAATCACGTAATAGTGTGACATATTCAGAGCATCGTAGCAGGAATATGACAGATACCTACCTGGGAAGGCCATATGGTACTGAATATCATTGTTTTCGATTTCGAAAACAATTCATATGCAATTTTTTTGGGGGGGTGGGGGAGGGGGGGGGGTAAAAGAGGTGTTATATGGGATTTGAGAAAAAAGGGAATAATTGCAATAACAGTGCGTTAATATAGCGCACACATCCACTACTTGCTCAAGGTGCTTCCACATTAAAAACTGAGCTGATGAAACTAGTAAACTAAGGCTAATATACCAAAACATATTCTTCATAAATGATTATTTATCAAAAAGTACAAGAACAAAGCATCAAGGACGCATTTGAATATCAACAAAAGAATATTGCAGCCATTTTGGGTCGATTGTAAGCGTTACGTTTCCAAGCTGTATAGCTTTGCAACAAAACTGGCAAGCAAAAAATGGTTCCTTTTCATGAAAACAGTGCACTGATTTTGTTATTACACAAATTAGTTCAAAGCTGTGCTTTCTGTGCTCATAAAACATGTTCTGGGATGCAGGCTTAAATTTAGTAACTGGAGCGGCGTTTTTTAATAAATGAACGAGCGCTGTTTTTCCCTTCGATTTTCAGTTAGCTTTAGCCCTGGGAAACATCTGTGTTTGGATTAATGTTACAGTAATAGTATGAGACTGGATACGTGAACGACTTTGAAGACTTCAGACTCACTTGTCAGCCATAATTTGTTATTGAAGATTTTTTATGCCACTATGCCATGAAAAGTTATAGGCGAGGAGTTGCTAAACAGAATTTTCATTTGGAAAGAGAATTAAATAATGTAGGCAAACAATCATCTTCCGTTGCGGCAACTGATATCTTCTTTAAAAGATTCAAGAGTGTTTGCATTCCAAGACCAAATGAAATTTGGCTATTATCAAAACAAGAATAAGCACTTAATGACTGGCCCAAAGGAAAACAGTGAGTTTTGTTTCCCTGAGACCCTCAATGTTCGAGGGTCGAGGGGAAACAAAACTCACTGTTTCCCGTGGGGCCAGTCATTAAGTGTTTTGTTATACCTCCCAACTCAAAATAGAACAATACACGGATTTTTACACGAAATTTGCCGCTAATTACAAGGTGCACGACCTGAGCACGTGCGAGTCAAAAGTTCAAGTCGTTGTTTCCCTAGGGAGTTAGTGAGTTCTGTTCGCCCTAGGGTTTTAGTGAGTTTTGTTCGCCCTAGGGAGTTAGTAAGTTTTTACCCATGACATGTGACACGTTTTCCTCCAATCGGAAAAAGTATTTGAGTTGGGAAGTCTAACAATTCAATTTAGAATATAAGTATAGAGATTCACGTACATTTCCGTGATGAAGTAAAAACGAAAGACGATGTTTTCACAAGCGAAAAGTTGTCGTACCAGCCTTTTGATTGGTTGCATGATTTTTTTTTCACTAGTGAAAAATTATCGTCCGTGCGTTTTGATTGGCTTGTAGTTTGTTGAGATTTGGCGCGGGGGGCCTGTGCACCGACGGCGGGAGTCAATTTTGTAAACATGGCAGTCAACTTTTATTGCTTAGTTTTCTCCATAAACAGTTTTTGAAATATTCAAGCGAGGTATGGAAGGTAAAGGTTTCTTAAAAAAAAAAAACGTTTTGCTGTCTGTTTGGGCTTTTGTTCAGTGGTTTGATAGCCTTACAATGAAAAGTTATCTCTTTCAATGTATGATCTCTATACTTGTATAATAAACAAATTACTTCAAGGTTATTACTCAATTGTTTAAGCGATCCTTCACAACTGGTGAATAAAACCCTGAACCATGCAGTAAACGGTATCTGGGTTTGTTTCCATCCACTTGTAAATTACGGTTCTTCCATTTCTTCAACATTTGTAATTGATTTCTCTTGAATAACCCCAGGCTTTTAGCACTTTTTCTATCCACCAAACAATTCTTTGTTTGAAATGAATGCATGTGTTTTAAGTGCGGGCCAAGACGAAAGAGTCAAGTGATGCTCGCTCTTATTTAGACAATTTAAGCAATTTTCTCTTTTAGGGGAATCTTTGTTTACATTTTTTTCCCTCGTTAGCATAACCCCATCGTTTTCCAATCTATCAGGCAAAAAATCAGTACTGAATATTTAAATTACATTGCATAATGAGCTATCTCTGACGCTTTGAGCGCTAGTTACGAGATAATCTCTGAGTAATGACGCTTTGAATATTCGAAATTTTACAAATATTGTATGGGCTCATATTTGCCCTTTTGCCGCCCAATAATTTTTCAGATTTTGATGGCAAATAACTCGCTCGATATCAAGGCCAAAAGGTTTAAAGTTGGAAATTTAACTGAGTGTAACACGTTCTGTTTACCTTTTGAAGTCAATTTGTAAATAGAGTGATCCCTTCTGTCAGCAAACTTAATGAGTTAAAACGTAAACAATGCCGTGAGCAAAGACCTGAATTCCAACGGGATTCGAACCCAGGCACCCGGCATCATAGAGGTCATGAGGTCGAATTCCGTTGGAGCCACCTGAATTTGCTTAGATTGTCTACATAAGGGTGAGGTCAGTTCACTCTTTTGAATTTCACCGTCTTTTTTTGTACTTATTGCAGCCCTTTCGTCTTTCTTTGAATCAAATACTCATACCATTATGGACGTCTTTGTACAAGCATTTGGCTTCCGGTTGTCTCCCCACCACTCGCTATTTTAAGTATTGTAATAGTTTAACTCAATGTTGTGATATGTGTAAACAAAGCCTGTAACTTACTGTTTGTAGAATTTTTTAATACTGAACATATGTTGTAATTTGTGTACAAATGGTTTCTCAGTGTAAATCCGCGGTAGTATAGGCAAATCAAAGCTAAAATCGAAAAAGCTAAATCTAAGTTTAACTGTAGGCCGTGTCACCAAGTGGCAGGTTGGAAATGGTGTCCTCAGTGTCATAGAATTGACAAGAACCTGTGCTCTCTCGTGTACAGACTGTTTCCGCTGACATCAGTGTTGTAAATTGAATATTGAGTGGAAGGGCCTATCATAGATACCGTGAAAATATTTTGCCGCATAAACAGATAGCCATATCAACACTTAGCAGCCGAAGTGATTTTAGAGTCAATGCCACTAGTCTGTGATTATCAAGCTCAAAGGTCAATCTAACCGACGACGCCGGGTAAACAATCAAAGCTCCATATTGAAACAAACGAAGAAACCAGATGGAAGTTTCTTTATGACAGTCATCAGGGTCACATGCAAAATACATCTGCGACATCTCTGAACAGTGGAATGTCAAAGTACGAGACCGGTCGCGCGTTCTTCCTCGGTTTTGGTTATTTGAACGCATAGATGTAAAACATGCAGTTTCTGAAAAATTCACATCAATAAAAGTCTTAATATTTCGTAATATGACATTCAAATCTATTTTTGTGACAAGTTTCACCATATACCTTACTTGAACGTTAAAAACGCTGCGCACTTTTTCGCCTCTTTCCATGAGATTTGTTTTTTTGTCTCGTTGAGTGATCGTCGCCCGTGTTAACCTAGGATCTCCAACGTCGAACGCCAAGGGTGCCCACTTCTATCAACGTTTTGCGTTGAGATTTGTTTTTTTGTCTCGTTGAGTGATCGTCGCCCGTGTTAACCTAGGATCTCCAACGTCGAACGCCAAGGGTGCCCACTTCTATCAACGTTTTGCGGTTATTAATCTTTCCGACAGTACGTTGTTATTTCGGTAAAACGGTGGAAAGCGAGATTGCTCAGTGCCTATCTCTTTTCGTCTTGACGTTTGTCGGGTTTACAAGGCTATCATTTCTTTACGACAGTAAAAGTAATTCCTAAGATTTTATTTCTTAATGTATCCCAACCGGGCGTGTTTTTTGATATCAAATGATTTTAGCAACCTGCGGTCAAATAATCACATCTTCTGAATCAGTCCTTGCAAATGGCTGGTTCATTAAGTATAATCGTTTTTTTCCCTTCATTAAGAAAAATTACAGCCAAAGGTAAATCAATAAGGATCTGTCCTGAGCAGAATCGTCGTTTTAGTGGAGCTCGATCTTAAAACAACAAACGTATTTGATGCCTATCTCGGCAGCGTCCGCGACAGTTGGTCACATGTGTCATGCAGAATCCAATCAGATTCGCGGAAATTGTAACCGTGAAGATCATAGTCAAATGATAAATGCTTTCACCTGCTGGGAGCATTATCAGTGCCGACATTCAATTAAGAGGGTTACGTGAACCGTTGGATAGATTCACGAAGGTCGTTCTTTCCTACTGATGTAATCGAAGAAGATCATTGAGCAGGCATGTGGCATAACCAGTGTTTGGTTATCCGTGTCACAAGGTGCCCCCATCCTTATCGTAATTTTATGCTTCAAGAATTTTTTCGTGTGTGTACTTCTGCGGGAAGACCTATGTAGCGAAATCGATGTTTTTCGTGGGCATTCTCTTGCTTACGAAAACATTGGTTGTCAATGCTGATGTATCGTTGATGTTTTCTTCTTCCCACAATTTTGATGATCAAGAGAGGAACCCGTGTTTGCCCAATCCGTGTAATAATGAAGGACAGTGTACAGTGGGAGGTAAAGGATTTGAGTGTTCCTGCTCCAGTGGCTGGAAAGGTGAACGATGTGAAGGTAAGAAGAGTCAATCGTATGGTCGCATCTGTTTGGGTCACCCGATTCAGTACAGCCCACTGTTAGCTTTCTATTTTTGTGATACAGAAAGTGAAAGACAAGGTCCACTCCTTTCGTGTTTATTTCACTCAGTCATTAAAACAGTCATTATTAAAACAAACAAATGCATGGCACGGTTTTTGTTTACAAACAGTGGTTTTTTCTTGGGAATCAATTCAAAGCCCATGTATCTTATATGTTGCAACGCTGAAAGGTGCTAAATTATTTGAATGACTTTACAGCAAGGCTTACGTTGAGTGAAAGGTTGCACGTTGTAGCAGTGACGCTGGCATATACTCGGCAAATAAAGCTCTGATCGTTATAGTGGGCGTGACGATGGCTTTTCTATTTGCTTACACTTTAGAGCCCGACAAATGCCGCCCGAATCCTTGTCATAATGGAGGGTCCTGTACGGAGTTGCTGTTTGATTACGAATGCACATGTCCGCATGGATATCATGGGAAACACTGTGAAGGTACCAAATTTACACATGAGGAGAAAGCATGTTATCCATTTTCCTTGGTTTCGAAAGGGAGTTGAAGTTAATGTCCTTCACTCATTGTCAAGCGTCTTAATAGCTGTGCGTGGCTTTGATTGCAACAGGGGAGAGCGGGGCTAAAACAATACCTGATAACAATATGAAAACATTAAAATCAACTTCCCTCCAACATTCCCTTACAAACTAAGTTACGAACTAAGGTTTTACAGCAGGAATAATCATTATTTTGAACAACTATTAGAACTCTTACTTTTTAAATACAAGCAATTTGTGAAATCATTGAACCCATGCAGATGAAGATCCTTCCGAAGTATTTCCTTCCAGCCTAGCTTTTTTGTTTCTGCCTCATTTGTAATTGAAAACTCGTTTTTGTTCCCTTGCAAAATGTCGGAAACCAACTCTTTCTCTTTGGCACTGACTCTTTCGTAAGTATGAAGGAAACACGCGCTTTTATGTTTTCTCTACGCAATTGCTGAAATTGCGTCCATGGCTGCGAGGATCGTTGGTTTTCTTGCTTTTATGGTCTGTTCGACCCATAAACAACTTACCTGGCACGCCCCTTGACATCCCTAACAAACAAGTCGTCAATAACAATTCGTCTTCCCATTCACTCGTGTCTTCTGGTTCTAATGTTGGAGTGAATGAAGCATAGATACGACACAAAACATGTTTTGCTGTTTGAAATAACCACGTGAAAATCCCAGTGCGCACTAGCGGCATTTTAATTTATGCTGTTACTGTCAGTTCATTCAGAGCCATATGCTCATTGAACAAAAGCCTTTGTTTTTCATGGGTGTGTTAACGTCGCCCATGTGGAAAATAAGTAAAGGTTTTTTTGAGGTCCCTTAAGGATACGTGAATTATTTACCTTGGGCTGCACCCTTAGGGAATAAGTCACGTATCCCCTCGTTACCTCAAAATAACCCTTACTTGTTCGTTAGCCCAAGACATAAACGCTGCACTAAAGTTTTGCTACTGATGCATGCTTTTGGATACTGTCCGGCGTCATCGTCATTGTCGGTATTCTTTCGATGCATCCATACACTTAACCGCCTGGAAATGCCGTCTCGTTTTGCAACTTCTCTCTTTAGTGAACATTAAAAAACGTGTCTGTGTAGTTTACCCCCAAGAAGCTAAAGAATTTTAGTTGATATCTCTTTGATAGCTCAAATGTTAAGCTTTTATTCAGCTAAGCGTCTCTTCAAAACTTCAATTCGTTTCAGACAAAAAGGCAAGCTGTGCTCATAGCCCTTGCCTTAATGATGGAAGATGTGTTGAAACAGCACCCGGAAGTTACGAATGTATATGCAAACCAAGCTTTTCTGGACCAACATGCGCAGGTATTGACGTGACTTTTCAGTCACGTAATTTGGTGCTACGTGTTTGTGTGTATTTTTTTTTTTAAACTCTCGTTTCAGCCAAGTCAAAAATTAAAGGTTGCATAAGCTCTGAGCTCATTCCAAAGAGGTTTAGTTTAACAGACAAAAATGGCCAAGGTTTCCTCGTTAAATCAGCGTAACGTCCTTCGAGAATCCGTGATTACCCAGTTGAACCTCCCCTGAAGACTGTCTGATATTCACTTGCCGAATATGGAGCCTTGTTTAGTTCTGTTATTCTCTATTTTCGAATTCCCCATAATACACTTTGTTTGCCCCCCAAATTTTGCATAAGCCATTGTTTTCAAATGCTCTTGGGAATATGCAGTATCCCCAAGAGCATTTGAAAACAATAGTTTATGCAAAATTTGGGGGGCAAACAAAGTGTATTATGGGGAATTCGAAAATAGAGAATACTTGGGAACAGCCATCTGAACAACAAGACTGTAACTTGCAGTGCAGGCGTCTTATTATTAAACACAAGTTACTCTTTTCGAATACGATCGCGTTAAGCAGCCGCCATATTGGAGTTAACATACGCCTTCCAGTCCCCCATCCTCACTTTCGGGCAGACTTTCATTTACCAGACTAAAATGGCGGAGGGCAAAAGAACCAATGTTATTCCGATTAGGCCTTGCTAATAAAATATTGTTATGTTCGCTTTGTTTTTTTTTTTTTTTTTGTTTTATGGACATTAGTTATTTCGAATCCGGTATATGAAAGACCAGCCTCACTTTTCGTTTATCCCCCCACCCCTTCGGTTGAAATGATTGTTTCTCTCCCCAACTTTCTGCTGCTTCAACGATTCAACATAGTGGACAAGCATTTTGTGAACAAGTATACGGAGCGATCGTCTACTAAAATAGGCCTGCATTGCAGGCTTTTTAAGCTGTGGTATTTAAAGGAAAGGAACTTTATTTAAGTGTCTAGTCGTTCTAGCGCTGGAGCACTAATTGGGGACACTGCAAATTAACGCAAATTAAGTGAAATGTTTGTTTTGTAAAAGAGAAAGGAAAGAAACTTTATTTAAGTGTCTAATAAATTGAAATTAACAAATCGACGCAAATCAAATCAAATATTGGTTTTTGAGGAGAGGCGAAAGCCGGAGGATCCCGGAGAATAACATCCCGGTGCAGAGTAGAGAACCAACAAACTTAACCCACCTATAAAGCCGAGTCTGGGAATCGAACCCTGGTCAGATTGGTGGGAGGCGAGTGCTCTCACCACTGCGCCATCCCTGCACCACTGTTCACTCTGTTGGCTAAACCATGAAATATGAAAGTTTGATGTACTGTTTACAAGGACGTCTAGTTTGTAACGTCTCGTGGACGGTTTCACTGTTTTCGCGTTTGACCGTAATAAATATCGAAACCGCTTTTCGCAAAGGCGCAATTCAACAATAATATGATTAAATCTGATAATCTGACCTACCCGTTTAGGAAGTCACGTTAGTTAAGGTAACACTTACGTACTTGAAAACAAACACCTTTGCAGGAACCCGAGATAAGTGTTTACAAAATCCATGTCAGAATGCTGGGACATGCATCGAGTCTCTTGGTGGCGAAGGGTACACTTGCAGATGTCCAACTGGATTCAAAGGAATAAATTGTGAAGGTAATCAAGGGGCTGCCGTCTGGTCATCATCACATCTTTGTTTACCCTCGGATTTTAGAGTAGCTTGGTGTACGGAGCGTGTAAAGTGCAGGTTGCAGAGTCATTAGGGAGCTAAAGCAACGAAAACGGCGACGGCAACGAGAACGTCACGAATTTGCATTTTAGTGGTTAAAAACAATAGCTTCGCACGCCCTGCACGTGCGTTTTTCACTTTTGTCCATTTCGTTGCCGTCGTCAGCAAAACAACAACGTGAAATAGCCAAGTTTTTGGTTTTACGAAGAGCGTCAGTACTTGAGGATAAATTTTCATTTTCTCTCCTAAAATGGAGTGCCGTTCCGACTGATGTCATCTTTGAGGAATTACCACACCCTTGTCATATTAAAAACGTTTAAATAGTCACGAAGCGATTAAAATCACGCAAATTTATATTTTGAGATGACGTTCTCGTTGCCGTCGCCGTTGTCGTTGCTTAAGCTCCCTAATGTTTCACCATAACTGAAACAACTCAAAGCTTTACAAAAGTACTAACCTTAGGCTTGAACGTTATCTAAAGCATAGTGTTTGGGCCTAATGTTAGCGTTTAGTTAAGGTTTGGGTTGTTTCAGCTGTGGTGAAACAATGACCTGCAACCCTAACCAGCAACCTGCGACCTGCAGGTCCGGCTAAATCCCCAAGCGTTTGCTCTCTTAACTGTGATATACAACAGAGGACAGACCACAACACTGGGAACACCATGCATGCCCTGCGCTTTGCCGCTCGAAAAGTGGGTTCTTTTGCGTCCCAAAGGGGTTTGAAAATTGAAGGCTTGTGAGACGAACATTAAATTTCATACCAGCCCATGTTAACCACAATTAAGGAAGTGATCTAAGGACCTGATAGACAAAAGAGTTCATTTATACCCAGAGCAATTGCCCAACTGAACAGCTGATATCATGGTGGATACGTTATAGATGAAATTTTAATATATGAACGTTTTTAATATTGTGTACATAATTTTTACGCCTGCTTAGTTTTGGAATCTATATCGTATTTCTATGCTGAAGATTTGGAAAATAAAGTTATTATTGTTAGTTACTATTTTTGAACATTGGAACATTGAAGGATTGTGAGACAGGATGTCCGAGAAGGACCCTGGCCACACTTTCAAAATCTGAAGAAAAAAAGAAAGGGAAGTGACTTTTTTAAAATCATATCAGCACTTTAACCTCTTTATAATAAACAAAAACGTGGATTCTCAACTTTATCGAACACTTTCTTTGTAGAAAGAAGTCCTTGTCAACCAGACACTTGTCAAAACGGCGCAAGCTGCTTTGAAACGGAAAGTGGATTTAAGTGCTTGTGCCAACTTGGTTACACCGGAAAAACCTGCTCAGGTAATTTCGTGAAAGGGGTCACTTGCTCTTTCAAGATTAGTGCTTTCGCTGTTGCTTTCATTGCCACAAAAAAACACTTTGAAATGTAAAACAACGAGTTTTAAATGTTGCGGACATGTTTCGGCAGAAACTTCGGCCTTCTTCAGTGCAAATGTTTTAGGAGGTGCAAATCTGAATGTATCTGATAAATGTTAATCAGTTCAAATGCAACATAAAGAAAACTGCAGAAGACAGACGTTTCTGCCGAAATATGTCGGTCGGCAACTCTCTAAAGGCAAGCGAACGTAAATATCCAGCCGTCTTGTCCTGAAAACCATAAGTTGATTGCGACTCTGGATTGAAGAATTGTTAAAATTCAATGACCCAAACCCCAGACCCCTACGCCTGGTGATTGGTTAAAAAATATCGCGTCGGTTTATCAACCAATGACAACTAAAACCAAAACCAATCGCGACTTGCACGCGCGATTTTTCCCGCGCTTTGAGCAAGTTACGTGAAATTGCCACGAATTTGGATTGGTTCATTACACTGTTTGCACCTGCTGTCATTGGTCGAAGTAATTACCTTGGTATTTGTTTTACGACACTCAAATGAAAACCGCTCTAAAATTTGCCTTTGAATTCAGGAGATTTCTTTGCTAAAGGAAACCTTTCACATTCAGCAGTCGAAATTTGCCGTATCTTCTTTTCAGTTGTTATCAGGGTTAGGTGCATCATTTTTGTTGTATCATCTAGTGTGCGGCGCGTGTGCCGTGTGAACTAAAAAGTAGACTGAACTGGTCACAAAACTAGAATGAAAGCATGCCTCTCCATAGCTCAGCCAGGAGACAAATGAACGGCAGTTGCTCTCTCTTCACGTGTTTTGTGCGGCCCATGGAAAACGAGGGGGGTGGGGGGGGGGGGGAAGCAATGAAACATTGTACCGTAACGAAATAAAATGTTATTACTGGGGCAATTTTAGTTTCCTTCAAAGTGCCTTTTTTCATAAGCATATCCCAACAAGCTCATGTTGTTCGATTTTTGTAGTGCGTCACAGCTGTCAACCAGATCTTTGTAAGAATGGCGCCAAGTGTATTGAACATGACAGTGGATTCAAGTGTATATGTTCGCCTGGATTCAAGGGCTCGTTCTGTGATGGTAAGAATAGAGTCGCGGTGGTAGGTGATTATTGTGTATCCAATTACATATTTTTGTGTTGGTGGGTAAATGAAGAACCGAACTGAACAAAACTAAATGATTATAGAGCGACTTTCATATGACCTTGAAAAAATAAACGTTAAAACAAAAATGCAAAACATTTAATTGGCTTATCGGACAAAAACAAACCAGCGCGAATTTTCATTGGTTTACCGAACGCAGAGGCAAACAACGTTATATCTCCATGGAACTTTCTCGAAAGCGATTGGCGTTTCGCTTTGACGTCATTTGAAGTGCAGTAGTGTGATTAGGCAAACGAACGGTTTACTGCCCATATTAGGAGTTTCCTTGGCGGGAATAAGGAGAAGCTTTGTTTTAATCTTGCTAAACATTGGTTCGTGAAACAAAGTGTGAACACTTTTCCAAGGTCATACGAAAGTCGCTCTATATACTGGTGTTAAGGAGGTAATTTTCTTGAATTGTAGACACTGTCAGTGTTAATGGAGAGCTTTAGCACGTGACGTTTTTAAGCTAGGGACGAAAACCGTAAGTGACAGGTCTCTCCCAGATTTTCAAACTAATCGTCTCTAATAGTGAAAATATACCAGGAAATATAAGTGTGGTTGTGTGGAGACAACTTAAAAGGGAAAACGGCTCACTTCCGGTTGCCGTCCGTGGCCCAAAAACATCGCGTACTTAGCTCCCTAACTTAACCACTAAGAATACATTTTCAAATTACTATCAGCAAATGCTGATGGACAAAATTTGTCCAAGGTTGGGTGTAAAGGTTACCCGGAAAATAACAGATCAACCTTCCTGTCATCCCTCCCTCCCCCCCCCCCCCCTACCCCCATCCCAAAAAAAAGTGGCCAAAACTAAACATAAAACCATCAGTATGTCGAAAGGCTGAGTTTGCTGACACACTGATGTGTACCATTTTTTAGAAGTGGACCACTGTCGACCTAATCCTTGCCAGCACAGAGGAGATTGCATCGAGACGCCAAATGGATTCAAGTGTAACTGCCGAGCCCAGTATCAAGGATCTCGTTGCGAAGGTACCAGCTGTTTGGGTTTCTTAGAACCTCGGTAATCCATAGAGATCTAGAAAAACTACAAGCCCACAGTATCAAAACGACTGCAAACAGTACTAAGGCTTATCTTGACAGGCAAATAGCACTAGCGGAGTCGTAATTATAGAGTGTGTTACATGACCGTGTGGAGGTACAAAATTTCTTTTCACGTGTTGGCAAATATTTCACGAGCGGGCGCACCAAACAGTAGTGTCAGTTTGTTATATAAACACCAATGAAATGCCAAAGCATTTCACTTTAATATTTTTTGAAGTCCTAACTATTGGCGCGATTTATTATGTAACCATTGCAATGTTGTTCTTTTCATGTGTGAAGATATCATGTTTGCGCGCGAAAGCTCACCCGATATTTCATTGGTGTTTACATAACTCTGAAAGTTATTGAACAGAAGGAAGGAGACAAGTACAAATATCCCGTGATATTTTATTTTAATGTTAGTTAAAGTTATCGCTCTGTTGGTTATTCTTTCAAGTGCTGTAGCTGCCACATTTTTTAAACGGACGCATTGTGCAAAATGTGATATGATCCCGATTTTCTAGTTTCGACAGGAGCTTGATGAGATCCTTGATTTTCGATTGATGGTGACGCTGCAATCTTTTCATTGTGACTACGACTTTGACACTGGCAAAACAATCCTGAATGAAAGATTCTTCTTGAATTTGTTTCAATTTTTAAGTCGCACGAGCGAGAAAGTAGGGAGAATGCGTGGTCCAGTTGTTAGGGCGTTGTGTTTGCATGCGGTTGCCCCGGGTTTAAATCCCGTTTTAACCTCAGGGGCCCGTTTCTCGAAAGTCCCGAAACTTTACGGGCCGTTTTCTGGTGTCACAATTCCCCTTGTATCTCAAGGAAGGAGAGGATTTAAGGCGTCAAATTTCACAGTCAGTTTGCTTTTGGTTACCTTGAAAACATGTTAAAATATTGACTTTCCTGAACAAGCGGTTGGCAGGTTCACAAATAGCCCCAGGGGCCCGTTCCTCGAAAGTCCCGAAAACTTTTCGGGACCGAAAATCCATTTGTGAAACAACTAACTGTTTGTTTTGGAAGGCCGATCTTTTAACATGTTTTCAAGGTAACTAAAAGAAACATGACTGTGAAGTTTGACGACTTAAATCCTCTCCGTTCTTGAGATACCCGAAAATGGCCCGTACAGTTTCGGAACTTTCGAGAAACGGGCCCCTGGTTTGGATTTGTTTCCGGTTGTCCCGGATTCAACTCTACCACGCTTTGTAAATAGCCAACTGGTTGAAAAGATTGACTTTTGTGGGGTTCTTAATCATGTTTCTTTCAAATCATTAAAAGTGGGGTGCCTGTGAACTAGCTTGATAGCTAAGTGCACTTCCACTATGAACAAAGTATTTGCATGCTGTTTTAAAACAATTTCGTTTATGATGTCGAGAGTTTCGATCGCTGTCAGCTACCTTACCAAACTTTGAGTCGCCCTAAACCCTGTGCGAAGACGACTTTTTTAGTCTGAAGAAAGATTATGGCTGACAGCTATGGAAACTCTCAACACTGCTGGCAAGACTTTTAACCGCAGGTAAAAAAGGTGTAACGATAATTTGTAAATATTGCTAGCCTAAAGAACTCCTTCAACTGTCGTGAAAACGTTTCGATGTGCATTGATACACTGTATGTCTCGACGATGACGAGAGATAGATTGTCTTATTTGTCTCGACCAAGGAATCTAGAGTTCGCTTTTGATAAAGGGGTATTTGTTAGATACGGCTGAGCTTTCCTTATCCAGGCCTTCTTGAAAGGCCACAAGTTAAATTTTGACAAACGTAAAGCTCGACGTAGAATCTTCTTTTGTTCCCCCCTCAAGCAGCTCACCTATTTTATATCCACAGACTTGAACATGTGTGTTCCGAACCCATGCAAAAACGGAGGTCAGTGCTTAGGCTTTGAAGGGGGATTCAAATGTTTGTGCTCGCCTGGATTCACAGGTCCTAACTGCGATGGTGAGTTAAATCCAAGTTAGTCTTTTATTACGAGAGATTTCACTGACCGATACGTCAGTGCATGATTTTACCGGCCATCCTTTCGAAAACGTGTGGGGACACACACAAGTTACGTCTTATTCTTACCAACCACTACATCCTTGGGAATTTCCTCCCTCATTCCCTTTAAGCAATGTAGGCCATACCTTCTAGCGGAACAGTTTTCATATGTTTGACATTGGAAACCCAGCTTGTTCAGTTAGGGGAGGGGGGGGGGGGGAGGGAGGAGGGAGGAGGGAGTGGAATAAAAATGTCCCAAAGCTTTGGCCAGGATTGTAGCTCTGTATTAAACTTTTTTTTGTGGTGGGGGCGAATAATCTTTTAGTGTAAGTAAAGGAGACAGAAAGTACAAAACGTGACCTCTCCGACTAAAATTCGTCAGCTTTATGTGGCCCAGACTATGTATGGTTTATAAGTAAGTGCTGTGGTTCAAATTGAAATTAAGGTACTGGTCAATATAATTTTAACCTTGTTTGATTATCATTAGTTAATGTCCTCATTAATTACTTCCCTTTGTAAATGCGTTTTTTTTTGCGGGCAAAACGGGAAATGCCCGGGCTGAAAATGTACTTGCTGCCCTGATTCTGATTGGCTGCAGAGATGTCATGCAACTTCGCTCAGCCAATGAGATCCCGATGATACCGTTTCAACGCCATAGGTGGCGCCAATTTTTGTTGATGAGTTTTTTTTCTCAATTTTTGCCCTTGTTTAGCTGATCGTATCGTAGCAACAACTTTCCTTACCATAGTTTCATGCTACATCTCTGTTGAACAGTTCTTTCTTATTATTAATTTGTACGATTTGACCTCGTGTATTGATAATAATGATAATCACATCACTTTTGTCGGGAATATAGTTGTGGCAGTCTCGCTCCGCTCGAGCGCAAATGATGCTACTCGGGCCACAAATAAACTATATGCCCTCCAAAAGTCATGTGGTTGTCCTATCATGAATAGTTAGGGTTAGCAGTCAAAGCGTATTGTAAATCAAGTTCGTTCGACTGAAATCATTTCTAATGGGAATACTAAGCTAATTGTTGAGGAGAAGAGAACCAACAAACTCCGCTCACGTATTTAGCCGGCGTGATTCCATATTTGAGCCCGGCGGACCACACTGCCACATTGTTTGAATGAGAGTACTCTAAATCAACGGGAAAAAGTGAAAAATATCTTTATGGCATGTTCAAAAAAGCCTCTTCCTTCATTTTAAAGAGAAATTATTTTGAGTTTTGCATTCCATAGCGAGAATAGAAAGGCTTATAGACCTTATTCATAAATGGCGGTCAATTTATAATTCTTTTGTCGAAGTGCAAATTAGCCTCCCAAGCCTCGATACCATACAGTGAATTGAAAAGAATTCTTGCTCTAAACTGAGGCTTGGCAGGCTAATTTGCACGTGGACAAAAGAATTATAAATGTGACCGCCATTTATGAATAAGGTCTATAAGCTGCTGTTGTGAAAGTCACGGTCCATAGCCTTCACGCTCTTATTCATTTTTTTCCCCGATGTAAATTTTTTGACAAAGTCCAAGAGAGTATTTTGTCAAATTCGGGAAAAACTTGATATGTTTGAACTTGGACAACAAACACAATTTCTGGGGCATCGCTTTATGATTGACATTACGGAAAAGAAACATACTAGGGAATAAGATCAATATTTAGGACACGTAATGACGGTTTACTTTCTCGAAGTGATTCCTCTTTGATCTCATCCGAACATTTGAAGCTGTTTGAGCCATGATTTCAATGGTCAATTCACTGGAAATGATACGATATACGTTGAAGCTGTAGAGCAAAATGTACCAGAGAATTCAAGATCTATTGATTCACAGTAACGATAAATCGAAGGAACAGCACAAATGGGCGAAAAGAGAACAGATTTAATTCGAAGGCCAAACAGAATAGAGATCGTTATGAATAAATCTTTACACCAAAAGTTCTTTAAGTTTTATATTGACAAGAGCAATAGTAGTTTTGACAGCAGTAATCACGAATTTTTAAGTATACTTTTAAGTAGTGCAAACTTCTGAACGATACCAATTAACTTCCTTTTTTTTTGTCACTCTTTTATGTGGAATTTGTTTTA
>NC_090873.1:9380024-9382524 GCF_036669935.1 Montipora foliosa | reverse complement strand
AAACCGTTCGTACCCACCTAGTTCCAGGATAGTTCGTCTGTAGTGGACAAGGTGAACAAATGAGACAGAATAATCGTGACTAAAATACTTGCGGTAGCGCTAAGTTTAACAAATTGATGTCAGTTTTGCATGCGTCTGTCCTGTTATTGATCATGAATTTCGTCATAACATTGTCAAAGTAGCTGTGGATCCGCAGACGATAACATGCGCATCGATAACATGACGCAGACGATAACATGCAAATTATTGATGGCTTATTTTTCAGAGGAAGATGAATGCGAACCAAACCCATGTCAAAATGGCGGCAGATGTGTAGGACACTATTTTGGTGGAGGCTTTGATTGTGAATGTCCATTAGGATTTCGAGGAACAACATGTCAGGGTAAGTTAGGACTTTGCGACCAGTTATGGATTGTTTTGCCAATTTCAGCGTGTTGCTGGCGGCAATTTGCATGGTGAAAGAATTCTGCCTTGTGGCAGGAGCCCATCTGGAGCGTGCAACTTCCATACAGCGTCTGTGAAACGGCGTTTTCACAAGTAGGTTTATTTTTAGACTAGCCCTTCCCGTGAATTAGGTCAAAAAACAAAGGCATTTCCGGTTCGGTGACCCTATGACGTCAGCTTAATTTCTTGTAATTGGTCATCGGGCTCCTGTGGGAGCCTCATTCGCGGGAAATTCAATCTAAAAATAAATCGGTCTGTGAAAATGCCGTTACACGAACACAGTAGAGTTGTAGGCTCCGGGTCATGGGTTCCTGCTTGTGTTCGATATGCATTACACTTTAATGAAGTAAAATTGTTAGTATGAGTGAAATCCCAAAAATTGGACTATTGTTAGTGAAGTGTACGGTTAGAAAACGTGACCTAACTTCGTCTTCAAAGTGACTTGAATGGTTAGGAGATATGTGTTGTCTCTTAGGTAAACTGGGCTGGAAGACGTAGCAAAGAAGCTTGATGACTAATGCAAAGACGGTTTTTGAATGAAACGAAAAGAATTAGACGCACAAGTTGACTCTTGACGGTTAATAAACTTTGGTAGCTATATTTGCTCCCCTCAAACGCGTGTATGACAAAAGCCATTTGTAATTGCAAAATTCGTTGCGTCGGTTATTCAAAGTATTTTACGGGTACCTAATATACGTCCTCCTTCATGGCGACTGGTGACAAAGTTTGTGGCTTCATGTTTCCTCCTTGTGGTAAGCTGTGAATTAGCTGAACAATTGTGAACCTGGATCGCACAAGGTCTTTGTTATCGCGGTTAACCTATAGTCTTTCGTTGTGGCAATTGAGACGTAGTCAAGACTCGAAAAACAACAAGAAAAAGAATTAAAATGTTCCAACTACAATCTTGGACAAAACTCGTTGGGAAAATGTGACGCTCTAATTTGTCTGTGTGATAAAGATTAAATGATTTCTACTTTCCCCCCTGCCCCATTCCAATGTTGATTTAAAAACGGCCAAAAGGAGGGGGGGAGAACCTATATACTTTGTGAGTGCACGTCAATTGATGCTTAAGCTAGAATTTTTCCCAAGAGTTTTGTCCAAAATTGTAGATAGGGTCAAATACGGTCTGTCCCGGTATTATCGCCGTGGTCTACTAGTATCGGGTCGGCCTGATGCCAACTGATTTATCTTAACGACGAAAATAAAACATTGAAGAACACTTTGAATTTATTTATACTTGTTTTGCAGATAAAGATCCATGTAGACCTAACCCTTGTAGCAATCAGGGAATCTGCTCAGAGATTGGTGGAGGATTCGTGTGTAACTGCTCTTTGGGATTCAAGGGACCAACATGTCAGGGTAATAAATACAACACAGTATACAACTGAACTTTACATTGCACTCAAGAGACAAGCGTGTTACGAAAAAGGATTCCTTATGTCACACACGAATTTTCATTAAACGTTTGATATGCTATAGACCGATCAACGAAAATTTCAAACTAAACGTCCCGTTCACAGTGCGACTGTGCGGCCGCATATGCTTTCAGCCTCAGAGGTTTAATCTGTACAAAATATATCAAAATGGCCTCTAGTGCAACTCTCTTTTGTTTTTGTTCAAATTAGACCCTGTCGCCTCGTTTAAGGTAAAGTATTACTTACAAGTTTTAGTTTAAGAAAGACGCAATATGAGATAACTAGAACAAAAGTGAGAAGTATTTAAATGGCTACCACTTGTTTTTTTTTTTCTTTTGCATGTTGTTCAATATTATTTTGTAGTTGCATCCATTCAGAACGGAATTCCAAAGCACTTTAACAGAATTGTTAGTCGTCTGTTTACTGTCTTTTTGTTGGCTTTTTCCTATATCACATTTGTCTTCTCGCTTATTTTCGAAAGAGATTGACCAGTGTCGACCCAACCCCTGCCTCCATGGTGGATATTGCCGTGAAGTTGTCGGAGGGACTGGATTCGCTTGTCGATGCATCACAGGATACAAGGGAGCACGCTGTGATGGTGAGACCTTTCATTTCGTTTGCTAATAAGCCAAGAAAATTTA
>NC_090873.1:9375024-9377524 GCF_036669935.1 Montipora foliosa | reverse complement strand
TAAGAAACGACGACGGCTACAGCAACGACAAAGCCATAAAGTTGGCTACAGGATGGATATCGATGGCATTTTGAATCTTAAAATGGATTTTCTCTTCTTCGCGATAGTAGGGAGTTTAAGAAACGACGACGGCTACGGCTGCGACAAAACCAAAAAGCAGTAATATTATTGGTTAAAAGAATCAAAATGATCGTGCAGCACGTGCGACACGCATTTTTGTACATTTCTCTCCCGTTCTCGTCAACACTACAACGTAAAATGACCAATTTTCAGGTTTTGACTACAACGTGGACAAACTACGCTGAATCTTTCAGTCTCACTCTTTACTTCAAATCCGTCCGTATCTATCCAGTTTTAGGACACCTCGCTCATATTGAATAATATAAACAAGACGGAATAATCATGAATTACTTAGAACAGCTCAAACTTAAATGTTGAAGTGACGTTTTCGTCGCCGTAGCGGTAGTGGTTTCTTCAACTCTCTATTAAATTGTTGTGCTACGCGGCAATTGGCAATTTAGAGACGAAACAGTTCATTGGATTTGAGTCAGATAAAGGCGCAATGACAAAGAATGGTCTTTCCTCTAATTCTTTGATCATGCTTCTTTCTTTACAGATATCGATCCTTGTCGCCCAAATCCTTGTCTCAACTCTGGCGCTTGTCTTCACAACGATGACGGCTTCGTTTGTAACTGCTCGGTTGGCTTTAAAGGCAAAAACTGTCAAGGTGTGTTCGCATCGCATTTTAATTCGAGGCAAGGCTAAACGCCACTTTTTAGAGGGCGTAGATTGTGTTGAAGCTTCTGTCAGTTCCTATAAAGCAAATTACGGAATCAATTGCAACATTTTTTAGCAGTGATCCCGAAGGAATTGTGCTTAGCCACATTGATACCAGTCAGTTTTACAAGGCGTAACCTTCCTTGTGCCCGGTGGCCTACATTATTCCGGTCAGCAACGGAATTAGCGACACGTGGCTGGCACAAGACAGGATGAGGGAAGACAACACATCCGCAAACCCAATTATAGTTTGTTCGATCCATTTTAAGCCTCGCGCGCATGCTGTGAATGTTATTTTGGTATCGTGCGCATGGTCGCGCACGATACCAATGATCTGCCAATTATAACTAACCAATTAGGTTAACCACGGGCTAAATCATCGATTTGAAAAAAGGTATCATCGAAAGAGTAAAGTAAAGTAAACTAACCATTTTTAACGTCGATAACTTGTAACAGTAATTTAACTGACAAACCTGAGGTCGATGGTGCGCTCTTTTTACTCCCGTCTCTCTATCAGTGCTCCGTTTTACGGGTATTTAAAGCTACTTAGCTACACGGAAAGGAAAGAAGTCGAAACAAGGATGCGAGATCCGGGAATCGAACTCAGGACCTCTTGCACCAAGGCCGCGCACTAACCGACTGTGCCATCGTTGCTTGAGTCTCATGAATGGTGGATGTGTTCTGTTCCCGCATCCTCTCTGGCTGGCATTATTGCTGCTCTTTTAATGTTATTTTGTTGTTATTCAAGTTACTCTTCAATACCTCAATCCCAGGATCAGAATTCAATAAAAAAGTTTTAGCCGGAAACATGCGCCAAAGTTTAATAAACATTGAAGAGTGTATAAATACGTGTCAATCTATAGCACACGGCTCTTTATCTTAAACGTCGTATTAGGTAGTTTTTCGTGTTGGTGGGCGAAAGCAACAAATCTCTCAAACACCTTTTGTTCGTCCAGCAGAATTTCCATGTTGCACCTTTGGCGTTGTTGTCTTTGAAGCTTTTTTTTGTGCAAACCATCTCTAATTACAATCCCCTTTTATAGACGTGCTTATGTTGTCTATTTAGTCATTGTTCATCGGCTTACATATCCTTCTTTTAATTTTGCACAGTTGCAAATTTTCAATATTCAGTTTTCACTCTAACGAACGAACTGATTTTACAGAGCGTGACCTGTGTAAACCAAATCCTTGCCAGTTCGGGAACAAATGTCACCAGACGGGAATGGAGAGTTATCAATGCGTCAAGAACCTCTGTAATCCAAGTCCCTGCATGCACAACGGTCGCTGTATTGAAATCAACGATGAAGACTACACGTGCGCGTGTACGCCTGGATATTTCGGCAAAACTTGTGACGGTAAGTGTTAAGAATGAATATTTTAAAAAAAAAACGTGTTAGAGCTTCCCAAACAATTAAGGGCTTTTAAACTGAAAGGGGTGTCAGGCTTTGACAAGCCTGATCTTGATGTAAGGCCCTGCCCACCACGTATCCGGGTATTTTTAAAAGGATAGTTTCACGTCTCTGCGCATTGGCAAACTCTCACGTCAGCCCCTTTCTTTTATTACTGTTTTTTATTTATAAGCTTCGCCAAAAGACAGGGTAGCCTCAACAGAGCGTGAGCCCCAAATCAGAGGCCCCAAAGAAATAATAAGTATTGAAAAATTACAAAAGTACAAAAAATAACAAAACAAATTACATAAACATTGATTACAAGCGTGACACTA
>NC_090873.1:9367524-9370024 GCF_036669935.1 Montipora foliosa | reverse complement strand
ATTGATTTTAATTGATTTTATTCATTTTTGCTTTTGCATTTATACCACACTAGGACGCCGTTAAATTTACATTTTTAGCTGAACAAGGTTACAGTAGTAACCGAAACGTCCTAATTTTTTTTTTGTTTTCAAAGCCAGTGTCAACTCTTCTTAAGTGGTTTTTAACAATACCTGGCTACACAACGCCAGAAAACTATAACGTTATTGGCTGTGCGTGCATCACGCACTTTTTGTTAATTTATTTGGCGTACTTCCCAAAACAACAACGTGAAAAAACCCAAAGTTACGGTTTCGATGACAACATGAGCATGCCATGGTGAATCGTACATCGTCTATCGTTACTTCAAAACTGCTCTCAGCAACCCAGTTATAGGATATTTCGCCCATATTGTGGAAGGTGAACAAACTTGAAAAACGTAACATATAAAAATGGTTGTCAAGTTGTTGTTGATAAAGGTGACAATTACCTCGTTGAAAATAGTAAGATCAACGAAGACAATGGTCTAGACGAAGGACGGTGAGGTCTTAGATCTCAAAATTGACGTGGACGATCGATGACAACACGAACTTTACTATAAATGTGATTTTGAGTTAGTGTGATGATCGTATGTCTTCCAGTGAGTGATGTAGCAGCTCTCGTATATGTAACGTATAATGTGATTGTCTCGCTTCACTAGCCCAAAACAAAACACTAAACAATTAAAACAATGATTTAGACTTAAAAACAATAGAAGCTGCTTACAATACCAAACAATAGCAGGTGACAAGAGCTGCTACACTATTGATTCCAGCCAGTTTCCAGCCAGAAATGTAAGTTGGCCATTTGACTGGGGACTGGGTAAAATATAGACAATGACACTAGCAATCAAACTATAAATTATCGTCGTGTGTTTGTGTTGTCTCCAAAACCTCAAGTTGGCCGCTGCTCACCGCTGTTTTGAAGAAGACAGCAAAATATAGTACCGAAGAGTGAAATGCACGAGCAAAGCATCTGTTTTTTGCTCATTATTTTTTCGCGTTTTTGGACGACTGAGACTACAATATTGACAATATTTACAATGACGATAACGGTGATGATAATTACAAGAATGAAGACACGAAGCCAGAGCCGAAAGACGAAATCAAAGTTTAAGACTATGACGGTGTCGATGACGAACGAAGAGGTCCAAGGTGGTGTCGAAAACCAATAGGAAGACGAAACCGAAGACGAAGACAAAAAGCGGTGACGATGACGACGACGACGAATACTCACTAAGACGAGGACCCAATTCTCATCGTTGCATTTATTCCCTTTCAGAAGTTTGTGTAATGAATCCATGTCAAAATGGCGGTGTTTGCTCCAAAAGGGGACGTTCCTTTGTCTGTCGTTGCAACAAAGGCTTTAAGGGAAGACATTGCGAGATCAGTGAGTGCTTTGTTTTGACAAAACAACTTCTCCAGAATAGGCGTACCGAACTGTGTTGCGCTCTCACAAACACTGCGGTGTGTGTTTCTAGAAAAACCAGCAAGTTGAAATATGATAACCCTTTGATTACCATGATCTCTAAGTTCATTCTCCTAACTACTTGGAAAGATTTCTTCGTTGGCTGGTCATGAGAATTTGGTGTTATACATGTATCAGGATCATACCCTAAAGATGATAATAATCTTCATTCTCAATACTTGTCTACCTGACAGTGTATTGAAATTGCGAGGGGAATTTACATTCTGACCAGTCCTAGGAGTCAAAGAGTAAAAATTAAACGCAAGGCTCGATGCATTCCAAACTGCCTGGCAAAGTCTTGTGGGACAACATGCGTTGATTACAAATCTAATTCGTTTCCTTTTTGAAGATCAGGGAGTCTTCTAAATTAAAGTTGGGGATTGAACTCCTCTACCAGGTTTGACAGTCCTGCAGGATCACATTGGAGAAGATTAATATAAAAATCATAAGCATCTCAATCTTACCTGGTAAAAGTCATTGAAATTTAAATGGTTACGACTAATTGTAGCTAAGCTCTCTGTGTCCCTCATTTCGTTTGCTGATTGTGGCGTAACAGCGTGTGATTGCATTCATTTTTTGTTGCTTTGAGTAAGTTTATCAGGATTTCTTTTAAATTGAAGTTGTAGGCACCACCAAAAAATGATATGGAACTCTTGCAGTAGGTTTCAAAATCAATTCTTGGGGGCTATCTTTCTTGCTAAAAGTAATCTGCATGCAATTCATTGGGGTGATTATCCCAAAAATGTTCTTAATATTGTTATTAATTTCTTCTCTTCGCTTGCACATGCGCATCACACTTTCTCGCAGACAATCCCTGCATTCCAAATCCATGCCATAACGGTGGCACGTGTCTCTTAAGCGAAGAAGGCAACTTTGCCTGCCGCTGTTCCTCAGCATTTTCAGGTGCAACATGTGAAGGCAAGTCGCATGCAGAATACAGCAACTGTATTTGAATGAAAGGGAGAGTGCACGTTGTTGGTATAAAGCCACTCATCTTTAGTGAAATCTAGTTCGTCG
>NC_090873.1:9337524-9362524 GCF_036669935.1 Montipora foliosa | reverse complement strand
ACTTTGTATTTCTGAATATTACTGATGGTAGCTTGTTTTTCAAGATTTGTTCACAAAAATTTCGAATTTAAATCGTTCCTGTGTATTCGCAGATATCTTTAGCTAGTTCTTCGTGACGGTTAGCCTTTTGGAAGACGCACGGTTAAGATTGAGAACAGGGGAATATTTGGGTTATGTAACAGCTTTCGTAACGCATAATGAGATTGGCTCGCTATCGTAGCCAAAAACAAAAGACTAAACAATTGAAACGATGGCTTTGACATAAAAATACCAGACAATAGCAGGTTGCGAGAGCTGCTACATGACTGGAATATTTGTTTACAATTTTTTCATTGATTAAGCGTATGCCAATCATTTTGCAAGCGATCTCAATGCCAAATATCCTGCACATCCAATCAAGTGAAAGAACATTGCATAATGAGCTTTGAACGCATTTTAAAATGCAACAGAAGCGACCATCCCTTGTTCCTACAACCAGGCAAGTCAGCTTCAGGCCGGAGTTGTTGATACGTTGGATAACTTATATATCCAGTGGATAATTCACTATCCAGAGTATAAAATTTATTCCATGTTAAACGATGGCAAAGCTTTTCATACAAGTATTTACTTAAATTTGCTTGGAGTGTGCGGATGCACTGAAATCTTTGCACAGCTTGATACTGTGAATAGTGACTTATCCACCCGATAAAGTTATCCGCCTTTTCAAGAAGTGGGGTCACCTGTCTGTTCATGGTATGACATCACATTTATTTTTGCAAAACACGAACGAAAAACAGTCTGGAGTTTCATCTCAAGAAATGACCCATGCCTCCCCTAGCTCGCTTGATACTCCCTTGCGGATTAGCCTCCTCGGTTTTTCAACTTTAAGTTGTAACTTGAACGACCCAGTTTTGGTACCAAATGGGATTACATTTCATTTACTCCGCATCAGTTCCCTTTTCAATACAGTTTTCCTTTTTAAGGGAACCTCCTCTCTGACTTGTGAATAATTTTATAACAGAAGAAAATAATGTTTGCAATCAAATGTGCTCGACATTTTCTAAAAAAAGTGTTTATATCCAAAAAAATGAAATTGCTTGAATAATTATGACGCGTTATTGCCAGTATTGTTTTCACACTAAGGCCCGTTTCAAACGTCGAACTTTTCATGTGCCGAATCTAATGCAAATGAGCGAAAACAATAGATTTTCTCATTTGCATTAGATTCGGCACATGAAAAGTTCGACGTTTGAAACGGGCCTAAGCGCTTTTATTTTGAAACAATGGGGCAACCGGCTCACTTCACAATTATTCAAGATGGCGGCGCCCGGGAAATTTGAAAACCGAAAGAAGCGTTTTTGAATTTTTGTTATTTCACTGAATAAAGTTGGAACAATTTTGACTGTAAACATTATGTTCTGTGGTTTGAAAGTTATTTTCTTGTTTTAGTGGAGGTTCCCTTTACGTTTTCGTTCATTGTCCAACAGGCCGGGCGTTTGCCTGCCACCACTGTGTTAACGTCATATCTGGGTTAAGTTTGTTGGTCTTACTTCGCTTCGAGGGGCGTGCTTTCGTTCGTTTCCCCTAGTCGTGAAAGAACTCAACATTTGATTTCTAACACACAGCTGGGAGCCAAGCCAAACCAATACGCAACCTCGACCTTTATTAACACAACTAAAGTGTAATAACATCATCACAACAAACTTTATCGAAGATCGTGAACATAACTCACGCGCTGAATGCAAAAAAAGCTACAAAGTCAGGCATTGGCGGATGACAAAATACAAACTGAGCCTCCAACAAACCATGTGACCTGATGTGTGGGAGAAAAGCATTTTTCGCTTTATTAGTTTTTCAGCCAGCGGAACAAAATCACTTGTTTAGATCAGCTTTTATTTGAACTGTAGTCTCCAGAATTAGTAGAGCATTAAAAAAGTGCTTAACGTTCACTAATGTTTTATCCACATTTCTTTAGTAAATTCCTGTCAGCCTAATCCCTGTAAGAATGGTGGCCTATGTGTGACCGTCAGTGGAAAAGGCTACCAGTGCAAGTGCCGTGAAGGATTCAATGGACCTCACTGTGAAAGTAAGTCCATGTAACGTAATGTTGATCTAATGTTGCGCTGTGGTTTTAGCCGCGTTAAATCAATCAAATGGAAATCGACCATCCGTGGTGTCGGCCAAGGGCAGGTACAAAACACAGGTCACAGGTCATTGTTTTTCCAATACAGAAACAACATGAATGTTTAGGATTGTTTATGTATTCGTAAAACAATGACCTGTGACCTGTGTTGTCCCTGCCGGTCGGGCAATGGCTGGGTAAAAAGTAACCATTAACAAAGCACATAAACGACAGGGATACAATTAGAACCTGTTTGTATCGTCATCATCATCATCATCATCATCATCATCATCATCATCAAGTATGTTAGTTCGGTTGTGTTCCATTGGAATCAACCATTTCAGTCATATCCCGTTTTGGTCAAAGTCTTTCAATAGAACAATTTTTAACCGATTTTGATGGAAACGCGGTTAATCCTGGGAATGGGTTATTACCAGACTTCTCCAGAAGCTGGAGCCATGCGAAATCAGTGTAAAAATCTCGCGAAGACCACAGCCAACGCTCAGTTTTCCATTGTTTTCTGTCATTTCATTCAAGTTTAAAGCTGGTTGAAAAAGTTTATCACCATTGAAATGAAATGTAAAAAAATAAATAAATAAGTAAAAGGTGAGATGGATTACGAAGCTAGGGATTGCTATCAAGAAAGGACTCTTGCAGAAAACAGCCTTGTTAGGAACAGTAAGGATCCTAAGAAAGGTTCTGGAAAGCTAAACAAGAGGGAATGACTCAAAGGACCTTTGGCCATTGGCTATGGCTCGCTCCTTTGGTTTAAATGCGGTATAACATCTGCCAGAGCGTAAATAAACGCCATGAGATTGATAATAATAATAATAATAATAATAATAATAATAATAATAATAATAATAACACTAATGGTGTTTATTCACAAAATAATCGCATCGTCTACAATACATTAAATTGCAATTTTATAGAAACTATTAAGACTACAAAATATAAAAAAATAAAATATATATGTGATAAAAATAAATACATTTACTTTAAGGTTACTCTAAGTATACTCTAGTTTTCCCTACCCTAAATGCTATGAAACTGTGAGAAATTCTTCATTACCTCGTTTTATTTTCAGATAACCCATGCTCTCCAAACCCTTGTCACAACGGGGGCACTTGTATCGTGTTCTACACAGTTTATTTGTGTAAATGTCCCAGAGCGTACAGAGGAACTCGATGCAATGGTAAGGAACTTGTTCCCAAGTGCGTCACTTCATTTTCAGGCAGTTACACGTACTTTCCAGAGAGGAATCTGGAGCAGGCCAGAGTAATCTCGTCAATGAAATGTGCAAAATCAATTTTAATATATTTCGCACTGAGAAACGGGTGTCAAATAAAGTCATGTTTTAAAGAAATGTATGGGCAAATCAGGGTTTGGGGAAAAAATGCTCTGTTCCGGTAACTCTTGCATCTCTACGGAAATTACCGTCATCTAATTGATTCCACGATTTGAACCTTTCTTAGAACGCTTGATAAACTCATTTCATGGTCGATCCTCTTTTGTTTGTCACCGGGGAAAGTGCTCATTTGTTTGCAACAAAGAAAAAATGGGGACTGAAGGCCGGTTCTTGAAAACTGTAAAAACAGTTTCAACATTTCATAAGACATGCGTACAGCACTGCGTAAAATCAAACATTGGTAGTGTGTAAACAGGATTTTAACGTTGTTGAAAGTATATAGAATGTTGAAAATTTCTTGACGAATATTGAATCAAATTTAAACTCGTTAAAACGTTCGTGCAACGTCCTCTGTTCTCGAAAATGTTTAATGGCGTCGAAGCCTTTTGAACAGTCCATTCACCAGTTAGGAAACACGCGCATGCTCGTCTTAGGCCGTAAGTCTGCACGAGATAGTCTGGTTTCGTGTGGTGCTTTGTTGCAGCCAGCGTTGGCTCCATTGATGGCCCGATATTGGAACCGCTTTAACGGTGCCTGCGTAACGTCGTGTTTGCTTTGTCTAATTTTAAACGTGTTTTGTTTAAATGTTAAATGCGCTTACACGGGCCTCAAGGCGTTCTTTTGATGAACATGTAGTGACTTTCATTTGCACGTTTGTCGATCGGAGTATCTTCAACAAAAAAAATATGTTTATTTGAATAACTGATTTTGTTGTATATTCAACAGAAGATCGCGTTTCTGATTGGTTAATTACAAATGCACAAAAAGTTTATAGAGTGCAATACGGACGTTGCTATGGAAACACAGTAAATTAGTAAATTTTTTCAGTATATAATGGGTCTTATTCGTGCGACGGCCATATTGGCCATAGACAATAGATTTCGTACCCCGAGCCTCGAGTTGAAATGTTTGGGAACGAGTTTCTGTGGGGTAAAACAAAAGTTTTCAATCCCTCGGGAATCAGCAAGGCTGCCGTGTGATTGAGGCCCATGAAAAAAATCGTGTGAACTTGCTCGTGCAGTTTCGTGATTTATGTTCACTCGTGATGATATGGAAGTTCTCAAATTTTAGTCGCCTACGGTTTGTGCATTTTTGAGAACTTTCAAAACTTCACTTGTTCCCATAATTCACGAAATGCACTCGCGTTCATGCGATTTCCTATACTTAATGTCTTTATAGTTCTTATTCCTGAGAAAGCCCTGGCACCAGCACCACCTCCAGTAACCTCTGCCAAATTTATTTATGAAGACCAGGCAATCCGCAAGACAACCGCGAACCAGAAAAGTAAGTACCTATTTTCTCATTTTGTTGTTGATCTAATTTGAATCTAGCAAGACTAGGGATTATTGCAGGTATCACTTGACCAAAAATATCATTGGCGTATTTGGATGCTGCGGGCACTATTCACCTTATTCCAAAGTGTGCCCAATTTCAGTATTCTTTTGTTTGATTGCAAATTGGCCATTTTGGCCTCGTTCAAGGTTAAATATTCTTTTGAATTTCACGTTTGAAAGTGAAGCCAAAAGGGCCAATTTCCATGGAAACAAACGAATGCCAAAATGGCGGCCATTTTGGAATAAAGTGAATGTGTCCAGCGTGATCAACAGTAACCTTGTCGTCCAGAACCATCGTGAAAACCAAGCAGAAGTCAGGCATTTTGCCAGAGGGAACGAACGGTCTTAGACAACTGTGAAGTCAACTCCTCTATACAATACAATACATACTTGATTGACCGCTCCCCATAGGGGCTTTTCAGGGCCAATGAAACACAATCAACGAAACAACAGAACACAACAACTACAACTGTTAAGAATCCCAACTGGCCGGAGGCAAACCAGTTGGCTATTTACAAGTGCAGCTAGGAAGTTGAACCAGGGACTACCAGGAACAAATTCAACGAGTGGTCAGAGCGGGTCGTGAACCCGGGATCTCCGGATCTCAAGGCAAGCGCCCTAACCACTGGGCCACACTGCCTCCACCTCTATCTTCTTTTTAAGTGTTGCTTCTTTTTAAGTGTTGCGGTAGTCTCAACTATCTCGCCCTTTCCCAAAAAAGAAGGTGCGTAATCCGCGATGTGGGGCTTTTTTTCAAAGAGCGAATGAACAGAAAACGTTTGATAATCGCAGTTGATCTCAATTGTTCAAGCCTTGGATAACTTCATTTCGCAATATACGTTACGTCATCTCTAAAGCGTACCTCAAACAAAGATGCTGGGCCTGGCCTTTTTGTGCATTTCCTTACTTAAACTATGTGTGCATTCATTGTGACATTAGGTGGATATCTTTGCAATATTAATAGTAGTTGACAGTGATTCATAAGTCAGATGAAGTCATTCGAGCTTTATACATCACCAGGGGTCAATTTGAACGAGATCCGGTTGTATTACACCAGCGAATCTTCTTTTTCCCTGTATAAAAACAATGGAATAGACTGAAAAGACCCTCCTGTTACAAGTTCCCTTGGTTGGACTGTAGAGACCACATGATAGAGGATTAAAGGGGGAGGGGAAAACAAATGAAAACAATGGAATAGACTGAAAAGACCCTCCTGTTTCAAGTTCCCTTGGTTAGACTGTAGAGACCACATGATAGAGGATTAAAGGGGGAGGAGAGAAGGGGGGGGGGGGTGGAGGGAAATGGGTTGGTTATCTGAATTGCATCTGCAAATGCTCGTTCCTGTGACTACAGTTTGACTAAAGCCATTTTTTAAATGTAGGGGAGGTCTTGAAACCGGAGGGGGGGGGGGGGTGGGGTGGGTGGTGCGGGTCCGGTAGAGTGTTCCCTGAACAGCTCTAACCATTAATCAATGATCAACGTAGTAATATCTTTTAACTTATAACTAATATCATCCTCTTTTCAACCATGACTGTAAATTACCGACACTGCCTAAAGACTTGTTTTCCCATGTTTTATTGGGTCAATCAACAACTGTAAGCTTACCTCGAAGGCTACAACACCCCGGCTAACTATTTACCTGTGTTAATAACTTCATTATGAATAACCTCTGACTTGTCTTTTACAAACGCTAGCCAATCCCTGCTCGTCCAACCCTTGTCTCAATTCTGCCGTCTGCCTCGAGACAATTGACGATAACTTTGAATGTTTCTGCCGAGGTGACTTCTCTGGACCAAGATGTGAAGGTTTGACTGACAGCTAACACAACGTCTTGACTGTTGTCAACGCTTAACTTACAGACAAGCTAATTACTATCTAACGCCAGTATTCATAAAGGAGTCACAATTTTGTCGCATATGTCATACAGATGGCACTTGGTGCATTATTTTCCGTTTTGGACGACATAAGAAACTTAAGAGGGAACGGAGGGCTCGAAATGAAACGTTATCAAAATATTAGTTAAATGTTTCTTTTTAAAAGGCTAGGCTTTGAGTTTTACACCAAATACTCTTTCTGCTTTGTGTGCATCTTCGTGGAAGGCACTCCTTTAATGAAAAGTTAACCTCACGAAAGGACTGTCTTTTTCGCCCTGAGACGCCACGCACAAGCAATCCGTACAACAAAGGAAATTTAACATGAGGGATTTCAAGATAGAGAAGTGCGAGAAGTATAGACCTTATTCCAAAATGGCCGTCATTTAAATATTCTTTTGTTTTTATTCAAATTAGCCCTTGATGCCTCGTTCTTGAGCTGCAAATTCAAAAGAATATTTTGCCTTGAACGAGGCATCAAGGTCTAATTTGAATGAAAACAAAGGAATATCTAAATGGCGGCCATTTTGGAATAAGGTGTATAGGGAAACACATGATTTCGAGTGCAATTTGGAATAAATAAGCACGAGCCTGTAGGGTGAGTGCAATTTGTAGTCTTTAAAAGAATTTACAAGTTCTTCTTTACACCAAATTGCACGAGAAAAATAGTGTGATTACTTATTAATGATATACTTGCAAAAAGTTCACTTTGCTGCACAGATTTCACTTTTCTGCACTAATTGACGTGCTCTCAGCCAATCAACAAGCTGGAATTTTTGCTTGTCATGATATTGTTAGATCAAGAACAATCGTGGATTTCGAGAAAATTCAAAGCATTTCAAAAAGGAAAAAGAAACCATCTGTTTTTTTTTTTGTTCGTTGATGTATTTCTTCAAAGACGGGTGATACTTAAGGTGAACTAACAATCAGGGAAACATTTCTTTTTGCTTTAATCTCCTCTGACCATTACTGATGTTTGGAACGGTATGTCACGGATAGGGGGTCAAATTCCAAAAATGCACTGTTTTTCACGTGCAAAATAATTTTTCCAACATAACTGTTCAATCATCCACTCAGATGAAACCAAGAGCAGCCGACCAACATAATTGATAATTTTTTGATCGGCGGCCTTTCAAGTACGGTTTAACACGTTACCTCCAACAATCAATGCAAATCTGAATTGACCAGCATTTCTACAGGCCAATGCAAGCGAAGGAATCCAGAATGGATCTTGGTATGCAGGAAGCAATTATTGATATCATGCAGTTAGCCAATGATTACATTTTCCTCTGTGGTGCTTTTTTAGTTGCCATGATATTCAAGTTACATCACTGCAGTGGAAGCGTGTAAAGGCCACTCGAAAACCTCATTTACTACCTCTTGTTACTGAAGAAGCACGGGCACTTTGCATAATTTAAAGTATACATTTTCTTTGCTTTAGATGTGGGAGCCTACACCTACTCCTCAGCGCCCAAATTCTTCCCTGGAAAAGGAGGTAACCATCAAAGGTTTTCTCTGATATAATTTGATTCTATTCTGGTTTAAAGAATTTAAAAAAAATCAAAGTTACAAGACTCAAAGTTTCGACTATCTTGTCTGGTGTCTTCATCAGGGTTTATCCGAGGCTGTAACAAGAGTCCTTTTAGATTCTCACCAATCTTCGTTCTTGATAATTTTTCTTTAAGAAATGTTCTTATTGAAGTGACGCAACGAAGACGGCTGCAGCAACGACAACACCGCGAAGCAGGAACATTATTGGTTTAAAAAAGGAAAATAATCGGTGCCGCACGTGCAGCACGAATTTCCGTGCATTTTTTGCCCAACTCCACAAAACAACAACGTGAAATCACCGAATTTTAGGTTTTGATGACGACGTGAGCGTGTAACAATGAACCATTCATTTTCTATTTTTACTGAAAACTTACGAAAGCGCTTAGTTATATTTTGGAGTAGCGTTTTCTTTGTCGTTGCCGTTATCTTTGCTTAAACGTCCTAATGGTGCAAACACGACGTGTCTTGAGTATTGCGGAGAGTTTTAACACAATTGTTATTTCATTTAACAAATCGGGCTCTGCCATAATTAAAGGAACTACATTCTTTTAATTTCTAAGTTTATTTTTTCATTCGTGTGCGACAATCATGGACAAAATTCCTGTGAAACATTTTCACTTTTGACTGCTTTTTCACAAACAGAAGGAAACAGTCGCACGAGATTCAAACAACACGCGCCCAGTCCCTCCACCACTCCACCCTACCCACAATGTTGTAAACATGCACCCGTAGTCTTTTTCAGACTTTCAACATTGTATTGGGTGGGGGAGGGGAGAACTGCAGTGGAATTTGAAAATATTGCACGGCTTTTGGAGATAATTGTGAAATCATCGATAATTACGAGTTTTTCATGACTGTTCCAGGGAATTTTGTCCACGATTGTATGCTTTATTTATTTAGACAGAAGTAGGTTAATTGAAAATGAATTTATCTTATCTTCACAGAGGAATGCCAACATTGTCATCGCAATGCACATTGTGTTGGTGGTCACTGTATTTGCAAACATGGATTTGTCGGAGATGGCCTGGACTGCTGGGGTATGGAATATAACGGAATAAACATCTCTCTAAATAAGGCTTTTTTTCGGTCAGAGAAGCAGATCCCACAGAGCTTCCTAAAATGCTATAGAGTGACTTTCAAATGACCTTGAAAAACAGTTCGCAAATTTGTTTCACGGACCAATGTTTGGCAAGATTAAATTGCCCAATCACATTACTGCATTTCAAATGACGTCAAAGCGAAATGCCGATCGCTTTCCAGAAAGTTCCGTGGACAGATGACGTTGTTGTTTGCATCCGCGTTCGCTAAAGCCTCGTTTACACTAGCAATTTTTCCTTGACAACCCCACTTGTCAAGGAAAACTTGCCGACTGTACATACTTGCAAGTTTTCCTTGACAAGTTTTCCTTGGTAGTGTAAATGAAAAATGTGACAGGTTTTCCTTGACAAGTAATTTACACTAGCAAATATCGTCCTTGACAAGTTTTTTCCTTGACAAATGTCCTTGTTCAAAAACTAGAAGGCTAGTTTTTGAGCAAGGACACTTGTCAAGGAAAAACTTGATATATTTTTCCATTTACACTGCCAAGGAACACTTGTCAAGGAAACCTTGCTAGTATAAATGAGGCTTTAGCCAATGAAAATTCGCACTTGTTTGTGTTTGTTCGATTAGCCAATTGAATGTTTTAAACGTTTATATTTCAAGGTCATGAAAGTTGCTTTAATCTCATTCCGTTGGGAATGATATACAGTCAGGTCAAGTTGTAGGAAGGTTGAATTAAGGAATCACTTCAACAAATTGTCCATCATTCTTTAAAACTGCACTCTTTTGGTCGAATTCTTTTTGGCCTTTAGTACTTTTTATCGTTTGATGTTTTCTTGAATATTGGCTGTTTCTCAGTTATGTACAGATACGTACGTTATTGCGTTCGACGTAAGGAGAACGCAATTTCTAATCTTGGGTATCCTGTGCCTTGGGTGAGCTTTAGCAAGTTTTCGTTTTTAGTTCGTCCGCTTTTTCAGCGCGCCGTCTTGAATTATGTCATACTTCACTAAGATTGTAGTTTACGATACCTACTGGATAACCATTCTGTGACAACAACTACCGGAGATCATTAAGTAAAAAAGGAGACGAACATATACGATAACAACGAAAAGAAAGTGTGCGGATAAGATTGTTTTGTATTTCCAAGCTGTGCATGCGCATGTCGGTTTTGATACGCCATGTGCAAATGACGATCGCGCCCCTCGTGATTGTTTCTATGGAGCCAATTTTAAGAAATTCCAGAATCTGAACAATTTAGTTTCTGTGACATCATCGCCTCTTTACTTCAAACCTTTCGGCTATTGACCCGTAGCCCTGGGCTACGGGTCTAATTGTTCATTATTCCGAGACACGAGTGATGTTGAATTTGGGGAGAAGAACAAGGGGACAGTTCGTGACGCTTATTAATGTCCCCCTGCATCCAGTCAAGTAGATTCTGAACATACAGTTGTATCTGTAAAATACGTTTCCTTTGTTAATAATTTTAGTATCTTGAACTCATTCGTTCTTTGGTTGAGACTTAATGACTTTTTTCCCTTTTTTTTTTTGTAATTCATTTCAGTGGAAACTCAGCGAGACAAGGATTGGGACTGCCAACCTTCACCGTGTCAAAATGGTGGAACCTGTAAACCAGGAAGCTCAAAATGCGTCTGTCGGCTGGGATATGTTGGTCAATTTTGTGAATGTAAGGCGATGTGCATTTTTCTTACCTACACCTACCGAAATATAGTGTCCTTCGCAGCCGTTTTTGGGATGTCACGTAACGCTCCCCTCTTGGTTTGGCCCTCCAAAATTTTGCATAAGCATTGTTTCCAGTTTCTCTTGGGACTTACAATGGTCCGAAGAGAAAATAAAAACAATGCTTATGCAAAATTTCGGAGGGACAAACAAAGACTATTATGGTATTTTTGATACTGGCAAATTGGCTGCGAAGGAGACTAGCCTTCGAACTAAGCTATACAATTTGCGCTTGTTTTTAACATGTTCGAGATCGACGAATAACGAGAACAAAAGGAGCCAAATGTTTAATGGGCAGTGATATAACAGAGATGTGGCTTCGTCTGACCAGCGAGAGAATAGTGCTTGTCAAATAGGCCATTTCCGTGTTCATGTCTGCCTCCTCTTCAAGCGAGTCTAAGTGCGAAGTTTTTCTTACGAAAATTAGTTTTCATTCATTTGTAAAGTAGAACTAATGGGCCATTTCCGAGTTGCTGTTTGTCTCGGTTTCGAATTGAGTCTTGGTGCTCAAGTATTGTAAGGGAAATGAGTTTGATTTGCATAAGAATACGCAACTCGTTTCCATTTAAATGGTTGTGCGCCAGGACTCGCTTTGAAACTGAGGCATGCAGCAACTCGGAAATGGGCTATTACTATCACAAAAACTTCGCACTTAAGACTCGCTTTGAAGAGGAGGCAAACGTGAACTCGGAAATGGCCTAATGTTTCCTTATTCAGACTTCTTTCCTCTCTTTGCAATAAAAAAGGCCATCGGTAAATTGGCCTTAAAATTGTAGCCGTTCAGAGTATTATGGTAGTCGCCGTAAATTAAAGGGCCTATGTCACGTTATTTTAGGGTGTTTAGGGGAAATCTTAAGCTCGTCACGAGTTCAAAACTGGACAATGGTAATGTGGAATCCTTTACTGATAAAATTCTTGTTACATGATTCTTGGCAAGAAACGACCTTTATCCAGGCGATTTGCCGTAAACTTGAAAATCGTTGGTCTGACTCAAGATTACCCAAATGCAATCTGTTTTATTCTTGTCCATTTGTGTCCATTCATGCTTCTCTTTCCTTTCGCTGTATTTCTTTTATGTTGTTTAAAAGTTTGCCTGGTTTTCATTGCGCAACCCTACTGCGCATAATTTCTTGGGTCATTGGCGCGCACATTACTGAGCTCGTGCACATTGATACAATGGCGGATTTTCATTGTCACCAAGCTTAATCCGTCAAGGAATGGCTATTTTCCCCTGTACGAGTACAGTAACCCCCATTTTTCATGAACTTTGTTTTCATGGAGTATTTAAACTTAGTCAAAAACTATTTCCCCATTAACCCATTGACCCCTCAGAGTGACACTTAATTAACAATTAGACCCGTAGCCCGCAAGGGCTACGGGTCAGTAGCCCATGAGGCGACGCCGAATGGGCTATTGACCCGTGGCCCTAGAGGGCGAAGGGTCTAATTGTTTTAGTATCACCCAACTCGTCGGACAGAAAAGGCAATAATAAAGTTAGCAAATGCAAGTTAAAGAAATGTTTAATTGGGAATTAAATGAAAGAAAGCGTCACCCTGTTCGCTACTCGAGGACTATTACTAATAGTCCTCTAGTAGCGTAGCCAATCAAAATGCAGGATTTGCATTAGTCCACTAGTTGGGTGATACTAATAGATTTTATCATATGGCCCGTACGGCCCCGCGCTTGCTTTCATTCCAAAACTATTGGGAAAATCCCCGTGTGAGGGCCGTACGCATTAGCGCGAGCAGGGCCGGAAAAAGCCGTACGGCCCTGCTAGGAACACGTACTGCTCAGCGCGATGCGATTTTAGAAGATTTCGTCGCTTTTAAACTTCCAAGTAATTTACAGCCAGAAAAGCAAATGCAAATAGCAGATTAGATAAGTTTTCTGTGCAGATTTTTTTTTTTTTTAATTTTGTCCTAACTCCAGCTTCTTAGTGCTAATAAATATTGTAAAGGGCCCATATGATAAAATGCTTATTGACTGAGTTTAGGTCGGGCCGCACAGGAAAATATTTGGCCCTCGGTCGGCTGCGCTCGGTCCGTACGCCATGACCTCGGGCCAAATATTTTCCCGTCCGGCTCTCCCACTCAGTCAATAAGTACATATTACTCTAACGCCAGGCGATTTTACTCGTCGATGGGGGGGGGGGAGTTCTAGGGCGTTCGAGATGTGAATGGTTAAAAAAATTAACCAATATCTATGCCCAGTTTATTTGCAATTTCATAAAATTGTACGGAAGGAACCATTACGAGTCGAACAGCCCACACTCAAGTTACATCTATTTTGGAGTGGTATTAAGGCCGGGACACACTAGGCGACAAGTCGCAGCGACAGGTCTCTGCGAGAAGTTGCTCCGTGTGTACTTATTGCAAAACAAGTCGCTGCTACACGACGCCTGTTCGGTGCAAACGCAGTGATCTTGTATGAAGGGGAATGTGAACTAGTGTTCTAATTCAATATGGCTGACCATATGACGCTCTCTCATTGGTTTATTTATACATTGTCGCAGCGACTTGTTGCCGGAAGTGTACACACGGTGCGACATCGCTGCTTTCGCTTATTTCGCGACGTGTCGCAGCGACGTATCGCCTAATGTGCCCCGGCCTTTAACTCACAAAGGCATTCAAATACATTTTTCAGGTACGTACGTGAATTAACCATAGAATGACACCAGGCTCTGCGTTATACATTGCATTTATAAAATCGAGCTAAGTTTGTCTATCGCTGTGGGTGCGCGGCAATTATTGTCAAAGTGGCTTAAATAGCCGTATTCGTTAGCGTCGTACCATGCAAACGAGCACGGTGACCTCCATTTTTTATTACATTTTTATCATCGCTTGACATGTTGCAACAGTGTGTGAAGTTTTACTTTACCAAGCACTGCTCTCTTACTCATTTACACCTGATACTGTCGCCCTTATCGCCGTATTTGCTTGTTTTATTTGCTTATTTATTTTTGATCCTCTTTTTAAGCCCTTTGTCCGCCGTCTGTCCACCTGAGTTTTGACAAATTCACCCAAGGTACATTGCAAGATGACTCCGGAAGTGAAAACAACGCTATAATAGTAAATGGCGCTCAAATTGCCCCACATGCTGGGAAATGTGGTAACGCCGTCAATTTACTTGGTACGTTTTAAGGCACAGACTGATATAGACCTGGGACCGGTTCCTGAAAGATGTGATAACTCTATTCCAAGGCAGGGATAAATGTGCCGAAATAAGGCACATTTAGCACTTTAATACAGTTATTACACCTTTCAGGAACCAACCCCTGGTATGGCGTTGTAGTAAGAGGGTGCTGTCACAGTTCACGCGGAGTATTTCTTCTCTTAGAGAGCTTTAGCAATGACGAAGGGAACGGCAACGAGAACGTCATCTCAAAACATAAATTGCCGTCATTGTAATCACTTCGCGACTATTCCAAGCTTTTAAACGTGACAGAATGAAGAATGATACCGATATGAGTCACGCTAATTTTAGGGGAGAAAATGAAAATTTATCTCCAACTGCGGACGTCCTCCATAAAACCTCAAATTTGATCATTTCACGTTGTTGTTGTGCTGACGACGGCACTGAAATGAACAAAAATAAAAACGCACGTGCAGGGCATGCAAAGCTATTGTTTTTGTCACTAAATATGCACATTTGTGACGTTCTCGTTGCCGTCGCCGTTGTCGTTGCTAAATCTCCCTATTTAACAATTATTCTGCGAAATCTTAGCCGACGAGGCCGTAGGCCGAGTGGGGACTTTGACAGTTACGCTTAGTTTATGACGTCCGAGAGGTTTTCAGGCCCATCCTGGCGTAAGCGTCCGAACAACTTTTGTTTTTGATTTTTTGTCGTACCTACTTCCGTTTTATTGAAGAGTGACCAGAGAAAAACAGACTTTTAACCCCAATTTCTTAAGGTGCCCTGTGATCAACAAAATCACTTCCTTTTTTTTCATATTTTGAAAGTGTGTTTGCTTAACATCTGACTGTCAAAATTCTGAGCTTTCATTTTTATCCAAAGGCCGTTTACTTTGAGTGACTGTTTTGGATTTCATGGTTCGCCATTACTCACGTTCAAAACTGACCGATGGGACCTCAGAGGGCTGGATCCAGGGAAAAGTGACGTCAAAGGCTCACTGGCTTAAAATTTCAGTGTGTGAATGCAGCTTAATATATATGCAAAACGCGAGTTTAAAATCCTGAAAGCCCAAAACTCCCGTGCTGCACATTAATTATGCGGCGTACACACGCATTGCATTCTTAGAGATAAAACGCAGCTCTTTACAACCTCTAATTTCATTGGATCCCTTTAGGACGCAGCTCTATTGTTTTTAGGTTTAGGGTCCATCGTTGATTGGTTTTTTGTTTTGGTCCGTGATTGTTTTCTGAACCAATCCCGAGAGCCGTTGTAATAGCTGCGTGCTGCCCCCATTCTTAAACTAGTGAACCTTAGACGTCATATTCTCCTCGATCCAGCTCTGTCGAGATCTTGAAGTTAGTAGTGGTGGATCATTAAATTGGAAAATTCTAGTTGAAATAAACAGGTGTCTTTTTGAACTCAAGGCTTAAAACTTAGTGTTTAGTTAACACAGGGGCACTTTAATGATTTCACTTTGTTTGTAGGTGGAGACGTCTTACTAGATGGAGCTCACTTTTATAAAATTCCAAGGGAGGGTATCACCATATCAACGTGGATTAAACTGGATACCAATAAAGGCATCCAGTCCATATTTGATACAGTGGGAAGTCATTCGAGGCATAGAGATGGCCAGTATCACTTTGAAATTGATAACGGAAAAGTTCGCTGGTTTCACAGAAATGAGAACCACGACACCATTTTCAGTCTTCTCACGCGTCCTGTGGTGAAAGAGGCGATCTGGATTCAGCTTACTGCCACGTATAGTGCTAAAATGCAACGAGCTAGAGTAAGTTATGACATTTCTAGACTCGTGGTTTGATCCCAGTTGTCATATAATAAACAAGTGAAGTGCGATCGACCTTGTAGGAGAAGTCCTGACTGTCTCAGGTGGCATTGACTGACGTTTCGACAACCTGAGCGGAAGTTATCACTTCACTCCAATGACGACTTCCGCTCAGGTTGACTTCCGCTGAAATTGATTCCGATGATGACTTCGGCTCAGGTTGTCAAAACGCCTGTCATTGTCACCCAAAACAGTCCTACTCAGGACTAAACTGACCCAGACGATCAAGTTCAAGTCTGAAATATTCATCACGCTCTGGGTTACTGGTCATTTTTGCAGGGAAGATTTATATTCAAAAGTCAGGCTTCTTTTGTTGAATTGTCTGAACCTGGAAAGTGATCCACTGAAACACCTCGTCAGCGGTGGCACTACCATATTATTGAACACAGCTAAGAATTATGATCTAGACTTTCTCCGTCCCAAAAGCTCATGTCCTCTTGTCCACAACAAAACGCTTTACAGAGTTTATAACTATAAAGTTGAGTAAATTTTGATAGTTTATGATAAGTATGTATTACTTGATAATTAACAATTAGACCCGTAGCCCGCTATTGAACCGTGGCCATTGAGGGCGAAGGGTCTAATTGCTTTAGTATCACTTAACTAGTCGGACAGAAAAGGCAATAATAAAGTTAGCAAATGCAAGTTGAAGAAATATTTATTTGGGAATAAAGCGAAAGAAAGCGTCCTGCTTTTCGCTACTCGAGGACTATTGCTAATAGTCCTCTATTAGCGTAACCAATTGAAATGCAGGATTTGCATCAGTCCACTAGTTGGGTAATAATAATTTATGATATTTTCTTTCTTATTATGTATTATTTGTTGAGGCCATATGTCACTGTAATTCATTTTCCACGGCAATAGTGTTAAAAATAAACATAACACACCAAGACCAATAAATAACCTATGTAAGCTGAAATGCGTGTTTCTTTTCCTTCAAGGTTTTTGTCAATGGAGATTTAAATCAGGAGACGAGTGGACGTGGCTTATTGTCTCTTGACTGGGGAGGCAAGGCTGGGATAGGCCGTCATGCACACCCATTTGGAAGTCGGCTGCTGCGAGGAATGATCGATGAGTTCTATATATTTCCTTGCGAACTGCCTCGCTTGGAAGTTCTTGTTTTAATGAGACACTGTCGTGTCTATTTCAGTAAGTATCTTTGATATTCTTTTTTTTTTCCGTTTGTTTCTTTGGTATGTACCACACAAGTGAAGATTGCTCTTTGGGGCATTCTGACTGGTCGACGCCATAGTTAATAGAGGATCCCCTCTATAAACAAATCTTGACGCGGCAGTGATCAGCAAGAACGATTTACCTCTTACCGTTTTGGTTTGTGTGGTATATACTAAAGCAAAGATTGATCTCGTTGTTGAAGAACAATTTTAAACTAGTGACCCAAACCAGAAGTCTCCATTATCGAAACGATACGGCTAACGAGTAACAGCTGCAATTCATGTGTTACTAGTATTGGAGAATTCTTCGTTCAAATGGGAAATGGCCGTGTTTTCACGAGCTGTTTTTCAGGTCACTTAGCAAGTGACAACCGAAACTTCCGTCAAAACAGTTCCTGTCCCAACTCGCTTAAAGTTAAGAGAGTTGGTGGAAATACAACAGGCGTTCTACTTTTATTACTGTATTGGCACGTGCTCTCTCCTCATTTAATCTTACCCGTGAAAACACTTATCTTTTTAAAGTAGTCTAACGAACTCTACAAACAAGCCACTTTCGGGAATGTTAAGCGAGACAACGGCTGTCGTGAAAACACGGCCATTGGTTGCTAGCCAATTGAATAGCGACGTCTCACGCACGATTATTCTTTATCACGTGAAAATGTGCACACTGTGGCACGGATCGTTGAGACGCGCGATGGATGAAATGCCTATCATATCCATGTCCATCGCAATGGGCATTATTTAGCAACATTTAACATAAGACTCCCGTCACCGAACGGTTTCTCGACTCCCTACCTTTTCAAACTATTTATCTTTAAATTTCCCATTTGTTAAACAAAAGCATATCATTTCCTCTTGGTTTGGAACAATTCTTGCGAATCTAAACTCAAAAAAACGTGATAAGAAGGCCGTGTTGGTGCCAAAACAATAGAAAAATGTTGCTCAAGTTTTGCATAATAATAGAGTCACATTCCGTGAAGACTTTTTCGCTAAACTGTTCTTTCCACTAGTATGGAGTTTAAGAGACGACGACAGCTAAGGCAATGAAAACGCCAAAAAAGCCGTAATATTGTTGGCTAAAAGAACCAAAATTATCGTGCTGCACGTGCGGCATGCATTTTTGTACATTTCTCTCCCGCACTCGTCAAAACTACCATGTGAAATAACCAAATTTAAGGTTTTGACGACAAGGTGGACAAACTGCAGTGAATCTTTCAGTCTCACTCCGTACCAATCCAGTTTTATGACACCTCGCTCATATTGAATAATATGAACAAGATGGAATAATCATGACATACTTAGAATAGCTCAAACTTATATTTTGAAGTGACGTTTTCGTCGCCGTAGCCGTCGTGGTTTCTTAGACTCCCTAATAGGGAGCTTAAGCACGCGTGTTTTTGAGACGCGGACGGCAATTGGAAGTGAGCTGTTTTCCCTTTGAACTTGTCTTCACACAAACACATTTACATTGCCAAGTATTTTTTCACCATTAGAGAATGATTAGTATAAAAATGTGGGGGACAGCGCTATCCTGGCACTCGAAATATCCTCTTCCGGTTGCTGTCCGCGTCTCAAAAGCGCGCGTGCTTAAGCTCCCTAACATTGCCGCCATGACGTCAGGTTCAATGAAAGAATATTGATTGCTAACCAATTGTATAGCGACGTTAAATAGAGATTTTGTTGGAAAACCTGAAATTGTTTGTCACTATTCTTCATCACGAGAAAATATGAGAACTACTACACACATAGTCTATTTTGAGTTCCATTTGAAGCCAATTTCTGTCTTCAGCAAGAGATATTAAGTGCATTGTTTACATTATTTGTGGTTTCCTACGGGTTGATAACATTAATTTGCCAGCTGCTAAGACGTTTAACACGAAGCGGTCGCTTCACCCTCTCCTTTTTTTCGAATTCATTCAAGCAGGACTGAATGATTATCCAAAACAGCAACAAAGACACAGTACCCCTAAACATAGTTAATAGAGGGGACTGGTTTGGAAGCTCGTCAAACATCAAAGGAGCAAACAAAGATGCCAAGATTTAGGTTGGAAAGTCCACGACCGTGCACAATCTTTTGTTTTGCGCTCATACACTATGCGTGAATTACGTAACCAACGCGTTTCTATTGGTTAGTTCCTCAGTGCAGAATAAACAACTATTGTGTTTTGTGCACGGTCAAGGCCAAAAACTGAAAGAGAGCAAAAACCTACAACAAAGAAATTTGTCGGGTTTCGTAACCACTCCCCTCTATTAACTTTGCCCTAAAAGATATTTCCAAAACGGAAAAAGGGACAGGGCATTAAAAAAAGAACGACCAGTAAGATCTCATGACGTATTACGGACAAATTTCCATTAGGGGCTTTTTTATTCCACAATTTATCATAGAGCTCTGTATGCGACCGCGCTTGATTGACAAATCTTTCCCATAAGCCTAAGGTACCACGCTTTTTATGGTGCATCTTCGAGTTTAAAAGCTGATTTCTTCAGCGTAAGCACTTCGCCAGTGACTTATCATATTGCTTTGTTTCCTCCTTGTTAATAAGATTTTGAATTTCTTGCCTTTTGTTATCTTTTTTTCTAGAAAATACAAAAAAAGTGACAGATGAGTCCTCGGAGACGAGAGGCTCTGCCCCTTTTATGACTCGGCCTATCATTGGGCAAAGGAATAATCAAGTAAATAGTATACTCGCTCCCCGTCCTGCTATCAGTCAGGTTATTCACACCGCGGCTCCAGCGAATCAAAGGCCGATGAAACCACCTCCTTCCGAAGACTTTATCGCCAACAATTTGCAGCAGATACTTGCCAGCCTGACTAGCGACGATCACACTTCTTCCCATCCATCAGTGGTCCATCAGTCGGTATCAGCTGTGCATCAGCCAACTCAGATGTATGGATTACCATCACAACAATCCAAATCACCATTGCCCAACAGACCTGCACCATACCCGTCGACTAAATTGCCGACGGTTATCTCCAATAGGGTACCACAAGCATCGCCTTTCAATTGGTGGACTAATCATCAACCTAAAGCAGCCACAGCTGTCCCCGCTCAAGCATTGCTTAGGCCCGGTTCGCCATCAGATAGGCAATCATTTCAGCCGATCCGTAGACCTGGTATCGTTCAGCCAGCTTTGGAGCAAGCATCCCTTGTTCGACCATTTAGTCAAAATCGCCAATTCGGCTTGTTTGCTCCATCTCCGCTACAAGCTTCTCTTCGGCATGACACTCCAGCTGGCAGACAACAGGGGAATACTATTGGAGTCCAAAGAATCCCTTTGGGACAAAATGTAATTGGACAATATCAACAATTTCATACATCTGCTGCACCAGGAGAACTTTTAACCCAAACTCAAAATGAAGTACCTGAACTTGTCCAGCCAAATCTCTTTTCAAATAAGGTGAGAGGGTATGGACAGATCCAAAGTCCAATTGTGTGGCATATTCCATCGAGAAATGTAGACAAAGTTCTTCAAGAAGTCTCCGTCAAGCCTTTTTTCTCTGCAGCACCTTTACGCATATCTCCATTAGCTGTCTTGAGGCAAAATAATCCCCTTCGAGTTCAAAACAGAACAGTGAGTTTTGTGCAAGGACCCTCGTACTTGAAACAAAAGCCTCTCGTACAGGCACAGCAAGTTAGCTCAGTTCAGCCCTTCCAGCTCCCAAATAGCAAATCTTCAAATCAACAACAAGAAAGTCAGCAGAAGTCGTTAGAATACAAGATGGCCATGCTAGAAGAGACCAGCCAAAAGCCCCAAGTGAACGTTCTAAGACCTCAAGTTAAAGAACAGGCGTCATATCAAACATCAGCGACTATAAGACACGACACTTCCCCTGTTCGACCATTCGGCGGAAACTACATTCCAAGGCCTTTTAGTCATCAAAATGCACAGCAGCGAGTTCAGACACCTTCAGCCTTGGGAAATCCAAAAGCTGCTCTCCCATTCCATGTACAAAATCTGCCTTATGGAATCCCACCAAAGAAGGTTTCGCCTTTCAGCCCACATTTTATATATGGCCAGAAATCATGGCCATGGTCTGTTTGGAAAAATCAAGTCTCTCCAATATCATTACCCCCAAGCCAGTCATCTAGTCCTTTACGTCTGCAAGCTAATGGTGCAAACTTGCTGCAGTATCAGCCAACTTCTGGTTTCGCTGCAAAGTTGCCACTTGCTCCAAGGAAGCCGACACCCAAGGTATTAATGTACTACTATTATTATCCTAGAACGATTACCAAACCTCTTGTAAAAGTGGCCAACGTAGGCGATACTAAACAGACAGGAAACTTTTGGGGGAAATTGAGACAACAGATTTCCACTTTGGGTTTAAATGGTAACCAAGGACTAACGACGATAACAGGAAACCCAACTGCAAAAGGACAAACAAACGGAAAAGTAATTTTGACACAAGCTGGACAGTTTCAACCCAAAATCGTCCCTGATGCAACATCCAAACAACTTTATCAGACTTCACAGGACAGACCAACTTACAGACTTATTGTGGGTTCATCTAAAGTGCCTCTTGCACCAGGAATAGTTACAGAGACGCTAGCCAATCAGCTTAGCGGACAACAGCAAGCCCAAACGCCTTTGTGGGGAAATCATCTCTGGGCCGGTATGCAACAAATGACGTACTCACCATTGTTAACACCTCAGTTAATATCACCTAATATAGCACAGAAAGTTAACACCGAAACACAAGCTAACAAGCAAATTTCCGTAGGAGACAGAAGGTCACAATTAACCAAAGGACTCTTTAATCGACCAATATACATACAGACAGTACCATATCAACTTTATAACTTGCTACAACAACTGCCGTCGCTTAACACTCAATCGGGTACTCAGCGATATCTTTCGAGGGTACTAAGTGATATAGTCAGTTCAAGGTACGGAAAGCGGAAAAAGAAGAAAAAACGAGAGGGTGAACGCATGTAAACTCCAAGCTGTGTCGTAAGAGAAAAACCAAATTGAAGACGTGTGTCAGTGGAGGGGTTCAAAATTCATGTAACTTAACACAAACAAAGCATTGCTACATAGGATACTGAAAGAATACAAGATTCAAGTGAGCAAACTGACTTGATACGGAAGTACCTGGACTCTTTAAGGGTGTTCGCTCAGTCAGTAAGGTATCTGGAGTTCAGAAGCCACCGTGTTCAAACGGTACGTTAACCGGGGGGGCTGCAGCCTAGTTCTCGATTTAAGCTGCCTGGTTACGGTTAGGATTAGCTTACATCAGGTAGTAGACTCTGCATACTCAGTGTGGGTATAAATTTAAAAATTTGAAACACAGTTTGCTATCTTTACCCTTTAGTTTTACATTATAATGAATCTGAGACAAGGAAAATGATAGAAATTAATCTGGTTAGAAAAAGAAATTGCCAAAACCACTATTTTGAAAACCAGAGAGTTGAAGCAAATGGCAAAAAGAGCTGATATGAACTCGTTCGTCTCGTGCAATTGTATCTAATCTCAAGGGAAACGGAAAGCTGCTTGGAAAACAGAAAACTCGATGAACAAACAGCAAATACTGCGATAAAACTATAGCCACAAAAGTATCACCAAAAAAGTTGCACACGTCATCGTTCTTTTTAAAAACGTCTGCGAGTGCGCGCGCAATAACCCTGCGTCACGCGAGAGTCACGCAATGTCTTCTTAACAGTATCCAAAATATATGGGTTAGTGACCAAGCTTGAGGTCAAGATGGCTGGATATTGGCCAAGTTCTTTTTTTGCCTGTTTATGGACCGAGACGAAGTCGAGGTCCATAAACATTGGTCAATAACATTGGTCAATAAATCATTCCATAACATTGGTCAATAAATGATTTATTATATGAGATAAAACACCAAACAAATGATCTTTGATCTTTCGGGACCAAGCGAGAAATCCCGAGCGGGCAGCCAATCACATCGCGCGATTTCGTTCATCTTGCCCGCTCACGGAGCTAGTCATATAATAAAAGAAAATATTTTGCGGTTTTTAGGCAAGGCCTTTCATTAAAGTAATAAGCGGCTGCCATTTCAGTACTATCATAACATACGCACCACGGTTCAAACAGTTTGTTTCCAAGAAATGTCAGTAAAGAGTTGTATAAAGGTGCATATTTTCAAGACTTTTTTTTCATTTATATTAAAGGGTAAGGCGTTTAAATCTAGTGCACTCTGCGAGTTAGTTTCTGCAAGAACTGCTTTCGCTGTAAGGAAGGTTTTTTTTCGGTTTTGAGAAGCAATAGTTGAAGATGCTTAATCACATTACCAGGGGCTCTCTTCGTTCGTGTTTTTTTTTAGGTCACAAGACCCTGGAACAAGTTAAGTTATGTGGTTATTTACCTGGCTTTTAAATGCAAATGAGGCTGGAGTTGACCAAGTTATGATACAGAGCTCCTTGCTTTTCTCATCTTAACGATGTTGTTCTCATGCTAATTACTTGGAATTTGTATAGACGTTTCTATCAAAGCAAGGTCAACTCCAGCCTCACTTTCATTCATGGGCCAGGTAACTAAGCACACAACTGTGAAATGGTCTGTGGGCTATTTAACCTGAAGGAAACTGTAAATATTACACAATGAATGGGTCAATGAACATTTAATCCATTTTTTTACGTTGCTCTAACGTGTTAACACAAAATGACCATGTTTTTAAATATAACCGGAATAGTTAATAAACTTTAACATTTGAAAATGAAGATAATTTGATTCTGTTCAGTTACTCATCTTAATGGACAAATTTTTAAGGCCATTTTATTTAATTAGCATTTTAATAAACTTGTGACGTGTTATAATTCTAACTAACCTTTTGCTAATAAATTTTTTAATAACGAAATTTGTGTAACCGTTTTTTTTTTTTTTTTACCCAAATTCTAAATGCATTAATAATTCATGAACGAAATAGCCTATCAGGTTACCGAGAATGCGTCACGTGCACTCCTCATTAGAATTCTTTATATATAACATATTAGTATCACCCAACTAGTGGACTAATGCAAATCCTGCATTTTGATTGGCTACGCTATTAGAGGACTATTAGTAATAGTTCTCGAGTAGCGAAAAGCGTGGCGCTTTCTTTCGTTTTATTCCCAAATAAATATCTCTTCAACTTGCATTTGTTAACTTTATTATTGACTTTTCTGTCCGACTAGTTGGGTGATACTAAAACAATTAGACCCTTCGCCCTCAAGGGCCACGGGTCAATAGCCCATTCGGCTTCGCCTCATGGGCTATTGACCCGTAGCCCTTGCGGGCTACGTATCCATATCCGTATCCGTATCCACACGTATCCGGATATTTTTTTAATCCGCAACTTTTTCTTTCCTTATTCAACAATATTCTCACGTAGCGTATTCAAATCGAATTTTGCGCGTTCACACGTATCCGAAACGTATCCGGATTCACTCTAGTACTCAGGACTCCTCAAGGAAACAGAGGTAACAGAGCATGCGCCTTAAAAAAATAATATTGCCCTCGGCAGCCATCTTGAGAAATTGATTTCACGGCAAGGAACTGGGCTCGATCTTGTGACGTCATCCGGATAAAAACAACTTCCGGACTGATTTAGCGTCCACACGATCCCGGATTCATAACGGATTCAAAAATATCCACTCTGGCGAGCGTATTGAAAACGTTCTGGATGCGTGTGGACGGAGTCTAAGACATAACCTGTTTTTCTTGTATGCTAATGTTCTTCTCTCGCAATAGGCCTTATTCACGGTAGCCGCCATGTTGGTTTTCATATTGTCATGCAAATTAGCCATGTGTTATGCTGGGGGGCAAACATTGAAAAAAAAGCAAATTTCGGAAAATCGGCTCAACG
>NC_090873.1:9325024-9332524 GCF_036669935.1 Montipora foliosa | reverse complement strand
GTACCTGCATGAATGTAGAATTTGTCGTGTAAAAAGCAAAGACAAATAAAAGGTTTTTGTAATTAGCGCCTCTCATTTTATGAGTTTCGTCTTTTCCTTCTCGAGACTTTGATTGAAACTTATAACCAGTTGAAGAAATACTTGAGACATTTTCAACTTTGTTTGGGCTTCAATAAAATCTCCATGACCGCTTCATTCCTCCTTTTTGGCCAAATAAAGCTTAAAACAGATCCCTAGGGAGGTTAACACCTTTCAGTTTGTCCAGAGCTCTAGATTTGTAATAGGCCACTTCGGGAAATACCATGATACTCTTTGTTTGGCTCTCCAAATTTTGCATAAGCATTGTTTCGAGTTGCTCTTGAGACTTACAATGGTCCCAAGAGAAAACAAAAACAATGCTTATGAAAAATTTGGGGGCCGAACAAAGACTATTGTGGTATTTTCCGAAGTAGGCTATCAAAGGTTATTGACCGCACCCGAGCGCGACGGTTGGGAAGAACGGCACTGAGGAAAATAGATCACGCATATCCCCGAGGAATAGGTCAATAAAGAACTTACTTGTCAGTTGCTGAGCGTTTCTAATAAAACAAAAGACTTGTTCCCTAGTGAGTAATTTCCAAAGCTTCGCAACTACAATTATCGATGCCGCAAATTTGCATTACACTCATGGCTTCGTTATGAGCGGTGCGAAACAACAAAATGTACAAACGACGCAAAACAAGTTGTACTAATGTTCTTCTGGCGGCTCTGCCTCGTTATTTGCACTCGCAGTAGAGAAAATATTGTCATTTTGGGAAGGAAAACTCAAAGAATGGAAAGGATAGACGGTGAGTTGAAGGAATAAGAGAAAAGCCTGAATTTCAGCCGCTCTTCTGGTCGATAATTCACTTCAGTACATATACGATATTTGCTCAAATTTGTTATTGTAAGCAAAATTGAATTGTAAAACGATTCCTACATTTTGAGTTTTTTTCTTATAAGTTTCAAAGTGGCCTATCGTGGCTTATCTTTCATATACCGGACCCTGAATAATTAACGTCCATAAAACAAAAGAACAAAGCTAACATAAAAATAGCTAATCAACAAGGCCTAATTAGAATAACAATGGTTGTTTTGTCTTCTGCCATTTTGGTCCGGTATATGAAAGTCTACCCCCTATCGCGGGGACTCTGCCCAGAGGAATCTGTAAAAGGAGTAGGTTAATTAAGGGAAGAAGGCAATGTTGAGCGGAAGGGGGGTCGGGGGGATTGGGGGAATTTAAAGGAATGATTTCCGTACAGGTCCCTACTTCATTATGCATGCAGAATATATTAATTATTCATTCGCGCTATTGTTTCCTAGAACAATGCGTATAACCAGGGGAATCGAATATATACATGGCTAATTTGTACTTACGGGATGATCAAAAGTGGATCTCATTCTCTCTCTCTCGCTCGCTCCCTCTCTTTTTTCACCCTCTCTCTTTTCTTTGCCCTTTTTGCTCACAACGTCTCTCTTTCTTTTCGTCCCAGCTTTCCTCTTTCGATTCCTTTGTCCTGTCTGTCTTCTCCAGATCCCGCTCGGCTTTTTCTATCCTTTTTTCGAAGTCTCTCGCAGTCTGCCTTGAACTCCGTACCACTGTAAACCTCTGGATTACTTGTCCCTCTTCTAGACCACTGAGCTAACGTGTCAAGTTGCTAATTCACACCTTGATAATGATATTTCTTTGGAATTCTGGACGACAATTTACATAACAATGATAAGTAATTATATACGCGTGCCGTGCCGACCACCAATAAATGCACTGATTTTGCTTCTTTTGAAACAACGTCACCCCTTAATAATGCTAACCGTAACCCTTTAGGCTTAAGGTTGAACCCAGTAAAATTCTTTTGGAGGTTAATCGAGCATATCTGTGAATGTCTGAATTGCTTGTTTTTTTCATCCCCCGTGCTGCACACTTAAAAGAACACTGCACGGAAGAGTATACCTCCTTGTGATTGGGGCATCCTATATGGGAAATTTTTTATGCACGATTTATTGCAATATAAAATCTTTGAGTCGACGTTAACCCCTCTTTTTCAGCAAACTGTGAATTTTGAAATGATGGCCGCCTCTCAAGAATCAAACATAAACTTATGGAAACTATCCCGACTTTTAGCCGATCACGAGCGGTGCATAGAGTGGTGCAAAGAGCACAATCTACTCTCGTCGTCAATGAAATGCCCTAAACCTGAGTGCGGAAACGCACTCAAATGGCAAAGACGAACTGCATCGGGGGATGGATTTGTTTGGCGATGCTCTAGAAAAAAGTGCAATGGACAAGCTTCAATCCGCCAGAAGTCATGGTTTTCTGGTAGTAAGCTTTCCCTTGAAAAAATATTAGCCCTAACTTACGCTTGGGCGCATAAATTCACCACAACACAAGCAGTGCACGAAACCGCGTTAGATGAAGAAACCACCTCGACAGAAACGGTGATAGATTGGTATAACTATTGCCGGGAGGTTTGTGCAGATAGAATAATGAAACAACATGCGAGGCCAATAGGCGGTCCTGGTACAACTGTTGAGATTGATGAGTCCAAGTTTGTCAAGATGAAGTATCACAAAGGTCGCTACATCGAAGGACAGTGGGTCTTTGGTGGCATTTGCCGGGAAACCAAGGCCTGCTTCCTTGTCCCGGTAGAGCGCAGGGATAAAGAGACACTCTTGCCAATTATCCGCGCTCAAATATTGCCTGGAACACGCGTGATGAGCGACATGTGGAAAGCTTACGATTGCCTACAAGACGAGGGCTATCATCATCTCAGAGTTAACCATCGCCTAAACTTCGTTGACCCAGACACGCTTGCCCACACGCAGCGCATTGAAAATACATGGTGGGGAGTAAAACGAAGTATGCCTCGTACAGGAACATCCGTGGATCTGTTTGAAAGCTACCTACAGGAGTGGTTGTGGCGTCAGCAAAACAAAAGTGATCCATTCGGAAACATCATTGAGCATATCGCTGATTTGTACAATGTGCGATAAAGAGCCCTCTCTAGCTATGCACTGCTCGTGATTCGGCGAAAAGAGCCGTACATTATACAGGAAAGAAAACAAACCCACACTTTGCAGTGCTTTGGTAAATTGACAAAGAAACGAAGGACAATTTTAAAAGCAAAAAGAAGGTAGGCATTCAATTTCTGCAAACTTTTATTTGGTCCGTTTGTTTTGTACATGAGAATCTGAACCGTATTTGTACAAAGATTTCTTAAAATTCCACTTCTTTCGCTTATTTTAAAATTGACAAATGGCTAAAATTGCTAGAAAAGTGCAAAAATTAAGTTGAAAATGTTCGATTTTCCGTATTTCAGTCAAAAATTTTACCGATTTTATTTAAGTCCATATAGACTTAGAAAAAAAACCTCTAAGAAGACCAAACAAAGCGCTACACTCCCAAAGGGCGTCTATTGTTATCGCTATTGTTTTCTTGAAACAAAGGACCGTATGCATAATGAAGTAGGGACCTGTGCGGAAATCTTGCCGAATTTAAATTCCGTTCATTTGTTCCGTTATTATGATTCCGCCCACCACACAATAGTAGAGGTGTTTTAGTGTTCTTTGATTGCCTTCGCGTGATACGACGGCCATCTTGGTGCGAAACCAATAGATAAATGTAGCTGAAGTTTTGCATAATAATAATAATAATAATAATAATAATAATAATAAATTCCTAAAAGACTTTTACGCTATTGTTCGTCCACTAAGATGGCCGCCGTGAAGTCAGAATGTTCCCCACAAAGAAAAACGAGCCAACCGACACATAAGTTATTTTTCAAATGATGTGTTGGGTTTGTAAGTTAAATAACTCTGCAGGAGCAATGTTACTTAATGTAGTGTCGACGGGATTAGTAATTTTGATCAATTATATTTGCGGTGAATAACTGATGATGACCCACTTACAAGCTGTTGGTTGTTTTTCGCGGGATCGCCTACAGTTGAAACTCCCTTTAAGAAATCAAGAACCTCTGCAAGAATCCAATTACCTTGAATTACCAATAACTGCACCTAAATGTAAGAACCTGTTTGGCCTGAATTGGAAACACTAGGTTCTTACGTGCGGGTTCAGTTAAAGGCGGCCATTTTGCTCTCCCTGAAGAAACAAGAGGCTACATGGTTGTGACTTGTTCTCGAGTTTATCCTTTGCTAAGGAATGTTAAACACCGCAATTTTCGTGAGCTTACGTTTCGGGCGTTAGCCGTTCGTCTTGATCAGACTGAGATAATTGGGTTAGCTATCTGTGATAAAGCAAGCTCTTCATCCCACCAAGACTAACAAGGGACGAAAAAGGATAAAAAATTGTAAATGGGAGAAAAGGACAGAAGTGTACCCTCATCCCATTTGCGCCTGTGGGTCTTGGCCAAAAGGAGTGAGGAGAAAGAAAAATATGTGAGGGCAATAAGCCAGTTTCGTATTCTCACAGTTAGACTGGATCTAGCATGAAATGGAGGCTAATGCAGGAGAAATAATTTGCATGTGAAGAGATTCCCCGCATTAGCCTCCATTTCATGCTCGATCTAAGCCAACCGTTTGAATACCAAACTGTCCTAATAGCACTTATATAATTAGGCATGAGGCCCTATATGACAACTATTCACCGACGTAGAGGTGGCTAGTTGTGGATAGTTACCGAGCCACCGACACTGAGGTGAATAGTTGTTTTAGTATATACTAAAACAGTGAGATGATATAGCACAAAGGCATGATCTTAACTCATTCCTCCAACGATTACTATATTTTCGGGCGCAAATCCTGCGCGAGTTGCTCGGAGGTGAATAGCGAAGGATATCCGTAGTTTGAGCAGTCAATCAGAGCGTGCCTTGATCGCTATCCACTGTTTTAATATAGATACTAGTAGGGGTTATCGGGACACGGGATATTTAGGTAAAACGTTATAGGGATACGGGATGTTTGGGGAAAAATTAATCGGATTCAGGATATTTAAAGAAGAGATTCCGGGATAACGATGATAAAACTTGTCATTTTTCAATTAATAAAATAGCCTTGCATACGGAACCCGCGCCAGCAGTGCGCGTTGCATTCAAAACTGTGCAATCCAGTTAATCAATTACCCTTTCATCGGAAACGGTGCATTTCTGTGCGCAAACGACGTTCCACTAAAGTCTTTCTTGGCGAAGTTAGCCCAAATAAATACATTATCAATACAGTTTTGACGTCTTCTTAAATTGAAAATATCATAATGAATTCGTCTTAAAATAGTTAGAAAAAGTACAAAAAACAGCCTAAGCACAACAGCTGCCGTTCGGATCACCGCTTGCCGGCAACTCAGTTTTGGCGCTAAAGTTTGCTGACAAAGAGGTTGCCACAAAACCTTTAAAATGGTTTTCTGGCCCTTTTAAAATATCGAACATTTGGCCATTTCCGAGTTTATGCCTGCCTCCTCCTCAAAGCGAGTCTAAGAGCAAAGTTTTTCTTATGAAAATTAGTTTTCATTCATATGTAAGGTAGAACTAATTACTATCACAAAAACTTCGCACTCAGACTCGCTTTGAAGAGGAGGAAGGCGCGCATGAACTCGGAAATGGCCTATTGACGTGACGTCGGATAGCACAGTTTTTCTTGTTCGCTGAATTCTGATTCGTCAATTTAAATTTCAGTAGCTCTCGCTGTATGCACGGAGGTTCGTTGGTCAATAAAGAAGGCGCAAAAAGTGCAAACGATACTCATTGATGCGATTATTTGTGTTTTTCAAAATATCTACAAGTATCGGTATTTCCAGAGAAACTTGTTCGAGAAAAATCCTCCCCCTCCCCCTTAGGGGCACAATCATCAGAAGTAACTAGCATTTTAGGGATACAACCCACAGGAATTAACGGGATATGGGATATTTAGGCCAAAAATTAATGGAATACGGGATACTAGAACCCCGAAGAGTTGAGAGCATAAGGAGTGAGGCCATGTCAGAATTGCTGCTATTGCTACAACGGTCACAAAGTGTCCCCTTACTCGCCATTTCTTGTGTACATTATATATGCGTCACAAAGTGTCCCTTTGACTCCACTCCTCAATGAAACATTAGCAGTTACGAAAACCTAAACTTGAAAATAATACGAACACTAAGGTTACCTCTATTGGTATTACTTAGTTTATGCTAAAACTGAATACGGCACTTGTCTTGGTAACGTTTATCATGATTGAGCATGACTATTACATTTTATTCATTGAAATCCTAAACTTAAGGATAAGTGGACTTGTTGTTGTAATGTCACTGACAGGGGATCCCCTCAGGTTTGCAGCCCCTGATTGTTTCAAGGGACACTCCGAAGAGCCAAGCAGCCATATTTTCTATCACGCGTTTTTTTTTTTTTTTTTTTTAACAATGTACCCGAAAAAATTCTCCTTAAAGTAATTGCTGCGTTGCCAAAAGGTCTGGATAGGAGCAGACATGTGACAATTTTAAGAAACAATATAACGTTTTAAAAAAAATGAAATTTTTTTCAACAGAGTAAAGTACAGAGTTGAATATTTATTGTGTGCGCAAAATGCTAATTAACTATCTTGAAGAACAAAAGGAAACATGACAATGTCAAATATTACAAAGACGTTTTAAATTGACATGGGAAAAGCCTACACTAAACCATCAACTTTGCCATGTTAATTTCAAACTTTCTTTGTAATATTTTACATTGTCATATTTCCTTTTTCTCTTCAAGATAGTTAATTAGCATTTTGCGCACACTATATATTCAACTCTGTACTTTGTAATTCAAACTGAAGATGACAGCTAGAAGTTTCTGTTGAAACATGTTATTTAAAGACGTTGTGTTGTTTCTTAAAATTGCTGTGTTAAATAATTGTTGGGTTTCGAACAACAACATCACATGTAAAGAATCTGTTATGGTTCTACCGAACATAAACTGGAGTAATACCCTCTTTCTACGCTGAAAAAAGAGAGTTAAGTCGTCTCCGTTTTGATAAAATCTATCAGTTCGGAATACAACATATGTGTCGATCAATTGAAGCTTCGTACGCTACGACTCTGGGGCACTCGGTCGACAGGATTAAGACATTTTTAATTGCCACAGAGCTTAAGACTGATTTCGAGAAAAAAAGCAATTGTGATTACTGAGACCATGATTTGAACGGAAAGTCGATCGGAAAGTAATTACTTTGGCCAATCAAAAAGGACGGAGACAATCCGGTAAACCAATCAAAACTTGAAGTAATTATACGTAGCCGACACAAAGCGCGGGAAAATGAGCACGCGCGAGCCACAATTCGTTTTGGTTTCACTTCTGATTTGCTGAAAAAGTGGCGCGAGAACTTTGAACCGATCACTGAGTGAAATGCAAAACCAATGCAATTCGCTAATTACTTTCGACACTTAATTGAAAACTGCTCTAATTGACAAGATTGGATCTGGGACAAACATTTCCTTGACGACCTTTGTGGCATACCACCTCCGTGATCCTAAAAGTAGCATAGATCAAATTGAAAAATTTCGCTTTTGGTGGCCCC
>NC_090873.1:9307524-9320024 GCF_036669935.1 Montipora foliosa | reverse complement strand
GATTCATATTAGCGAAAAAAATATTTTGGGGTTATGGGCACTTTAATGGCGGATCACTAAATAAGAAAATTCCAGTTAAAATAAACAGGTGTCTTTTTGAAATCGAGGCTTAAGACCTTGGTCAATTGGAGTTTAGTTAACATAGTTTTGAAATCCAAAGAAAAATAAGAATTGATTTTTTGGTCACAAGGGCACTTTAATTCATTAAGTGTATGTATCTGTAAACCGCATTTATAACCCGCACTTCAAGTGTACATTTCTTTCACTCATTCTGTAGAAATGCTGATCAAAAAACTATTGGCATTAAAATAAAAGTTGCCTCTCTTTTGGATTGAACATTTTCAACTCCTCAAGATTAAAGTCTTAAACTTTCTTTCAGATATTAACGATAAAAATGCGTGGCGATAAAACTGAAAAATATAGAGACATCGTGGTTGAAAAAACGAGGGCGTTTCCACATTAGCTAAACGCCATTTTCAATTTCCATTTTAAGTGTTTTCTTGTCCAGTTGTTAAGGAAATCTCTTAATGTAAGTGCTACAAGTATTGCATCATATTGCCCGTCTTTCAAAACATCGAAAACATTGATTTTAATTCATCCAGTGAAGGGAACAAAGTATATCTTTTAAGGATTGATATCAATACTTACGGTTACTTTCGGTTTTCTCAAGAGGTTGACCATTCGATGAACTTAATTCACTTCCTGATCTTGAAAGCGAAGAAAGAGAATTGCCGTACTGGGAGGAGGGTTTTGTTGATGGTGGGAGAATTTCTGGCTTCGGTGGTTTTGGTGAAATCTCGGGCCTTGTTATCTGTGGTTTGGGTGGTAGTATTTGTTCGCTCAGTGATAGTTTTGAGGTCGTTTCTGGTTTTGATGGAAATGCTTGTTGTAAGGGTGGAACAAGAGGCAAGCCGTTGGACGGCGCAGCTTGGCGGAATTCCTGAGATGTTAATGGGGGTGAAGATGGCAAAGAGCCCTTTGACAACTGAGGAAGTGGAGGGGCTGGCGGAGATGAAACAGGAGTTATTTGAGACAAAGATGGTGATGCAGGTTGTGTTGAGGTCTGGCCTGTAACTGAAGGCTGAACAGAGGCACCTGACGTTTGAATTGGCTTTGTTTGGGATGTACTAGGTCCCGTTACGGATAATGTAACTGGTGGTTGGTTCTGAGGTGGTAGTGGAGGAGGTCTTTGCTGTGGTGGTGCATCTACTAGTTGAGGAGTCACAGGTGGATGTTGCGCAGTAGCTGCGCTTAAATTTAGACATTGGCATGGAATTGGCTTACAGCATTCTATCGAGTCATAAATGTCTTCATCTACATCTCGGCAAAGACCGCAAAGATCTGGGCATCTTCTTTCGCACCCACACCGACAATTCATAGGTAGAAGAAGAGGGAGAACCCCATTTAAGCCGGACAACGTTAAAGAAACCCCTGGGGTTCCCTGATTAGACGGTGTCCCCGGTGACTGTTGATTTCCACCACCAGGGTACCCTAAATTCGAACTTTCCGGATATCCCTGATTCGGATTGCCCCCAGCCGGGTATCCTTGATTTGGACTCTCTCCGGCTGGGTACCCCTGACTCGGATATCCCTGATTTCCGTACGGTGGATATCCCTGATTTCGCATTCCCGCAGGATACCCTTGAACTGGTGGATAACTAGGTACTGGTACTGGTACAGGGACTGGAATGATCTTTGGGGGAGGCTCTTCCTTTTTCCCGAGGCTGTTTAATAAAGCAACTGTTTTAAGGACACTTGCAATGTCTTCATCTTCTTTATTAGGTGCGTTGTCAGGTTGGAGAGGTGGAGATTTAAGAACAACTGGTTGCGATATTTGTGGTGTCACTGCAGCGGGTTGTTGAAGGACAGGTTGGAGAGGTGGAGATTTAAGAACAACTGGTTGCGATATTTGTGGTGTCACTGCAGCGGGTTGTTGAAGGACAGGTTGGAGAGGTGGAGATTTAAGAACAACTGGTTGCGATATTTGTGGTGTCACTGCAGCGGGTTGTTGAAGGACAGGTTGTGTTTGAGCTGGCACTGCCACTACGATAGGCCGAACAGTTTGCGCTGGGTCTTGTGCAGTTATTATACCAGGCTGTTGTTTTCTTTGAGGTTTCTCAAATTTTGAGGGTTTCTTTTTTAGTTTGACGTTCAGATTTAATGCCTTGTCTGACTCTAAAAAGTCCCTCACTGATTGGGCATCCGGCGACATTCCAACACTTGAATAAACTTTTTGACCATTGACATTGACTATAACCCCCTTAGGTGCGCCTTTGACTCGGATCTTGCGTTGAATGAGAGTTCGTTTTGTATTCGCTACGTCGAAGAGCGAAGCACTGTGGGATTTCCATGCATACGTCAGTCTTGAAAATCCTGTTAAAGACATAATTGAAAAACGACAGATTTTGATTAACACTTGAAGGCAAAGTCCAACGCCAAAATGTTATTAAAACACACAAAAGACATAAGACTCTAAAACTTTAAGAAAACCAATTGAAACGTTTTGACGACGTTTCGAAAGAACGTCACGTAACGCCACGTCACTTCAAATTAGTTTTAAATTTTGTCCTAACACTGAACATACTTTTGACGAAGATGCATCCTATGTGGGTTAGATATATTTGTAGAAGATCATCAATTCCACCAATAATAAAAGCCTACGTAGTCAATCTAGATTTCAAGAGCTTATTAAGCTATTTTCATTCACAGCCCCGTCATTTTTTTGTTGTTCTTCCTTGTAAGGTGTGCGCATGTGACGTCCTAGCGTAGCCTATAGTCTCTCTTGTATTGGACAAAAAAAACATGGCAGTCGATCACGTGACCTGAATAGGCCCTATATGTAAATCAAGCAGAAACGAAGTCGATAAAGGTGAGAATTCCAAAATCATGTGAAAATGACAAGAGATTTGTACGCTTTCACGAGCGTCACATTTTGTTACATTTCTTCCTGTAATCTCCGAAAAAGACGTGAAAAAAGGGCTAATGAAGGTCGTTAATTTCTGGAGCATTTTTCTCATTAGAATAATAGGAAAATAACCACAGCTATCGCCTTCCACAAGTTAGTCCTGGATGGATTCCTGGACGTAACAATAAGAGATGGTTTAGTCTAACGGATTCTTCCTTTGCTTCAAGAGGTTTTTGTAATCCAGTTTTCGCCTTTCTGCGAGTCAGGAAATCGCAGTTGTTCATTTGAATGATCTGGCCTTCTTTGAGTTGTAATCTCGTCAATTAGAACACTAGCGTTCGTCCAAATAACTTTGAGCCATTCCATTTAATCTCATATTCACTCGGCTTTCATTTAACTAAGTGTTGAACGTGCGTTGAAGGAAATAATGAAAGCATTAAAACGGGCCGTCGCTTTAAAAGATCTTCAATTTTCTTTTCAAAATGCATATTAAATGCCCTTAAGTAAGTTATTGAAAACAATTTAAGTTCTTACTGAATTGGTTTTGTCTTACACTTTCTGTAACACAATATCCGAACTGAATGACAATTCTATATCTACCACTATAAACACTCATGGTACACAGTCAAGTGTAGACTCAACACCGATAATTTATGGAGTATATATCGTATAACAATTGTCCTAAATGGTTTTCATGAATTTGCCGGAATAACTACACTCTGCTCATGATCAAACATGACAAAAACGTTACCTTTTCCCTGGTCGGAAACTATGGAGTTGTTGGGTTTTGACATCGCGCGCGTACCGTTGGTTTTGAAAGACAGATTTTGAGGTGTAGGTCCCAAATTCACTGCTTGAATCTCTATAAAATCCACACAGAGCGTGAACCAAAGCAGGAATGTCCTTTTTTCTTTCATGTTAAGATTTACCCATTAACAAATCGTTTTCTCTTCATTTCTCAAACTTGGTAGAAGAAATAGTCTTTGCCTAAGTTTTTCTTTGACAGCGCTGCATGCATAAAACATTGATGACAACCAGTTGGCAAACTGGTTGTTAATTGTTGATTTAAGCTGGCCGATCCGTCTTTTTAACTCCTTTGCTTTCGGTCTTTAAGTTCGATTATTCTAGCAATAGCCTGCTTCTCCTTTAGTAACAGGACCACATCACGGTGAAAACATTTTGTAGTTCCTACAGGTAGCTTAGACTACTTATGGGTTTGTGGTTTAGAGTCCATTAGCCAATGGCCTTTTGGGTGAGGTTAAATTATCATTCAATCTCACATTTTTCACAGAAGTATTAATTTAAGTGAGCGGTATAGGTTTATCCTCTCCACGAAAGTTGTATTTGTAAACAAATGAACAAAACATTTCTGAGCTCCCCCGCCCCTCCAACGGGAATCCTTGTTCCCTCTAAATAAATTTTTGTGTCCCTTGTTCTCGAAATTACTTCCAAATGGTTTATGTTTCATTGTTCCCTAAGATATTTTCTTCCCCTGTTCGCCAATCAAATTAGCCATGTTTCCTTCTTCCCTAAAACCTCTGAGAGGGCCTCATTTCTGTGAAAAAAAAACAACCTTACGAATGAACAGCAAAATTACGAACTAGAAATAAGATAAGAGAAAAAAAGAAAAATAGAAAATATATCCCTGTGCTAATCAACCATTCTTGTTGTCTCGTGTCAGTACAGAATTGCAAAGGGCGCAGCATAACGAACGCGGATCGAAAGCATAACTAAGGCGCCTCTGGCGGCCGCCATACGTGTCAGAGCAGAGCACTAAAGTCAGATCGATGCCATTAGCTAATTCGATTTTGAACCCGAATCCCATTACAATAGGTGGTTTTAATATAATGATGATGATGTCGAGGAGGAGGAGGAAGATGATGACGATGATGATGGTGATGACGTCATCGACGACGACGATGATGCTGTTAATAGAAAGCTTAACCAAGCACAACGACGACGACGACTGCTACGAGAACGTTGTCAAAAAATACTACTTCCTGTCAGTTGAAATAAAATTGCCAACAATTGGTATGAAAGGTGTGGATGTTTGTAGAGAAAATTGAAAATTCATCGCCAGGTGCTCGCGTTCTCCTCATAAGCTCAAATTTGCTCAATTTACGTCGTTGTCAGGACAACTGCCATGATAAAAAAAAACCTTCACTTTATACCAAAACACGAAATTTAATGCCAAACGATATTTGTCGCCGTTGCTTAAAGTTGCTGGAATAATCCTCGAAGTCCTCAGTGTTTTCTGAAATGAGATCGTTCCCACGCCAAAATGTTTACAGGTAATCGCCAGGCTTGCCGTTCGATTTTCAGCACGGTTGATCTTAGACTAGCTTAGACTGAAACAAGAAGAAACCAGGCTTCTCTTTACAATCTCAAATCTCATTGGACAGGTGTGGGGAATCTTTCTTTACATTCTTTCCTCATCAGGGAAAAGATCTCATGGATATACCCACCACGAGTCCCCTAGGTTAAACTCTCATTTTACAGATTAAGGGTGCATTCGATTGACCGTATTCCGGAATAGGAATACATGGAATATAAGTTAGAAATCCTTCCTTTTTAAGGAGATTCACATTAAAATTGTCAAACGTCTTCTAAAATGCTATTTTAAAAGTATTTTCATTATCCTTGCTGCTTCGAAACGCACCAAATATACCGTTTTAACCATCTCTCCACATATTCTTATTCCGGAATAGAGTCAATCGAACGCACCGAAAGTCTAAGTCCCCATTTCAGTGATTAGGTCTAAACTTTCGTTTATCTTATTGCTATAGCAATATTTAGGTCTAGAAATTGATTTAGAATGGTTATTTTTTAGAGTTAAGGTTGGTGTGTACATCCATGAGATTCTTGCCCTCACCAGCGCAGGGCTTCGCACCTTATTCCAAAATGGCCGCCATTTTAGTACTCTTTTGTTTGCTTGCAAATTAGCCCTTGCTACCTCGTTCTTAAAAGTAAAAATTCAAAAGAATACATAACCTTGAACGAGGCATCAAGGGTTTATTTGCAAGCAAACAAAAGAATACTAAAATAGTGGCCATTTTAGAATAACGTGTATCGTCCTTTAATCAGTCAGTCACGAATAAAATACTGAATATTGAAATGTATCATATATTGAGCTAAAAATTTGAACGCGATATTCCATATGATCTCTGAGCAATGATGCTTTGAAATTAGAAATATTTGCAAATAATTTATGGGATCATTAGCTTTTGATGGCTAATAACTGGCTCAAGTGAAGCTATAATTCTTGCAGTTGCTGGTGAAAGCAATTTTAGCATTTTGCATAGATAAGTATGGAAAATGCAGGACTTCAACGGGGTTTGAACCCGTGACCTAGCGATGCCGGTGCGATGCTCTAACCAACTGAGCTATGAAGGCACTGATGTTGGGAGCTGGTCATTTGCGATAAATGAATCAACGAATGAAATGAATCAAGCCTGATTTTTTCAGGCTTCTCTACGCAATTGCTAAAATTGCGTTCATAACTGCGAGGATTATAGCTTCAATTTATTTCGTATCCGCAGTTCAACATACGATTCATTTCATATATCATTTTCGTTCAATAACTGGCTCGTCATCAAAGATATAGACTGGAGATTTAAGTAAGTTTAACAAGTCCTTTTACCTTTTGAAGTCAATTTGTAAATAACATGATGCCTTCTGTTTGCAAACTCGGATGTTAATGAAACAAAACATAAACAATGACGTCAGCGTTACTTCCTGAACCAATCATCAGAGCCGTTCATATGCTGCGTCCTGGCGCGAAACAGGAGTACTTCTATAATCACTGATTAACTTCCTTTACTTTTAAGGAGATGAAATAAGATGCTTAGCACACGACGCTCCTTTAAACCTTGAGCCATATTTTATATTATTTTTTATTTTCTCAAGCATATTTACACCTCATTAAAAAGACATGGCAGCCAATTAGTGATCATACAAGAACCCTTGTTTCATCCTTAAATGTAGACACTTGCACAAGTGTCATCATAACTTTTTAAGTTCTATTCATTGTTCTTAAAACTGGAGTAGCATCAAACCAGATCCAAAAAACTACATTTTTATTGCTTTGCAACGTTTTTCTCTTCGTTTAAAAAGTACACCCAAAAATTAAATCTAAATCTGATCAAAAAGTGAGTTTAGCTGTACTCTGCATAACAACAACGTGAAATCAGCGGATTTGAGTTTTGAAAGACAACGTGAGTGTAAAAATGCAAAGCTTTCATTCTGTATTTTTATATCTAAAACCCCTCGTTTAAATTTTGTTTTTAGGATAATTCGTCCACATTGTACGAAGTAAACAAGATGAAGTAACCGCGAAAGACTTAGGATTAGTAAAAAGTTGTACTTTCAGATAAAGTTTCTGTCTACGTCGTCGTCGTAGATCTTAAACATACTCTCTGATGTCCCTATCAACGATGAGTTAATGGGCGTATAACCTTAGTTCCCGGTATATAAAGTTTTATGACCGGTATAGAAGCAATGAAAGGTTAATCTTTTCTTACCATCTTGGAGCACTGTTCTAACGTCTTTATTTTTTCCCCGACATCTTGACCCAATCAGCAGGACTTTGTTCAAGAACTTAAATTTACCGTTTTGACATCTTGAGGTTGGTTCTTTTGTCGACGCCTGCAAAAACTGCAGTGTTTAAAAGTACACCCAAAAATTTGGTTTAGAAACTAGTTTATTTGGTCACTAGTAAAATATGCCACTGGGTTCCCCTAAGATGAACTGTTCTAGATGCTAAGCTTGATTATGCGAGATCTCCTTTTTTTGAAAAGTGAACTGATGCGCACGTTCTAGACATTACTTCGCACTTTAAATGCCGTAAATAATCTGTGGTAAACTAAGTCACCACCAGTCATAACATTTTAACTAATCAGTGATGTCAGGTAGCATGGTTCCACTGTTGTTATCAATTCCAGTATATTTGGTGTTGTAACTGTAAGCGTTTGTTGGACTGCTATTGCAGAGGTCACACGACTGAGCGCAGTCGGCTTCGCATCCACACCAGCAGGAACTCATAGGGCTTGTCTCAGGAACTACCGCTACCGGGGACGTAGCTGTTGGACGTTTCTCCCCAGGTGTTAACTCATTTGCCGTATTTTGACCTGGCAACGGAATAGTGTTACCCGCCGGTGAATCACCGGCGTTTTGATTGGTGACGGTTGAGGGTGTTGGAGGAGGACCGCTTAGGAAATTAGATATAGTGGCTGGTAACATATTAACACCGCTTGGATCATCTTGTTGTCTTCCTCCTAGGGGCCCCATGCCCGTTTTCCCACTGGGAGGATTCCCCTCCGGATAACCCATATTTGGGTTCCCGCCAGCTGGATATCCCACGTTGGTATTTCCACCGGCTGGATATCCCATGTTGGGATTTCCACCGGCTGGATATCGCGTGTTGGGATTCCCACCGGCTGGATAACCCATGTTTGTATTCCCACCTGCTGGATAACCCATGTTTGTATTTCCACCGGCTGGATATCCCATGTTGGAATTCCCACCGGCTGGATATCCCATGTTTGGATTCCCACCGGCTGGATAACCCATGTTTGTATTTCCACCGGCTGGATATCCCATGTTGGGATTCCCACCGGCTGGATATCCCGTGTTGGGGTTCCCACCGGCTGGATAACCCATGTTGGGGTTCCCACCAGCTGGATATCCCATATTTAGTTGTCCACCTGCAGGATATCCCATGTTAGTTGCACCGCTTGGGTAACCTAGGTTTTGGTTAGCCATAGCCGGATACCCCAAGTTTTGAGTTCCAAGAACTGGATTTCTTAAATTCTGATTAAGAGGACCTACATTAGGCCAATTTAGCCCTCCGACTTGGGCAGGAAAGCCCAACTGTGTGGTAGCAATCTGGGGGTATCCTCTTCCGCCTTGAGGAAGAGTTGAGCTTATTGGTGCAAGTGGGTTCCATAGTACTGATGGTAATGCTTGCGAATTCCCTTCAGACGACTGCGACCCACCCATTCCCTTCAGCAATGCTGCAGCCAATAATAGTTTTTTAAGACTCGATTCGCCATTTTTTTCGGGGGTAGGTGTTGTTGGCGGAGCCACGACAACAGGTATTACTTGGGGAGCCGGCTGAGGTTGAACTTGGCCCTGAGGAGGTTGCACTGGCTGGGGCACAATGGCTATAATTGGCCTTGGCTGCGGCTGAAGCTGAGGTACGCTTCCAGGCGGTGGTGATATCACAATTGGTTGATGATATACCTTTGTGAGAGGACTCGGAGGTTTTGTCAGGTTAATATGCAGATTTATGTTGTGCGTTTCCGGATGAAGTGGGGCTGGAGCTGGAGAAGAAGGTGCTGGCTGCAGAACTGGTGAAGGAGTGGGTTTGTCTTTCTCGTTTGGTGTTCCACCTTCGCCATTGTAAACTTTTTGTCCATTTACTTTGACAATAATTGCTTTAGGTGTGCCTGTTATACTTCTTGTGATTTTCCCAAGTCGAGAAGCACTTGGTGATTTATGTCCAATCTTCTTTACCCCAGCGTGAGTCGTTGATAGTTCTGCAAAGAAATCGTCAATAATGTGTTCAGTATGGTTTTAAGGCTGGGTCAATTTCCCATGTAAAAGTCGAAAAAAACATAGTCGTCTCTTGGGCTATTAAGTACTTCCAGCACAAAAAATCGTAATCCTTAGCTGAGGCGAAAGCTAAGAGCCACAAAGTTACAAACTGTCATACGCGAACTGAGGATCGAAAAAACTCTTCTGAATTCCCGTTAAGTGTTGACGCAGTAGGTAAGCTTAACTGCAATATGTCAACTTATGTGAAACTGCCAACAGGATAGACGACTATAAGTTTTCTTCCACTATGGACCATGGGGCTTGTGTACGGCATTGTCAGAATATTTGGTGCAGTTTAGATTGCGATCTTTAGGCTGTCTTGTGATGTGAAATGTAGACTTCCTTCCTCCCTTCCTTGACATCCCACCTAGCAAGGGTAATAGAAGGGTTTGCGTTGGGTTCTTTAGTTAATCAAGTAAAGGACAAATGTGTTTTGCACGCATCCTTTTTGCTGACTTTTCCTAGGGTTTCGACATAGTCGACCACAACACCCTTATTGCAGAGCTGAGGTTACTCGATGTTGTTGAATGTCTCGTCCGCTGGATTGGGGCCTTGCTCACGTTCAGGCCACAGCGCATCAAGTTGGGTGGCTTATTGTCTGCACCGGTTTATCCCAACGGGGGAATACTGCAGGCCACCAGGCTCGCTCCACTGCTGTTCGCAAAACTGTTAGATAGGTTGGCGAGCTCCTGGCCGTATCGTGTTAAGTATGTTAATGATGCTACTGTTGTTGAGATCATCCCTTGGTGCTCGCCAAGCTATTTGCCATGTGTAGCGAGCCACGTTTCTCGGTTCGCGGTCGAACGTGTGATGCGCCTCAAACCTAAGAAGTCCCGGGAAATGGTAATCGATTTACTGCAGAACCAGCCTGCCCCACTTAACGCACCACAATTAATGGGCTCAGTCATCAGGTACACACTGATTATGTTTTCAAGAAAGCCAATAAGCGCCTGTACGCTCTCGGGTTACTTAGGAAACCAAAAGTGCTTGTTAAAGATCTCATAGCAATAGATTGCCCGCTTATAAGATCAGTTGTGGAATATTCGGATGGTGTAATAGAGGCGCCGCAAAAGAGAGCATTCTGTATCATACAACCTGACCTGAGCTACCGAGAGGTCTTCATAGCGTCAGGCTTTCACACTCTCCTCGCTTCGAAAAGATGCTTGTCAGAAATTCGTAGAGCTTGCCCGCGAACAGGAACTTCGTTTTAGTGCCGCGACAAATTTGCATGGGTACTCGCTCAGGTCAGGTAGTAGTAAGACCAAGAGGTTACGAGACTTTGTCTCGGTTAAATACGCTCACGACTAGGGCTACATTGACTATTTGAACCAATTTCACGTGTGATAAATGCATTTATGTATACGTATTTTGTATTTATGCAGCTACAATGTATAATTCAGTGCTATACACTGCAAGATATTGAAATAGACAAACATCATCATCATCATCATTATCATCGTAAAACAGAGAGTATGTGGACCGTATATATAGCTTTACGTAAGTCACTTTATCGTCTCTTTGGGTAACATTCTTGCATAAGGACTTTAGCCAGAACAGATGTAGGTAATGATTTGTTATGTTAGCCTGAATCTAAATACACTTGATCATTTTGCTTCATTTTCACTTGCCTAATAAAATTACGCTTGGAGGTACATATACCATGCATAGATAACTGCATTTTATTTAGATTACAATGAAGCATGTTCTTCCGCGCTAATGGCAGTTTAAAAACGACGACATCCACTGCAAGGAAAACTACTCCACACGAAGCACGGATTTTAGCACATATTTTTGACGCCGAAGAGAGCACTCAAATTTCAAACTTCCACTCTCTATTTTTACACTGAACACGATTGTACCTAATTTCCTTTCCGGATACTTGTACAACATGAACGAGATTGACGATATTGCAGCGTTGTATTTTGAGGTGACGTTTTCGTCGAGTTTGTTCTCGTAGATATCCGTGTAGAGAGTTTAAGAAACGAAGACAGCTACGGCTACGACAACGTCACAAAACAAAAACTGATATCATTGGTTAAAAGAGGAAAAGTAATTGATCGTGCTGCACGTTGCTGCACGTGCAGCACGCTTTCTATAGCTGTACTCTGCATAACAACAACGTGAAATCAGCAAATTTGAGTTTGGAACGACAACCGTGAGCGTGCAAACCTTTCATTCCGTATTTTTACTCTGAAACCCCTCGTAAAAATTTAGTTTTAGGACAATCATGAATTCGCCCACATTGTACGAAGTGAACAAGATGAAGTAGCCACGAAAGACTTAGGATTGTGTAAAGTTGTATTTTGAGGTGACGTTCCTGTCGTCGTCGTAGATCTTAAACATACTCTCTGATGTCCCTATCAACGATGAGTTAATAGGCGTATGACCGTAGTTCACGGTAAATAAAGTTTTTATGACCGCGATGAAAGCAATGAAAGGTTAATCTTGTCTTACCATCTTGGCGCACTGTTCTAGCATCTTTTTTGTCCCGACATCTTGACCCAATCAGCAGGACTTTGTTCAAGAACTTAAGTTTACCGTTTTGACATCTTGAGGTTGGCTCTTTTGTCGACGCCTGCAAAACTGCAGTGTTTAAAAGGATCCATAACCAAGATATTTTCATCGTAAATTTCTAATCAATCGTCATTTTTCAGCCAGAAACGTTTTACAAAACAAATTTGTAATGTCGCATTTTGTTATGACTACCTAAACAATAATTAAGTGTTACATTTAATATGCATGGTCACCAGTTTTGGTCTGGTTGTTGCCTTGTTTTAGAGCAGTGGTTGACTGAATGGGCTGACATAACATTGATCGTATGTAGAGAAAATCGATGAACACGACAGATTGAGTACAATGGATGGAGTAAAAGATGGATTAAAACAGTTTAAAAATTGCAATCCCTTTTTTCCTGTTTAATAGCATGGATGTTCAACCAAGTCGTGTAGAGCTATATCAAGGTCGTGGTTTCGAGTCCTGTTAAAGCTGGATGTCTTCTCTG
>NC_090873.1:9295024-9302524 GCF_036669935.1 Montipora foliosa | reverse complement strand
AGCTCTCGGTGCAAACCAAGCTCAAGCCAAAAACCAGCCCCTTGATATTCTCACTGCTGCTTTGACACAGGCATTGGCTCAAAATATTCAGCAAGGACTCCAACCAATTAGCAACACCAAATTAATACAGGCACTATCACAGGCCATATCACAGGTACAATCACCTGGAACAGGAATGACGAGTTATCCCCCATACCCTCCTCAGAATCAACCCCCGCCACAGCGGCAACCGGCCCCACCCCCACCCCCACAAATACCTCAACCGCCACCTCCAAACGCACAGCAAGCAGCTGTATACGTCCCAACATCAGTAAGCGCATATCCTGCCATTCCTTACTCCCAGCCGTCTAGAGACGCTAGGTCTGACAAAACAAGCGATAGATTTTCCTTTGACAAGGTCGGAAGGGCCCTAGCTAAAGCACTCGTCAAGGCGGCGAGGAAGATTGCCAGTCGCAATGCGCAGTTGACAACCTATAGACTCAAAGAGTCTCGCGGCAGACATCGTGATCGAGATAATAAATATTCTAGAGAGCGTTCCTTCGTTCCTTCGTTACATCTGCACTCACCAGATCTAAATTATAAAACATATAACACCGCCACGAAAAGTACAGGTGACGACGATATGAAAGAGTATTTTTCTTTTTTTCGTGCTTTCTGGAGAAGAATTTTACCCCCTGTCGCGTTTTACGGTGTCGTAGATAATTGTTTGTTTTTCTGAACTTTCAACACATTTTAAACCCTAATGTGTAAAAACAGGCTTTTATTTTATTTGTTGCAAAATTGACTCAGCGTATTTTGCCGCACTTATTCTCTTCAACGGACGTGTTTTCACGACAGCCTTTGTCTCGCTTAATAACATTCCTGCAAGTGGTTTTGTTTGCAGACCTCGTTACGCGACTTAAAAATGATACTTGTTTTCAAGGGTAAGGTTAAATGGGGAGAGAAAACGTGCCAGTACAATGATAAAATAATAAAAGTAGCACGCCTGTTGTATTTCGGATTTGAATAACCGCAAGCGACTCCTGATTGGCCGAAAGTAATTTCCAACTCGCTTAAGCAGAAATGGAGTGCAACAATTTTCAATTTCAGCGAATACTTGTGTGCGTTTTCACTTCATCATCTAATCTCTCTTGTCATTATTGTTTGAAAGAATTGTCACTACCTATAAAATAAACAAGTAACTTCATGGTTAGTTCGCTTGCGCGATTTTTATGCTCTCGTTGTGAAGAATCGCAAACTCACTCGTTCATTTGCGATTCGTCACAACGGAGTGAATAAAAATTGTACGAGCTCACCAACCATGAAGCAATCTTTGTTTTATCAACTGAATTGATATGGTAAAAATGAGCTATGTTGTCAGTCGTTATTTGACCCACATTACACCCTTGCTCGCCAAAGAGTCTCCAGTAGGCAGTGATTAGAGGTCTTAGAGCATCTGACTAGATCACGGAGGGCCGTAGGTTCGAATGTCATCTGGGGTTCGGATTTTTCTGAGTTCCCAGTGGGTTCTCTCAACAAATTTCATTTCATATGTAAATATTAATTTTACCACAGTAAGGAAATTCGAAAGCTGGCGTTTCCAGCCTTAGCCCTTCGTCGGAAAACGAAAACGCCACAAATTTGCATGTCAAAGCAGAGACCAATAGCTTTGCGAGCTCAGGGAAGTGTCTCTGCGCGTTTTCTCTTGACTTGTTCATATCTCTATGAAACTTGAGAAAACTGGCACAGTTTTGAAATACTGAAACGGTTGGAATAGTCGTGAGGTGATTACAATATCGTGAAGTTTTTATTCAAGGTAACATTCAGGTTGTTACCGATGCCTGGCCTCGTTTCAGCTCCTGCAGAAGAGGATAAATTGTCGAGAGAGGAAAATGTTTATCAGCGACATTTTAACTCTTAGGAAAGCAAAATTTGGCTTCCTTGCAATTGGAACTCGAATCGAATTCAATTCGAAGGCATACATTTCGGGAAGCAATATTTCTGAAATGTTTCAACTTTGTTTGTTCGTTCGTGTGGGTCTTAAAAATGCTGTGCAGATTGCACGGGCCAAATATAAAACTCCTTGTGACTGGGACAAAAAAACAACGCAACTGTGGAACGATTAATAATGTGAAACGTAACTTGACACTAAATACGATTGTATTCTGCCGAAGTCTATAGTTGTCAGAGAGTACACGGGGAGGCCGACTTTAAAGTGATCCTGTGACTTTGGATTTCAAAACTATGTTAACAAAACACTAAGTGACCCACGTTTTAAGCCTTGATTTCAAAAAGGCACTTCTTTATTTTAACTGGAATTTTCCTATTTAATGGTCCGCCATTACTAACATTATGTTCTTGAGAGAGCTGGATCGAGGAGAAAATGACGTCAAAGGCTCACTAGTTTAAGAATGCAATAGGTGTGTACGCCGCAGAATTAATATGCAGCACGGGGGTTTTGGGCTTTCAGACTTTTAAACTCACGCTTTGCATATATAATAAGCTGCATTCACACGCGGAAATTTTAAGCTAGTGAGCCACTGACGTCACTTTTCCCTGGATCCAACCGTCTGAGGTCCAATCGGTCAGTTTTGAAAGTGAGTAATGGCGGACCGTGAAATCCAAAACTTACACTCAAAGTAAACGGCCTTTGGATAAAAATCAAAGCTCAAAATTTTGCCAGTCAGGTGTTAAGCAAACACACTTTCAAAATCTGAAGGAAAAAAGGAAGTGTTTTTTTTATCACAGGGGCACTTTAAGAGGTCACGTTGGATTTGTTACTTTCGGTTTTTCCGTGTTTCCATGGAAATCTGCAGTGGCTTTTGCCGGGTTGTTGATTAAGATAAGAGGACTCAGCTTGACTATCAAAGACGGTTTCCGCTTTTGATCGAACAGGAAAATGACGGTAACCGAATTCAAATCATTGGTTGCCTTTACGTGATTATGGGTTTAAATGATATTTGCCACAGTTTTGCGGTTTTGCGTACTTTGCCCTTTCGTTTTTCGTTTCAGCGCTTTTCATTTGCGAGGAAAAGCCGGAGGTGTACAGCAAGACTTATTTTCCTCATCTGACAGAAAGACCGACATGAATTTATCATCCCACAAGCCAATAGAGATTTTGCACGGCAGCCACGTTGAGTGGCAGGAGAAATAGATTCTTTTTCCTATGGGAATAAATGTTCTTTCTAATGCAAAACATTTTTATTGTTCCTGCAACATGACTGCCGTGCAAAACCTCTATTGCAGATGAAATTACAGACGTAGTACCTTCTCCATAGACCCAATTTTAAGAAACAACAATACGTTTTTTAAAAACGTTTCTACAGAATCTTTTGTCATCTTCAGTTTGAATCACAAAGTACAGAGTTGAATACATAGTGTCCATAGTGTGCGAAAATGCAAGATTGTGTTGAAAAATGTTTTTAAAAAAACGTTATGCTGTTTCTTAAAATTGTGATATGTCTGCTACTATCCAGACCTTCTCCATAGTTATTTTAATACCCTCGGGTTGATTCGGCAGTCTTAATTTTTAAGATTCCGACAAAGACTTAAGCGACGTCCTTCGGCAACTTGCAACAGCCGGGATAACCCAGTTGGCTAAACAATGACATTGCTCGTTTATTCCGTGCAATTTAATAGGCTCCTTTTGTTTCGATTCTGCACGCATCTTCATTTGTAAGATGAAAACAATTCAAGTTTAACTTTGCTTTATTTTAATCAATTGGCGACAGCCAGAGTAGCTCTATATTGATAATGAACTAACTAAAAATTGAAGACATATAAATATATCGGTATAATTTACAAGTAACTAGATGCTTTTGTGAAGCATACACTGGCTTGCCTGTGGTACGTGCTACAGAAAATCAGAAGGCACTGAATTGTGTGGTATTGAAATACAGCATTCCAGTCTCTGAAGAATAGCAAATAAAAGAGAAGCGAGAAACATTGGCTTCTGGGCTGGCATGTTGATAATTTTCAAGTTCCCTCACAACTTCTTTTCACCACAAGTGTGCCCTATGAGCATCCGAAAACTTTGTAATACTAAACTTCACTGAAGTCAAGCCCTGTTTCGCGGGGTTAGTGTTGGGATGGGAGACCAAAACAATAAACCCCTCATAAAAAACAGAAACATCTGACCGAAAATACTATTAACGCTAACAAATGCGAACTCAGCAAGGTACAGATTTTGTTAGCTTGCTTTATGCAAAACAAATATTGATGAAAAAGCAAGTAAATATTGATACACAGTTTTCAGAAAGAGCAGAAGGAAGTTTCCCGGACGGTCGATCGAGAATAAAATATTTACGACATGAAAATAACATTAATTTTGAACCGTGAATATAGAATATAAAAAGTTACGATCAGCGACAAACATTTTGGGAGATTTTTGCTATGTTCAAGTAAATTGCAAAATCGAAAGTGACATGGCCGGAATTCAGCGGGCGCCGTCATTAAGTTACCGCGGCATGTTTACTCGCCAAACAGTGAAGCATCTGTGTCAAATGATGGCAAGATACCGGGTTTTTGTAAGTTTCTTTTTCTGTCAAGTGTTATAAAGTTTGACAATGAAAGAAGCGAAGTCAAAACAAAGATCACAATCGCCCAACTCTTGTTTATGCAAAGTCAAAATTAATTTTACTCTCCAAGACGCGTACGACGTTATTTATCACCAGGTAATTCCATCATTCTGGAAATAGCAGCTACTTTATTATTCATCTGCGTCACAAGTTTTCACTGATTTTGGGCCTCATTTTGTTGTAACTCAAGCACGCTTCCGACAGGCCTGTGAACCCTTCCTGCTTACAGAGCAATACTAAAAAACTTCTCCCATATCACATTTGAACCTTAAGCTCGAAAATTCAATACACAACATGATATTATAATTCACAAAGGCAGAAAATACCACAGAATCCTTTTCCAGCGAAAATTTTATTGAAACAAACAACATATTTGCTCTTAGAGGCGAAAACCTCTTCCTATTTGATTGCGTGCGTGAAGACAAGAAACTCAATTGTGTCAAATTACCATGTACTTCAGGTAAATACTGCTCACTTTGATTTCGTCTCGACGGGCGATAGATTGTTGTCGAAGTCCAGTACTCGTCGCTTTTGAGATTCATGCCTAGTTTATCCAACTGACTTTCCATTATTGAGCTCCATAAGGGTATATTTTGTTTAAGGATCCACTAAAACGCCATTTGCGTTGCATGACTTTCGACGCCATTGCAGGCTAAGTTACTGATTCTACTGTGTCCACCACAGAAATCTACGCAGTTCCACCACCCTCTCGATCCTAAGAAAATACGCGCAGAAGGCTCTATACACAAAGACAAAACTTACCAGGGGAGTGACCGGCAAGACTTTTACCGACACGGAAAAAAAAAAAAAAAAAAAAAAAAAAGAAAAAAAAAAAAGAAAAAAAAGAAAACAAACTAAACGCAGACCTCGACTGGGTTTGCCCATAGGCAACCCAGTAATGAACTGTGAAAACACTTACAAATATCTAAAAAAAAAAATGAAAATAAACTGAAATCAACCTAAGCTAAGATCGGCCTTAGTTTTCAAAAACTTAAAACTTTCCTCGCAAATGTTTTAGTCGTTAATGCTTGAAGTCGTTCAGAAAGGATAAATTGTACTAAACCACCAGCATTCAAAGTGATATGAACGGTGTGGATGTTTGGAAGGAAAATTGAAAACATATCATTCGGTGCTCACGTCCTCCACATAACTTCAAATTTGGTCACATCGCGGCTACGAAATGCACCAAAATGGAAAACGTAGGTATGCAGGGCGTGCAAAGTCATTTACTTCCTTTGACTTTTTGTTTCATGGCGTTAACGTTAGCGTAACTTTCGTCGTCGTTCTTGCTTTAGGAGGGAGCTTACGATCAACGACGACGACGTCAACGAAAACGCAACAAAACAATGATATTATTGGTTAAAAGAGCATAACGAATCGTGCTGCACGTGCAGCACGGATTTTAGCACATATTTTTGCGGTTCTCTGCATGACGACGACGTGAAATCACGAAATATTAATAGGGACTTTAAGATCTACGACGGCGACGTCGACGAAAACGTCACCTCAAAATATAACTTCGCTCCAGTAAAAGTCTTTCGCGATTATTCCATCTCGTTCACGTCGTACAATGTGGGCGAAGTATCCTAAAAATAAATTGGTACGAGCGGTTTCAGACTGAAAATAGAGAATGAAAGATTCTCGGTTGCATGCTCACGTTGTCGTCAAAACCTAAAATTTCGTGATTTCACGTCGTCGTCATGCAGAGAACCGCAAAAATATGAGCTAAAATCCGTGCTGCACGTGCAGCACGATTATTTATGCTCTTTTAACCAATGATATCAATGTTTTGTGGCGTTTTCGTCCACGTCGTCGTCGTAGATCTTAAGCTCCCTAGGGACAGGACGACGACCAAGACGGCTACGAGAACGCCACATAACAATAGGTTTAATTAGCAAAAACAATAGTTCTGCACGCCCTGCACGTGCTTTTTACGTTTTGATACATTTCTTTGCCGTTCTCGTCATGACAACGACGTGAAAAAAATGGAACCAAATATTACATTTTTACTAGTTTAAATACTGTAACCCGGACGTCCCCTAATTTTTTTTCAACATGCTATATCAAAAAAGTGCAGTTCTGAATAACACCAAGAAAAGGGGGGTTGTCTTAGGACGCTTTGCATTGGACAGAACTGACCGGCCAGATCGCGCATTTGGAATGACTAACTCTACAACGCCTTCAAATCAAGGACGGTGCCTACTATTGTTATTGCGAACACGTTCTGCTTATCTCGAGATACTCGGATTTCCTATCTGCGGTGCTTATTTATTCAGGGATATTTTTGCGCGGTTCAAAACTATGCAGAAAAAGAAGAACTTAGCACGCACCCTTGGTATCCAAAAAGAAAATTGGGGATAACCAAGCATTTTTCAGAGATAATTAAGCTTCAATTTGGAAAAAAAACGCCATACATTGCTTTGTATTTTAAAGCTTTTTACAAATATTGTTGATTAATTATCTTCGAAAAATGCGTGGTTACCCCCAATTTTCTATTTGGATTTAAATAACACTTGTTAAGATCTGCTTTTCCCGCACATTCAGTAAACTGCGCAAAAATACCTCTGAATTAGTAGGCACCGTCCTTAACATACTTCGAGGATGATACATACTCCTCCAGAAGAATGCGACGGATTAACATGCAAGCCTTCCTTCAAATTGTTGCATTTTCTTTGCAAACTGATGGATCTGGGAGGCCAAGTTCTGACAAAAGGAAAGCGCCCATAGTTGACACCCATCATTTTGGACCGTAAGCATTAGAAAAACGTCTTGAAACCTTTGTGATTTGGTCTAATTAAGTGGAGAAACGGTCCTTGTCAACTGCCTAAACTTGCTGGCTGCCCGAACTTTGAAACATCCTTGACAAAGTCTCGATTTTGGACAGTAAGCATTGAAACTGAAAAATTCCTTCAAACCTCCGAGTTTTGCTTTAATTTTAGGTCGA
>NC_090873.1:9247524-9285024 GCF_036669935.1 Montipora foliosa | reverse complement strand
TTGATGAGGCGGATGTACACAGGCTAAGGATTGATGATCCCAATATTATTGTTTGTCTATTCTCTGGTGTGATCCTGCAATCAAACTCGAAAGATCATGTACTAGATACTAAGTTTCAGTTCAAGTCAATTCAATTTTTCTATTGAGTAGTACAGTAGTTCTCACTTTTTTAAGGTCAGTTGTTTTGAAGGCTTTCAGGCCGTAATTTACATTCAACAGTTTTAAACAAAATGTAATTGCAGTCGAGTTCCAAGAAGCCTCCTTTTCTGTGTTATATATCAGATTAGCTTCTAACCACTTCCTTGGACCTTGTTGGTGCTTAATGTTTCAGTATTTTCGGTACCTTTTCAAGCATATCAAGTGTTTCTATCAACTTCATGGGCTTACTTTGAAAACCTCTAAATAATTTTTTCCACATGAAGAAAAAATTTGCATATTGTTGATTAAGCCTGCAGCAAAAAAACACAAATCACGTGACCTCCGTTCTATTAAATCGTAACTTGTATTTCTGTGATTTCTAATACTGTTACATAGCAAAAAGGTGTTGAAATGTTTCCATTTTCAGTCTTTACTGAGGTACATATAATCAGAGGTATGGATCTGCAATTACAGTATGTTGTATATTTGAAGCCACAAACTGCTAACTGCAAAACTTCTCAGTAATAGTATTATTAGTTTCTCAGGGTTCTCCTTATCAGGCGGTAACCGGTAAAATTTACAGCTTGTAAGAGCACTTGTTACCGCCTGCAAACGCTCAGAAGTCGCTTATCCTTTGCAGAACGCCCAAAATTAACCAAATGCTTTACCGGTTTGAAAAGGCCCCTTACATGTTGTGCTGTAAACCAGGGAGAACCGTGGACTTTCTGCCGCTAAATTATTATTATGTTTCCATTCTGTTTAGGGAACAGGAGTGATTAATAGTTATGTGAATTAAGAAGCCAAATTGATTTTATGAAACCTGCAGTTTTGTGATTTGGCGTGGCAATTCTAATTATGTCTGCAAGTGAGGTACACACAATGGTCGAAACAGGAAATGCTCTGCAAGAATCCTCAGCTACAGAAGACATCACTGCCAATGAGTTATTCAATTGCTTCATGGAGATCGCAAACAATCCCGACCTTCATGACTGTGACCAGATGATGCAAGAACATGATCAAAGTGAATCAGGTCTGGATTCTCAGACTGTCTCACAAGGTGATGAAGGTGGAGCACTTGACTCTAAAATAGCAAGCTCTTGTGGTCTAGATTCCGATGAGGATGATATGCAAAGGAATAATAAAGACAAAAACAGCACTCTCCTGTCAGTTGACCATTTGTTAAAAAGTGAAGCTTCAGAGTTGTCTTCTCTGGATCACCAGGAGACAAAGCACTATGACCACATGGAAAGCACCACAGGTTTACAACCAGAGAGCACAGAGCTATCAACAAAAACAACAGGTGAACCAACAGAAAGTGCTGGCATACAAACTGAAAGCCCAAGTATCTTTACAGAAAGCACAGGTGTGCCGAAAGAAAGCCATGTTACACCAATAGAGAGCACAGCTATGCCAGCAGAAAACAAATGCTTGCAAACATTAAGCACAGGTACACCAACTGAAGCTACAGCTGTACCAACAGAAAGTACATTACATGAAACACCACATCCAATGAGTGACACAGGAGAACCGGGAAAAGCTGATGATGTTGGTGGTGATTTAGCTGGCAATAACGTTGACACTCCAGATGATAAAAGGATTGAGGAAAATAATTATTTTGAACCTGAACTTTCTGAACAGAGTTTTGAAGTCAAAGACAGTAAGGTTGTTGAAGATGATCAGAGTTTTAGTTCTGAAGTTTTTCACGCAGATACCTGTAGCAAGGAATCATCAACTGGAAATTCTGAGTTACTTAATAATAAGGATGAAACTCAAGTTGGGGGGAGCTTGTCAAAGGCCATGGAGGATCTAGCAGACTTGGAGAAGCGTCTGTCCACAGCTGTATCAGAGTTTCAAGTAACGATAAGTGGCAAAGATCTGGAGAAAGAAAATGAGGAGGTTGATACAAACTCCAGAGCGAAAGAAGATCAGATGTCACAAGATAAGGAGGGAAATCTTGGTGTAGGGAATCTAGTTGCAGATTCTAGGGAAGAAAAAGAAAAGAATGACGTTTTATTGCAACATTCAGAAGAGAGTAGCGCCATAACGTCGAAAAGAGAAGACCAGGAAAATGATGTAAACACTAATGCAAGAGAAGATTGTTTGCCTGAAGATAAGTATGAAGATCTCAACAGGAATGATTTTCCTGAGGCTGAAGAGAACAAAGAATTGGATAGTATTGCTGGCAATGATGTGAATGCAGCCGTTTGTGAAACTGGCATGGAGCAAGAAAAATGTACAGAAAACAGTTTGCAAAGAGATGTGCTACAAATGCCATCGGCAGTGGATGTGAATACTGAACAATTGAGTGATGTAGAATGCTCTTCACGAAAATCAGATTCTGCTGTTAAGTTAGACAAAGAAGGTGAAAATACAAGCCCAATGGCACTAAAAATGAACCAGTTTTGTGATGATTCTGAAAGTGAGTTGGCAAATAATAAGAAACTAGTGGAAGGTGATGAAAGCCAAACGACTTTTTCGATATTTATGGGAGAGAAATCAGGTTTAAAAGTGCAGGACACCAATACAGAGAGTGCCACGGACAAATTAAGTCAAGAGAATTTCGAAGCTGGAGAAAAATTTCAAGAAGATACCAAGACTGCACAAGAAAGTGCATCTCCAGGAATTCAGGAGTCACAAACTGCTTCTCCAGAAGCAGGTAGAGAAATTTCAATTGAACAGTCAACTTCTCAGGGGAAAAATGGAGAAAACTTGGATTCTGCTGACGACGACAACAACTATGAAGTTGCAACACCACCCGACATTGAAGTTACAATGACAGATGACAGTGGAATATCAGAACGTAAAAGCCTTGACTCTCTTGACCCGGAGGAAAGCTCAAACAGTCGCCCTGCATCTCTATCAGCACCTGACGAGGGTACAGATTCTGATGTTCTGTCTGATTATGGTGATGAAGAGGAAGATGATGCTGCATTTGATGCTGATAACCTGAAATCCCCTACTACTTGTCAAAGACAATCCTGGTGTTTAGAAATTGACAGGGACCGCTCATCATCTGACTCGTCAGTTTTGTCAGAGATGGAGTTTAAAGAACGACATGGAAAACCAGATTGCACTGATGGAAAATCCTCCGGCAAGGGTGAGTTTTTAGCTTCCTCCATTAGAGCAAAATAATTATTAGCGGAGCTCCAGCAGAGCACCATACTCACAGGAACTCATGAGTTGCTTTCCCCATTATAATGATGTGTAGTGGCATTGCTAGTGGGTGCGTATGCATGACAAAATTGCCCAATAATTTTAATTAATAGTCAATAACAACAAAATAACAACAACAACAACAACAATAATAATAATAAGAAGAAGAAGAGGAAGAAGAAGAAGAACTCTAGACACTAGACACCTAAGGCCATAGGTCGTGGGTTGATGCCTAGGTTACAAACCACGTTAACAACATAATTATCGTGTGAATGAATGAAATAATAAAAATAATATGCCCAACGTGGCAGCTGTTTGCAGCATACATCTTTGATATTGGACATCCATGTTATGTTCAATTGACACCTGTCAAAACAAGGTATCCGCTGACCAATATCACGTGACCATATTGTGGGGTACTCCAGTTTTCTCCTCTCCTCAATAACCAACCTATAATTTGATTTAACCGTACCGCAATGCAAGTACTTCCCCAGTGCAGAATACAGTTGACACTTAAATAATGTTCCTTGTTATAATAATTATTATTGTTTTTTTATAATATTATTATTATCATTATTATTGTACCATTTTCAGATGAGAATTACCTGTTCCTTAAATAATTACTTTTAAAATATTATTAATATAGCGATATTTCTTGTTTACAAATATGGACATAACATTTCTAGTTTTGATATTGAAATTTTCCAACCACAGAACATAATAAGGCATAAGTGGTTCAACAGCCAATTAGATTCTGTTTGGCATGATCATCAATAACAATGGGTGATGTAATAAGAAATATTGCAATTATACCTACTGTATGTAAAGGAAAGACTGAATCATAAGCCTTTTCTATGACAAAACATTCTGGTGTGAGATTTATAAAAATTCTGTGTGCCCAAGGGAATGGTATTTTTCAGATGGGAAAACTAGATCGAATCCAGTGCTTATTTACATACATGCACAGTTTTTGGCAATCAGGGATATTCATTTCATCTTACCCATTGACTCCTGAACGAGTAAAATCGTCTGGAGCTAGCAGTCATCGGGTTAATTGGGGAAGTACTTAGTTTTCAAGTGGATGTAGGGGTTGGCTTTAGACAGAGCAAAATCGTAGGAGTCAAGAGCAAAATCATTGGCATCAATGGGCCAAGGAAACAGGAAACTGAAACTGGTGCAGTTGATAACCGCTAAATCACTCTGACTTCCCCTGACGTGGAAGAGACTGCTCCATTTGATTTTAACCAAACGTTCTGGAAATTTTGGCTAATTGGGAAGTACTTAATGTTTTAACACAAACAATAATTATATTACTTGCTAACTGTTAGTTATCCTTGTAAATTATGCAAATTATTACTAATTTTCCTTACAGATTACATGAGAGGACACCTTATGAAGCTGGGAGGAACAGGCTTGACACCCAAAAACTGGAGAAAAAGATGGTAGTAATTAAAATTCTGTGGTTGTATCTTTGTTGGGATTGTTTTAATCCACTTAAACCGCATCAAGTAAATTTAACGATGATTAACACCAAAGTCATACAGTTTGGGTGCCTAGGAACGTGGAGGCTAGAACTGCTAACCCCAAGCTTGATTAAACCGAGTAGGTACATGTATCTGAGTACCCAAGAGGGCAGTACCCAAGAGCCTGCCCTACCTGCAACCCAGTCCCACAGGTCCACCAAACACAGCCCAGCCTTAGTACCATCGGAGCAGAGCACCAGTCACAGTGAACTGGAAGAACTGTTGAGAATGCACTAATAATGTCTATGTACTAGAATGATGATATGTTCTTTTTGATTTAGTGGGAGAGCTAATTAAAACTCCATCAGCCAGTAAGCATTTTATAAATCATATGGGCTCTTTACACTATTCATGAGCACTCAGAATATGAAGTTTGGACAAAATAAGTGACAAGAATTTGTACATAAATCTTATCTCATATGTTGTTTGCATTTGCTTTTCTGGCTGTAAATAACTTGGTTGTTTAGATGTGGCGAAATCCTCTGAAATCACATCGCATGGAGCAGTACAATGTATTTGTTCCTAGCAGGGCTGTTCGGCTTTTTCCAGACCTGCTCGTGCTAATGTGTACGGCCCTCATAGGGGGGTTTCCCCATTAGTTTTACAATGAAAGTGTGGCTAGGGCCATACGGGCCATTGAATATGGTGTATATACTACAAAGGGGAGAGGAGGGAGTGGACAAAGAAAAAAATGCCCTGATGCTTAGCAGAGTAAAACTATGGCACATGCAAAGGTGCACACGTAGACTGCATCAGAATACTACTGACCTTGGCTAATGAAGTCCGGAACACCCTGACATCACACCCAGAGCAATAATACATGTAGACCCTTCTCCAAAATTTCTGCAACAGATTTGAATGAGTTAAAGTTGAACTGAATGAAAAATTGATACTGGAAATAGAAAGAGCACCTTAACTTTAGTTAGCCTGCAAAGTTTCAGTGTAATTGGTGTTACATCTGAGAAAACGTAAGTTGGAATTTGACAAATTTACAGATGTTTGTATTACTGGGGGTATATGCCATACCCCCAGTCATACAAACGTCTGTAAATTTTTCACTTTTCATTATACGTTTTCTTATCTGATATTACACCTGATTTGCTGAAACTTTGCAGGTTTACTTAAGTAAAGGTGTTCTTTCTATTGCTGGTACCCGTTTTAAAATTTTAATTAACTTATTTGAATTTTCAACCGCCATTTGGAGAAGGTTCTATGCCATACACCCATAAACGCCACACTAAGAATGAGTATACTTGCTCCTAGTTATTAACTACCGATCTCAAAGTTACATGAATGATGAAATGGTATATGAAATGAATCATATGAACTGCGGATATGAAATCAAGTGAAGCTATGATCTTCGCAGTTACGAACGCAATTTTTACAATTGCGTAGAGAAGCCTGAAAATTTTTCAGGCTTCTCTACGCAATTGTAAAAATTGCGTTCGTAACTGCGAAAGTTACATGTTAGTTACATTTAACCTTATGTTTTGAACTTGATTCAATAAAAATAAACTGTTATTCTAACGATTCAGTTTGTGCAAAAATCCCACAATGCGACAATATTGTACAGTACATCCTTGTAACCCACCTCTGTTTTATTCAGGTGTGTTCTTCGTAGTGACAAGTGTCTGTACTACTACAAAACCTCAAAAGATAAAGTCCCCTGTGGTGCGATCATTCTTTCAAACTATTCAGTTTCCAAAGCCCCTGAGATAAACAAAGGTCACTGCTTCAAGTTGACGAAGGGAGGAGCGAAGACCTATTTCTTGTGTGCAGCAAGCGAGGCAGACATGAAGAAGTGGATGGTTGCTATGATGGATGCTATTAAAGAGTCCGCAAAGGAAGTATGTGTTGTTTTCTTGATTTAGTTTTAGTTTTAGTTTTAGTGGTATTAGAGTAAAATTGTGTGGGCATTAGGCAGAGTAAAATCTGTTCAGTCTCACTTTGAGGTTTCAATGGGTTAAATTATAGGTATGTCTTGCTACTTTCACAACATACACTGTACTTGTCTAGTTAAAATGCAATGAAAAAAAACATTTAATACACGTAGCCTATACATACACTGTTTATTTTTAGTTTACGTTTCTTCCCTCGTGTATATTGACTGCTCCCAGAAGGGACTTATTCGATCAGAACAGAACAACTACTGACAACATCTGTTAAAGTGCACCTAACCCCAAAATATTTTTTTTGGTAAAATGAATCTTTGCAACTGTTCGAAACGCATTGCGGTCACTTTTTCATTTTTCTAACAAATCCTGCCATTTCATAGGCTTCGAAAGTTGCGAAAATCCAAGCATCTTTTGTTCATGACCGAGTCAGAAGGGGAGTGGGTCTATTCCTGATTTGACGTCACAATCTACTTTGCATGCATGTTTACAAAGAGTTAATGCAATGTAAATCAGTTTCTGACGTCAAATCAGGAATAGAAGCACTCCCCTTCTGACTCGGTGGTGAACAAAAGATGCTTGAATTTTTGCAACTTTTGAAGCCTATAAAATGGCAAGATTTGTATGAAAAATGAAAAAATGGCCGCAGTGCGTTTTGAACAGTTGCAAATATTCATTTTAGCAAAAAAAATATTTTGGGGTTAGGTACACTTTAAGAATCCCAACTGTCCAGAGGCAAACTGGGCGGCTATTTTCAAGAGCAGCTGAGAAATTGAACCAGGGACTACCAGGATCAAATGCAACGAGTGGTCAGAAACAGTCTTGAACTCTGGATCTCTGGATCATAACTCAAGCGTCCTTAATTCACTGGGCTGCATTGCGCCCTCTTTACCAAGAAACAAGCTTACCTTGATCTATTTTATTTTTCTTCATTTTCTTTGATAATTGTTTATTGTATATGTAAGGTAAAACAACAGCACCAAGCACCCAAAATTAATGGTGGGGAAAGGACTAAATGTAGAAGTCTGCTTGAAAATAAAAAGGTGTAGTCTTTGAGCTGCCTCACCTGTATTTTCTAATGCTTACAGATGGTATTTTAACCCATTGACTCCCAGGGGTTCCCCATTGACGAGTAAAATTGTCTGCCTTGAGACATACTAAAATACTAAGTCTGGCTGGTTTAGGCCGGTTTGGACGTCAAAGGGTTAAGCACTAGCAAAAAATCTGTGTTGTAACCATTCCACAAAATTAAAACATCTTTGGTATGCTTTTCTTCCAGGCCAATCCATTCAATATTTTGGAAGGCAATCTTCACAATGTCAGCATTCCAGCCCTGTCAATCAGAGATCCAGATTGCCATGGCTACCTTTACAAACAAGGAAACAGTTACAAGATGTGGCGGAAGCGTTACTTTGTCCTCAAGAATGGTTTTCTTTACTATTACACAGATATGTCCAATACAGTTGCGCTAGGTGTTGCTAAGCTTCTCCACTATTCAGTGAGTACAGGAGAACAAAGTGGGAAGAAGTTTTACTTTAGTGCTGTTGCCCCTGATCAGTTGTCAAGATCTTATCAGTTTGCCACAGAGAGTGAAATGGATAGAACAAGGTACATGTAATTTATCATGGAAATAGTTTGATCATTTGCTATGGATGTCCCCTTTGATAATTAAAACTGGCTGGTGTTTATAACTTAGTGTAAAATCTATTATTAAAGGGAACATCTCCAAATCAATATTTGGTTACTGATGTAGCCATCTGCATTTTCTGATTCTGATAAGCTGCTTGTGTCTGACTCGAGAATTTCCGATTTGAGGTTTCAAAATTCCGATAAAATCAGACATCAATCTAGAATGCCATATCAACACACATTTGTTTTTATAAATGAGTTGATTTATTAAGCATACAGACCTTTGACCGTGCAGATCATAATCTTCAGACATAATTATTTCTATTTATTTATGCTCCTTTTGTTTCTAGTTTTGCCTCAACCTCACCATCTCAACAAAAAAATAACTGATAAAGATGCAAGGATTGTGTGACTTTAAATACCTTCTTGGAAACCAAACTTAAAATGCAACACGTCTGTTGATTTACTTGCCAATTCTTTAATGTAGTGTTTGAAAACAGCTATCTGCTAGTTTAATGATGAAACACATTTTGGTCGTTTACTTTGCTGCATCCCAACATGACCTTAATTGGAATGTAAACGCTTTTCTCTTGATCAGACAGTGTGCGGCAAAACAACAGTGTATTAAATCGTTTCAGATACCACGGCATATTAAATACCACACATTTGGATGTTCAGTGTAAATCTTCCAACTGCATCGGAATAGTTGCACTTGAGTTTTTGGAGGTGCTCTCTAAAGGGGATGTACAGTTGCATGTACAGTCATGTAGTTTATGAGTGGCTGTAGACATTGTCCACCTTTTGACCCCAGAAACAGTCCCTCTTAGGAGGCAAAGTGTTAAAAGGGCTATGTCATGCCAAATGATGCTCATTCCTAAAAGTAGATTGAAACATTTCAATAACCACGAAAAACATTTCATTAACACCAAAAAAACAGCATAAAAGAAATGTACAGCAAAAGGAAAGAAAAGTACTGATGGATGCAAATGGACAAGATTGAAATTGATTGCAAGTTTGGGTTATCGTGAAAAAAGTGGCCCCGAAGTTTCTCACGTTTATGGCAAATCACATCGGTCGTTTTTGCGCAAAATCATCTTGTTTGTGATGCAACAACAATTTTATACTCAGTAAGGGAATTCTGCATAACCATTTTCAAGTTTTAAACTTGTGGTTAAGTCAAGATTTCCCCAAAACACCTTAAAATAACTTAACATTTCCCCTTAAAGCAAACAGAAATTATGCACACTGTATGTGAGATGTGGGGAAGAATCCTTTGCAATACACCAATAACAGCACAGTGCAGTGTACCTGTATATTAATTATTTTTATCTGTTAATATAATTATTTTAGGTGGTTGGCAAGATTAGAGGATTCCATCAAGAAAGGCTCATCAGAACATTAATAATAATTATTTTAATGACTTGGCTTGGTACGAAAAAGCAACTTGATTATTATAATGTACAAGTTTCCTTGCTATGAAGGTAATTTAATGTTCTCACACATGCAATGGGAAAAGCCAACGTGACTTGTGTAGAAGAGACAATGCTACTGAGGGGAGGAAAAAGTCAGTAAAATGGAATTAAGAAGCCAGGAATAATCAGCAGAAATTTCTTTTTGGCTAGCAACTTGTAATAAAATTTAATTTTTCTAGTATGAGATAATTTTCACTAATAGCCTTTTCCAGGAAGAAGTTAGCTGCAGTAAGAATTTAAGTTATATTATACCTTTAACAATAAACAAACACAGAAGTCTGACAGACTGACAGTCTGACAATAAACAAACACAGCTACAGTTGTAGTTTCTACAAATAAGGAGAGCCCTTTGTTTCTAGCTATTGCTTTTTCTAGCAAGATATATGTAGATATTAGTGACATTGTACAGTATCACATGCAATAAGAAAACACAAGACCTGTATACATTAGTATTAAGTTTCCAAGATGGGCAGACCATCACACAAAGAAATAAACTATTCTTCTTTTCTCTATTCAGTCTTACCAAATTAGGCAGTGTGTTAGTGGTAAGCTAAATGAATGGGGAATTGTTGATTTTTTGTCAATGTTACAGTGCGATGCGCTTTACCATGGCCTCCCCAACAAACTTTCACATTTGGCAACTACGTGTAAATATGTCAACTAAACAACCCATGCAAGGGTGTTCAACTTACAACTGTGCGAGCTTTGCAAGGAAGCGTGACTGTCAATCAAATTAACACACCCTGATTGGCGGACAATTTGTGCAAAACTTTGTCAGGTGGCTATGGTAAGGTGCGTTTCACTTTAAGCATTTGAAGAATGAGTCGAAAGTTATTTTGGTCGATTGTGTTTCTTACAGTACTTTACAACACATTTAAACTGATGTAACTTGAATACTGAGTGTATACTTGTACCAGTTGTTCTCAGTTGAGTACACCACTCAGAAAGTGTGGCAATGAGGTTTCAACGTTTGAGTTCCCATGTTGTCAAGGGCAACAACAAAGCAAGTTGCCCTTGACAACATGGTAACTTCAGCATTGAAACTTTGTCACCAAACTTCCCTAGTGGCGTACTCAACTGAAAATCGTAGTATTTCTGTGTCTTTGAAGCAGTTTATATTGAATTAGACAGAAAAACGGATCATTTATGGTTGAATGCAAATAATGTTGTATATGATGGACGTTGCTCTCAATATTATCATTATTTTCCTACTAAAATGGTTACTGTGTAAGGTAAATAAAAGTTGATAGTTTTGCTCATTGTTTGTGAAGTGGCGTGATACATTGTGCTATTTCTAAAGATCCTTACATAATAACCTTTTCAAATTTAAGACTGTTGCACCGGTTGGTTTTTAACTTAAAGATATTTTTATCAATGATGACTCTTTGAATGATAGTTGGAAAAAAACCAAGTGGCAAAGTGGAGTCCTCTACCCCTGAACTTTAGGTTGCCCATGTAGCAGTCTTTTTCATTTCCTTTTAGCTAGGTGGGACGCAAAAACCAAGCAGCCCCATGCCTTCGAGCGACTCCTGCCCTGCTAAAAGGATATGAAAGAGACTGCTACATGTACGGAGGCTAACTATAGGAGACTTGAAGGACCGCGGTCCATTCAGTGAATTTTAAGGTTATATAAATATTTTACACTAAATTATTGTTGACTTAGACTGCGAGCAGTCTCTTTCTTTTCCTAACTTCTGCAGTTTTTGAATTTAGGACAATAAGCAACTTTCACGATAGCGTCATTTGACTACAACTACCAGAATTCAGCTTGTTTTTCTCTCATTTACATTTTGTATTCCTAGTGGGGTAAAAATAACAATAGGTCTAATTAGCATGAGACAGGCAAAACCTTAAGGATTCTGGAACTTATAGTCAAAATTAATTGCTTCATCATGCAAATATCCTATTCCAGTTGGTGTTTATAGGGGGAGTTAATCAGGGGTTCCTGGAAGCTAATTACATGACTTGCTTGCTTGGATATCTACCCAAGCTGTCCTAACTGAAGTCATCCCCAGAAATACTGGTATGTTGTCCAAGTGCTGTCCTGATGTGGTAGGTAAATAGCAAAGGTGATTGTGGCACTATGACAGCAACAATCCTAACCCCTTTATTAAATGAACACTGTAAATCCTGAGTGTCAATATTTGGATCTGACTTTTAAAATAAATGTGGGACATGATGAGGAGTATCACTTTACGTAAATGTGAAAAGGGACAAGGCCAATATCCAGCCACTATCTCCACATTTTTTGTTGACATTTATAAGGATTTAAGGCTTTTGTAGGACAAAAGATTTTTGGAAACCCACTTTGAAGAGGCTTCCTAGATTCCCCTTGCAAAGGAGGATAGGAAACTCATGTTGTCACGCATACATGTCTTGATGTCAATGCATGCAACGTGACTTCCTCTTTTATGCTATTGGCCAGACATTAAAATTCAAACTGGTTATAGTGATTTTTAACCTGGTCAGGAGATCCAATGAGGAATGGTCTTCCTGTTGTGCATGCATGTGGAGGGTGGTGAGGATTCAGAATTTATGAAGGGGTAGAGATGGTTGTTTGTGTGTGGAGGGGAGGGAGGGGACAACATAAGCTAACGTTTCCTGCCAAGTTACAGCCGATGTTCACAGCCTGAGATAGCAGGTCTTGTCCACTTGCAAAGCCATTCAAATAATTCATGTGTACATATCTTATCATATCCCAAATCCTCCTTTCTTCTGGCATTTGAACATATACAAAAACCTGGAAACAGTTTTAAAGTTTTTAAAATATATATTAAATTTCTTGTCTATTAAGAAGACTTCAATTAATGTTATTTAAGGCACAATCTCTAAATGATCTTATTGCATTTTCCTGCTTTTAAAATCCATTTTCTTATTCTTGCAAGGCCAGCTGCTTCAATTACAAAAGTATTCAATAAATACTGTACAGTATAAGCATAATTTATCTGTTGCAAGCTCAGCATTTTCAAAAATGCAAAGGAAACTTGCAATAATTCAAAATACCTTGAAACTGTTCCAGAACAGCCAAAAATTGGTAGCAGTCAAAAAAGCATTCTTGATATTATTTTCTGGAATTTAAATAGCTTATAAATTAATGCTGTTTTTAACTGAAACCAAGTCTAATTCAATGAGTCAAAGTTTCAAATCGGCATTTTAAACCAGCCATATTAAGTAAGTTCACCACGGCTTCTGTCCTGTCCTTTTCAAGCTTATAAATTAGTACAGTTTTTAACTGCAACCAAGTCTCATTATATGCGTCAAAGTTTCAAATGGGCATTTTAAATCAGGCATATTAAGTCACTTCACCACGACTTCTGCCCTCCCGTTTTCAACGAAAACTGCTCAAAGCTAACTTTCTCTTTATGCGTTGCTGATCTGTATTTCTGACTCCTTTCTGGTTTGCTTTCAAAGACTCAACTCGTAAATTCGTCGCGTTTGAAACCCCAAGATGGACACCATTACTACGACAACGCAACTTGTCTTGACAAATGTTTGGCGTCCTTTCACCAATTTTCTCTTCATGGCCAAGCTTCTCAACATCCTCCGGCATATTGCTCAATGCTTCTTCCTTTTCTTTTCTTTCATTTCCTTCCAAACTGGGGAATATTAACCTCTTTCGTATTTTAGAATGCGTGTTGATACTTGCGCGAGATGGAACATCCGCGATCACTCTTCGATGCAAACGCTTCTTTTTCGGGGCCCACAAGATGTGCTGTGCAAATGCTGGCTTGTCTTCCATAGGCGGAGTGACTTGGACAGTTGAGACGCACCCGTCCATTGCCTTTTCAGCGTCAAAGCAAGAAAAATGATACAATGTTTCAGTCTTTGAATAAAAAAAATGGGTGACAAGATTTCACAACGTCACCTTTTCACGAAAATACACACTGCGACTATAAATACGAATTTCGCGCGTCCTTGACCTTGATGACGCAGAAACTGAGATCTGATTGGTCAATGCTCGTCTGTCACTTTTGCAATGACCAATCAAAAAGCAAAGTCGTATTTTCAATCCAACCGCTGACTTAGCTTAGTGTAGGCGCGGAAAGCGTGGAAAATGGCCGACAAAGCGTGCAAGAAAATCTTTTAAATGGTTTTCTTCTTGCATTCATTACAATCGCTCACCTCCCGGAAGCTTCAAACATTCGGTGTCTAGTTAAGCATTCAATAGTCATGGCCAAGAAAAGGTCTTCTAAGGTATCCAGGAAGACGTCCAGTGTGAAAAGGGCTCAAAAAGGAGGCCGAGGAAAAGCGAATTCTCATACCTTTCAGACCTTTAGAAAGAAGAAATCACGGATGAACACGGAGAGTCAGAAATTTGATGAGGTGAGAACTTGTTTTAACGTATACGGGGATCGAAAGGAAAAATGAACTATCGTCTTAGCAGAGTTGAGGGTTCAGTTTGTCGACCTTCTACAGAGTTGACCGTCTGAGTTTGTTGGTCTAGATCTCTTGCTACTCTGCTCCGAGAAGTCTTTCCCCTCACCTAAAAACCAATAATATGATTTGATTTCATTTCATTTCTGTAAAGTGTCCCCAATTCGTGCCTCAGCAAATAATAAAATAGCACGAAATACATTGTACACTTGACACTAGCCCTTGCTTTTTATTATTATTATTATTATTATTATTATTATTATTATTATTATTATCATTATTATTACTATTGTCCATAATATTCGCTCGGTAAAAAGTATTTAAAAGACTAAAAATTCTTTAAAAAGTAGAGAAAACCGAACGTTTTCGGCGTTTGTCCATCTTTGGGGTAGTTTGACCATCCGCATGATTGTGTATTTTATGTCTATCAGGTAATTCCCGATGGGAAGAGTTTCGCTATGTAGCAATGAATTTGTTTGTTTAGAGCAGGTCTGTTCTAAACAAACAAACAATGGGAAGAGTTTCGCTATGTAGCAATGAATCTATTTGTTTAGAGCAGGTCTGCTCTAAACAATTCTGTCATTATTATTATTATTATTATTTTTATTATTATCATTTTTATTTTATTACAGCGGTTTTCAATTGAGTGTCGAAAGTAATTAGGGAATTGCTTTGGTTTTGCATTACTTCATTCAGTGATTGGTTCAAAGTTCTTGCGCCACTTTTTCAACCAATCAAAAGTGGAACCAAAACCAATCGTGGCTTGCGCGTGTACACTTTCCCATGCGTTGTGTCGGCTACATGTAATTACTCCGGGTTTTGATTGGCCACAGTAATTACTTTGGTTTTGGTTTTACGACACTCATTTGAAAAACGCTCTATACTAATTGTGACCATTATTGCTATTAACATAAGATAGAACATAAACCACTTAAATTATTTTCTAAATTATTTTAAATAATTTATTAAATCATGTATTAAAATTAAATCAAAATTAAATTTTATTAAATTAAATTTATTAAATTATTTAATCTGCCTAAAGTAATTAAAGTTCAACAGATGAGCTCCTATATACCATGCATTAACCTTTAGTTAGTGCTAAAAGATGCTGGTCTTTACCGTATGTACTACAGTGTATCTCCCATTTCTATGATTGCAGTAATAGTATGTGGAGAAAAAGAAATTTAAGAAGGCTCAAAAGGGTTTTCAACTGAACATGTGCGCAATTCTAAAGCTGCTCACGTCAGCTCAGAATTCAAAATGGGTCACCGGAAATTAAAAAATACTGGCGATTTTGGTCACCTTTTTTCTTTCTTCGTGAATAGGAGATGTATGTTTATATTCCATCTGTATTATAAACATACATATCCTATCCATGAAAACTATGAAGATTTTGCACAAACACTTAAATCTGTTTGTTTTGGTTTGATTATAATTCACAGGTCTGGAGTTATCACATAAGACAAACATGTTGTGGGTGGAGGGTTATTCCTTTTAGCACTCCATCACCCCTGCTTTACTTACAGTAATTGGATTTCAACTAAACACAAAGCCAAATTCCATTTTCACCAATCTCCAAATTCATTCATTTGATTTTAGGTTGAAACTGAAGGGCTTGACTGTCCTACACTTGAAGATGACACTTGCCACAATGGAGATGATGATGGTGATGAAGAACTTAATACGAGGGGACTTGTCTCTGCACATAACAAGAAAAGAAAGAAGTCTGGAGGATTTCAATCTATGGGTATTAAAAATATGTCATCTTTGGGTTTGCACTGTGAACACGCCCTCCTATTCTGCCGTCTCCAGCCACTTATGGATAATTATACATGTGTTTAAAAGCTGTTGATTCCCCTGTAACCCATAATTAATTTTGTCTTCACTTTTTAGGTCTAAGTTATCCAGTATTCAAAGGAGTTATGAAGAAAGGGTACCGACTACCAACTCCAATTCAAAGAAAGGTATTAAAGATTGTCACATGACTATTCAGTGTGAGAGTTGATCATCATTCCAGCATGTTGGTCTTGACTAGGTTTTATTAATGGCATTCTTTTATTACTGACATTGCTTAGACAATACCAGTGATTATGGATGGAAAAGATGTGGTTGCCATGGCAAGGACAGGTAAATAATAAAGGAAGTAAAGATACATGTAGCAGTAATTTATTTGGAATTTTGATGCGTAAACTAATGGTAAATGCAATTGGACTAAGTACTATTATAGCATCAACTGGTCCATTATTTTCCTCTGTCCAATTTAATCAAAACAATAGTAATGATAATAATAATAATAATAATAATAATAATAATAATAATAATAATAATAATAATAATGATAATGAGAATGATAATGATAATGATAATGATAATAATAATAATAATAATAATAACAATAACAATCATAATCATAATCATAATCATAATCATTTGAAAAAAAATAAAAGAAGACAGTACATTGTGAGATGAATTGCATAACTTGCATATTGTGTGCATGTCTTACAATGTAATTTTATCATGATAATTATCCTATAATTTACAAAAAAAAATGTTTTTTTTTAAATCAAAGCTGTGAAATTTATCCTTAAAGTTAACCTTGTATGATGTTGAAGGTAATTAATGGCTATCATTGATACCTGCGTTGTCTTTGAATTTTTTACTACTATACGCCGGTAGTGATGACTTTTCGTGTATTCTAGATTGCAGATATATTTGGTACATTTGACATTAAATTAATTTTTCTAGGAATGGGACAAAATTGTATAGTAGGTTAATTCAAGAAATAATAATAATAATAATAATAATAATAATAATAACAACAACTTATTATCATTATTATTATTATTATTATTAAAATGTAAGCAAAACTCCTAATTCAGCCTCCAAAATTTTTTTAAAATGTTTTTCGTAAGATTCTACAACATTTTTTTTACTGCAATATTCAACATGTCTTTGTATTGTTTTGTTCTGCTTTTGCCAGGTTCAGGAAAAACTGCTGCCTTTCTGATCCCAATGTTTGAAAGACTTAAGACACATACAGCCAAGGTGACTGTGCTTCTGACTGTAGACTTTGTAAACAGAGCAGAGGCAGAGGCTCCTTTCTATTGTGTTTGCTGGGTTTACAAGTACGGGAAAAGAGGCCTTTGTCATGGGTCGCACCGCGCACCGGTGGCTCAGTTGGTTGAGCACCGGGCTGTCACGCTGGAGGTCGTGAGTTCAACTCCGACCAGACCAACACTCAGGGTCTTTAAATAACTGAGGAGAAAGTGCTGCCTTTGTAATTACATCTGCAAACGGTTAGACTCTATAGTCTTCTCGGATAAGGACGATAAGCCGGAGGTCCCGTCTCACAACCCTTCAATGTTCATAATCCTGTGGGACGTAAAAGAACCCGCACACTTGTCGTAAAGAGTAGGGCATGTGGTTCCTGGTGTTGTCGTCTGGTCTTTCTGGTCTGGATAGGGTAGGGTGGAGCACCTCGCATAGGACCCCGAGTCCTGTTCGTGCTCCTTCCCTCTGGGCAGGTTTGCTCAGTAGAAGAGACAAACCAGATATCTCGTAAAACGGGTCAAAACTCACTGTGTTGAGCATGTGCAGTGGTTACTTAGTGACCAAATGCTCATGTGATACTTCATGTTGTGTTGGCTCCCTTAAGGTTACCGTATGTATACCTTCAGATCGACAATTTCCTTCAAATTTGGATTTTTGGGTCAAAGTAAGGATCGAAACGAAATGTCTAATGTATAAAAGAAATAATTCAAAAAGATTAAATATTGGCACAGAAATGGCAGTTTTAGATGTTTGCTTGGTCGGAAATAAAAATTACCCGTTTGATTCATTTGACAGTCTTAGCGCTGTTTTCTCAAATCAAATTTTTCACTTGAAGCAGACACTTTAAGGGGCTCAAAGGGAATTTGTCTGATTGCCCTGAAATTTTGACAGTGGCTAGATTAACATATAAACAACGAAAACGTGTCTGCGAATTTTTATTGTAAAATATTATTTTTTTCTCTGAGAGCGATTTTTGTACAAACACTTCACATTCTTTCAATACTATTTTGAAAACGTTCTATAGCTTTTCACTGTAACTGAGTATGGCAAAATGCAGACACGGTTTTTTTAGCGCTTTAGAGGTCATGAAAAATTCGAGAATTCATTTCATTTCAAAACTCTTGATAGCCAGCTTTATAAGCTTTAATTTCATGTAGGGGTTTAGGTATCTACAGTTTAAACCAGACGTGCTACATCGCTCGGACGTGAGACACCCCTGAAGGTATACGGTAACCTTAATAACCTCTGAATTACTGTAAATTAATGCGTAGAACACAGCAGGCTCAAGTCACAGTTAGCAAGCATAATTATCATGGGGAACGTGGTTTGAAGAGTGCTATCCAAAGTTGTGGATGGCGGTTGGATCAAAGAGAATTAGCAGAGGTCCCTGTTTTCTGTACTTGTCAGCCTAGTGAATACAAAAAGAAAAGAGGTCTCTGCTAGCAGGGAAACACAATGTTAACATACCCTTTTCCTCCTAAAACGTCGACTTATGGATTTACTGTTACCAAAATAATATGTTACTTGCCAATGGTGAACACCTTAGCAGAGTTGTCATTAGGGGCTGTAACTCGTAACACTTGTTATGGCTGAGCACAGTGAATGTTACGGGTGATGATTGCTGCAGTATGAATATTCACGGAGCAAAACAAATTGAAATTAATTCATAACATTAACCTTCTAAAATATTAAAATATAAGACGACTGTTTTGGGTTAAAATTGAAGTCTTTTCCGTAACAAACCTTGTTGGATTGTGATACCATTTTGATCAACAAAACCCATTATTCAACGCATCGTACTTACTGTAAATGGTATTCCATTGACCACTTTTCATGTTTCTGTGTTGCGTGACCATTTCCAAGTGGGTAGTTTATCTTTATTCATTGTTGAAGTTTATCTTTATTCATGGGTATACCATTGAACAAATGGATGAACCCTGCATCAAGGTAACCTGGAATCGACTTTTTTCGTAACTGTGTCTAATAAATTTGTTTTTGTCCTGTTTATATTTCATTAGTTTTTGATTGAGAAAAAAAAAAACGCTTCACTGCAGGAAAATGCATTTCCGACAGGCTAATTTTGTGGAGGTTTTCTCCGGGTACTCCGGTTTCCCCTTTCCTCAAAAACCAACATTTGACTTGACTTGTGTTAATTGTTAATTTCAGTTTAGAATGTCCCCAATTAGTGCTCCAGTGCTAGAATGTCTACTAGACACTTAAATAAAGTTCCTTTCCTGTCATTATCAACTCTCACAAGCCAGTGACTCCTGAACCATTGTCTGGCTTTAGACAGAGTAAAATCTATCGAGTCTCAGTCACGCCGAGAAGTCAATGGGTTAAAATAATAATATTTAACAACTATAAGCGGCTCGGTAAATATCCACCGCTAGCCACCGACACTGAGGTGAATAGTTGTTTTAGTATATACTAAAACAGTGAGACAATATACAGCACAAGAAACTAATTTGGATGTTTTCTTCACTTGTCACGGATGCAAATCGGGACGCCATTTTTTCCCGAGTTGCTCAGAGGTAAATAGCACAGGATATTCGGAGTTTGACGAGCCGATGAACGCGGGTGCTGATTGGCTATCCACTGTTTTAGTATATACTAATATCTGTTATATGGGTTTATTTAGCAACAATAATTATTATGACATTATAAATATTCATGTTCAACCCCATTTTTAGGTTGGTGCTAGAGGGCTGATTCTGTCTCCCACACGAGAGTTAGCCCTTCAGACTCTCAAATTTACGAAAGAGGTAAAGAATCAATCATAATATTGTTACTGGAATGTGCAGTACATGTTTGGAAAGAAAATGTTCACTCGACCGACCACTATTGATCTAAACTTGGAGAGTTTTTTTTGCACCATCCCACGTTATTTTTAGTGGTCATTGCGATTGCCTCTGAACTAGGAGATCTATACCGACTTCGAATCCTACTTGGGCTGCCTTTTGCGAGACAAAGAAATCTTACCCAAGGGCAGCCAAGTTGCAAGACCCCCCCCCCCCTCCCCCCCAAAAAATAATAGTCGAATCCTTTGCTTTGCTCTTTGAACAAAGTAATTAATGCTTATTTATCTTTATTCATTTATCTCTTTATTTTTGGCCAACTTTGCAGCTTGGAAGATTCACCGGTTTGAAAGCAGCAGTAGTATTGGGTGGGGACAGGCAAGTTTCACCGGAAGGAGAATTTAGATCTATAAATATTAAATATTTTTTTGCCAATTTTATTTTATTTTCTGTGTGTTGTGTAGTTGCAGGTCAATTGAATGATTTAATGATCAATTAAACAATGAAAATTTTAAAATAAGTTATTAGTAGATAAAATATGAACTGGAGGTTTGTGTGGATTGGGTGTTTACGATCATTGAGCCATTTGATTTGTATTGGCATTTGGCATTTACAGAGGAGCACATGTGACTTATGTAAACACTAATTTTTCTTAATTATTGCAAAACCATTCACTTGTAGGATGGAAGACCAATTTGCAGCTTTACATGGGAATCCAGACATGTAAGTCATTGTATAAAGCAGGAAGAAAAAGACTGTGGTAACAGTATTTACCTGTGTATAATGCGCACCCGTACATGTATATAATGCACACCCGTATATAATGCACACCCCATTTTTCAAGGCCAGAAAGAAAGTAGAAAGTTCCAATGCTTTTAGGCTGACCATATTTGGTAAAATGGCTAAACCATCGTTACGCTTCTCTGTGATCCAGGCCATTTAATCTTGCTCGAGACGAGGCCACGCGGCTTTCCTCCCACGATCTGCACTTTTCAGCGAATCATTTGCTGAAGGTTTTCCTTGCTTTTTCGCCAAAGACAGATGTTGCTTTCTGCAATACCAAACTCTCACTGGGCTGCTCGATTTCCATGTTGTTCTGAAAATTGTAGTAATCTGCAACTTCTCTGCTCTGGTGTAACTTTGTCGTTTTGTGTCTACTGTTGCCATTGCTCATAAGTTATGTCGATCGGAATAAAGATGCTTTGGACAATTTTCTTTTTTTTTGATAGCTTCACTTGATTTCATATCCACAGTTCATATATGATCCAATTCATATATCATTACATCGTAGTTAGTTCTTCGATCAGCAAAAGGTTTTTGAGGCAGTGAAGGCTGCGGCTGTGTTAAACCCTTACACATTTTTACTATCCTTGTTTGTAGCATTGTGGCCACACCTGGGCGTTTTCTTCATGTTATGATGGAAATGGATCTAAAATTAACATCAGTGGAATATGTGGTGTTTGATGAAGCTGACAGGTATGTTTTGTACAACACCTACAGTACTTATCAGTATAAAAACCGCTCCCAAAAGGGTTAATTCAATTCAGCTTTGTTACTTCAAGAACCAATGAGCAGGATGTTGTAAGTATTTATTCTTGAAAAGGTTAAGCATATAATAATCATTTTTATAGGTGCTGTGGTTTTGCGTAGTTGTAGACATTTTGGATTCTGGACCTCAGGATCAGTCATAGATGCCAGGATTTACCATTTCACCTTTAAATACTTTAATCAGATTTGGATTGTTTTTGGAATGATTTCAAGTAAATCTATAGCAAACGGATTTGCCAAAATGTTTTTTTTATGGACTTGAGGCAAGTTACTCCAACTTTTTCCCAACCATCCATCAACAAAAACTGGTTCAAATAAGTTGTGCACTTAAACAGTCATTTGAAGGAATCAGTTTTGTTATTTGGGGGCTGTAATAGGCTGAAGAAATATTGTGAGTTTTTGGTTGATTTTGCATAATTATTATTTTTGGCTGTATATTAGACTCTTTGAGATGGGATTTGCTCAGCAGCTTCATGAAATCATCAATCGCCTTCCCGACTCCAGGTACGTATTACATGCCAATACTGAACCTGAACCTCTTTTATGTGTCATTTCACGAGATAATTTGGCTTTCTTTTCTGTTTTAAGTTCAATTCATTTCACTAACTCACAGCATTCCATTCCTTTTTATTTTCTCTCTTTGGTTCTCTGCTAGCGGCAGTCTCTTTTTTTGTGTTTACTGGGCTGACGATTATGGGAAAAGATACCTCTGCCATGGGCCGAAACTCACTTTCATTTATTTATTTTATTAACTTTGCCAGAGCAGAGCGCCGCAACAGCTTGCGCCAATTACTGTGGCCCCTTTTTTACCCTCCCAACCATGATACACAACAGAAGACAGACCACAACACCGGGAACTACGTGCCCTACTGTTAGCGACAAGTGTGTGGGTTCTTTTGCATCCCACAGGATTGTTAACATTGAAGGGTTGTGAGATGGGACCTCCGGCTTATCGTCCTTATCCGAGAAGACTTGAAAGTCTAACCATTTGCAGATGTAGTTTATACAAAGGCAGCACTTTCTCCTCAGTTATTTAAAGACCCTGAGTGTTGGTCCGGCTGGAGTTGAACTCGCAACCTCCCGAGTGACAGCCCGGTGCTCAACCAACTGAGCCACCGGTGCGCGGTGATTCAACTGCTGTTCAAAGTTGTGGACTCTTCAAACCGCATGTCCCACAATGTGTGTGCTGACTGTGAATTGAGTGCGCTGTGTCCTGTGCTACCTTTACAGTACTGTAATTCTAGATAAAACTGTAAGAGCGATCTGTCCTCATAATTTTAAAAAAAGGGGGTTAAAACAGGTCTAAAAAACATTAAAAAGCTAAATTATCGGCCGCCTTCTGCGACTTTAGTCAAATTTCACAGGTCTCGCAGTCTCGTTTTTTGAGCGGTTATGTGTGTCTCGCAGTCTCGTTTTTTATATGAAGGTGTCAAACACTTTGAAGTCTCGGTCTCACAATCTAAAAAGTCAAAATGTCTCGGGCTCGCAAAGAAAAACGCTGGTCTCGCCGTCTCGCAAAGTCTCACATTTACCATTCGCCACCCCTTACATTAACATGACTTGTATAATTATGTGGATCATAATCTTCCTTTTCTTCTGTAGACAAACTCTATTGTTTTCTGCTACTCTTCCAAAGTTGTTAGTTGACTTTACGAAAGCAGGTAATTAACTCTATTTATTAAGAAGTTGTAGAGGAAAAAGAGGGACATAAGGTTCTTTTACTGTCCAAAGCCAGTTTTGTTGTATCGCTTCCTGGCAACATGTCCCTCGTTTCCACTTCACCTTTGCATCTTCTCATGGGGACAAAATTCACTTCCCTCCCCTAAACATCAGGTCCCAGTTGTTCAAGGGCCAGATAACAGTATCTGGTGGATAAGTCAATACCCAACCGTTTCAATCTGTGCAAAGATTTCTGTATTTTGTTCACATAATTGAGACTGTGAACGCTTAAATGGCACATCGAAGTAAAGGTGTATGCGAAAACCTTTGCTAACTTTAAACGTGAAGCAATAGTTTTGTACTCTGGATAGTGACCTCTCCACTGAATAAATTTATCTGGCCTTGAGACAATTGGGGCTGTAAGAATTCCATAAACAAAGAGGCGTCCTGTTAGAGGAATATTGTCCCAGCAATGTGTTACTGCATTGATTTTATCCCAGTAATATGTCCTCTATTTGTGCCCCCTTTGTCCCTGCACAAAAAAAGACTTTATGTGTTACATGTGGACATTGTACTGTAAGCCAAATACAAAATTAACCCCTTCCCTCTGGGAATCAGAAATGAGCAATAATTTTATGTCACCAGGATGTAATAATATCATTATGGACTTTAATTTAACAGGCTCTACAAAACTAACTCCCCTCCCCTCAGTGGGGATGGCGCAGTGGTGAGGACACTCGCCTCCCACCAATGTGGCCCGACTTCAATCCCCAGATCTGGCATCATAATGTGGGTTGAGTTTGTTGGTTCTCTTCTCTGCTCCAAGAGGTTTTTCTCTGGGTTTTCTGATTTTCCCCTCTCCTCAAGATACAATGTGATTCGATAGAGCAAGTTTCAATCGAGTGTTGTAAAATGAAAACCAAAGAAATTGCTTTGGCCAATCAACCGATTCAGTAAACTTATTAAAACTCAAAGTAATTACACGTAGCCGACACAAAGCACGGGAAAATGTGCATGAGCAAGCTATGATTGGTTTTGGTTTCACTTCTGATTGGTTGAAAAAATAGCAAGAGAACTTTGAACCAGTCACTGAGTGAAGTAATGCAAAAACAAAGCAATTTGCTAATTACTTTCCACGCTCAATTGAAAACCGCTCCATGGATTAAGTTGACTTGATGTCATTTGTGCACAACCCCACAAGCTATTCAGCTTAAGTTTAAACATTATTGTGTGAAAACAAAGTTCTATTATTATTAAAATTATTATTAGCATCAGAACTATTCCCCAAACATGAAGATCCCTACTGGAGTAAATTGTCTGCCATGTATAATTAAACATTTTATCCTCTTTGTCTCAGCAACATGATTTTACTATCTTTGTGCATGTTATGTTTTGGCAACATGTTCACAGCATTATTATACAGACTTCAAAATGTGGTGTGTTAACATTGTAGGCCTCACAGATCCAGTGCTGATGAGACTGGATGTAGACTCAAAACTGAGTGAGCAACTGAAGGTTAGCAAGTTTTTAATAGTTATAATAATTATAATAATTATTATTTGTACTTTAATGCACTGTCCTAGTCTGGAGTACTGTGGCATTTGATATAGTAAGATTGTTTAAATTCACTGCTTGCTTGAAGTCAGGAGCATGCTTTAGCAGCTGTCGTCCTGTAATTATGTCAATACCAACTCCCCTGTAAGGGTTTCAATAATATAATTTGAATTTGACTGCTGGTTTGACTACAGAAATCGAGCGTTGTCATTGTCAAAATGAACGTTTTACTACAATTGCATGTAATCTAGAAAGCTTATTGGTTATTTTGCCTTGTTGATAAGAGTCAAGACAACGCTGATTGTGTCATGCTTGCTCCAATGTGTCACGCAATCATAATAGCCAATCAGGAATGCTTATTTTGGGAAATAAACCAATCAGATTGTGAAAAAGTTCTAGACAATGACTGCCCGATCTTGGTCACACTCTGAAAGAAACATTTTCTGTGGTGTTGAATATTGTGGAAAAAACAAGTTGAACGTGGTTTGATCACTGTTGTGACGAATGTTGTTGTTGATAATAATACAGACAATGCTGAACCACAAATCAGTACACCTGTAATTATTGTTAGTCTTTGGTTTTAAAGGATCATTTTGATGATTGTTTCCAAGAGGTTTTCAAGTCAGAGTTGTTACCCATCAAAGTCTCCTACAAGCCAAGTTATTCATCCAGCAAACTCCCGTGGCAGCGAACCTTTTCTACAATCGGCGTCAAAATTGTTGAGACACTCTTATCCTTCAGAGTCGATTTCAAGCTTGGTGCGCAAATGGCCCCCTAACCCGCACCCCCGGGACAATGCTGTGTTGTTCTGTTTTCTACGAGCCTTGTCGACAGCACAACATTGATTAGGGTGGGGGAGGGACGGGTATCCCGGAAACGTACTTTTTGGACAAGTTTTCTCTGCAAAGAATGAATGTGGAGTTGCCAGTGTGCTCTGTTGGCAACTGTCTCAACTAATTTTGTTGCCAATTGTAGTCTTGAATGGCAATTGAATAGCCACTTTTACTTACAATCATGGAGTCTGATAATTTTTTTTAAACAATTTTTTTGTGAATTTGTTGAGTGTTTTAGAGCAAAGTTTAATGTCATAATGTTGAACAAAGCAATGTTGCTAACCAAATGGCACAGAAAAACAGATAGGTACATGACAAGCTGTCCTTTGCTGAACACAATGGCTGACCACTCTGCAGAGCTACGAGAAGTTGTTTCAATGAATTGAAATGAAATGAAATGAAATGAAATGAATTTATATGTAAAGTGCAGGTTATAGATGACTGAGACAAGCTGCTGGACAACTTTCAAATGCAAATAGTCGCCTTTTATAGTCACCTGAAAAATTCAGGTAGCTCCAACAGGATTCGAACCAATGACCTCTGTGATGCCAGTGCATTGCTCTACCAACTGAGCTATGAAGTCACTCAGTTGGGAGCAGGTCAATTTGTTGGGCTTATTTCATTCATTTTATTTTCATTTTCATTTCATTCATGAAGTCATGAAGTCCTTCACAGGAACAAATCAGCCCAACAAAATTAATTGGCCTTCTCCCAACTGTGTGGCTTCATATGTGCTACATTATGTGCTGCATATGGGAACTAGCACTTTGAACACGTTACACTCTAATCAGTTAAGTCTGTTGAAATATAAGTGCTACACGGCCATCGTTTGTAAAAACGTAACCCTTCATTGTACTTGTACATGTTCATTGCCGTGACTTTAACATCTTAAGTTCCCACGGCCTGCTCCCGTCTGACCTTGTAGCTCAGTCGGTAGAGCAGCAGTGATCTAACCCGGTTTAATTCCCACCCTGGTCAGAGTTTTTCTCTGTCCTTGTGTGGGCCCATTTCCATTTGTAGGGCTAACTCTCACATGGTTCATATCGGGAAAAAAAACTAGCACTTCACATTACACTCTAATCAGTTTAGTTTCTGTGGCTTCATAGCTCAGCTGCACTGGCATCGCAAAGGGTTTGAATCGCTTTGGAGTCTATAAAAAGCGACAGTTGCTTAAATTGTCCAGCAACGTGCGAGGATCACGTGTCTCAGTCATCTAGAGGTTGTTTTGTGACGTCACCTCTGTGCCCTTTTCACAACAACTTATCCATTCTTCATGTGAATGAGTTGAAAACGTTTGCGAAAGTGAGCTGATGGGAAAATTGAGCCCTTTTGTGTAAACCTGTTATTAAAGGTCATGGTGGTTATTACCAGTAGAATAGGACCTAAACATTGTTGTTTCAGTGCCGTTTCTTTGGAATCTCCTTGACTGATTTTGCTTTCTTTCTCTTTAATTTCTAAGCTGGCCTTCTTTTCCTTGAGATCAGATGACAAACCAGGTACAGTATTAAAGGAAGTTGAAAACAGTTTTCACTGATTTACATGACACCTATTGGAATATTGACTTTGGAAGTACACTAAAATATTCCTAGAAGTGTGCACTGATCGTTTTGTATTTCGTATTGCATTTATGTGTAGGATTGTAAATAGTAGATAAAATATGAGTGGGAGATCTGTATGAATGTTTACAATGGCGACCCGAAGGCGAGCCATTATAAACGCCCATTTTATTGCACTTGTGAAATAAAACAATAAAATTAATTGAATACAGTAGTGATATCATCTGTATCAAAAGTTAATGAATACTAATTAGCTGAGCAGGAGTTTGTAATAAAAGTTCATTCTACTGTTTAATAATTCATAAATCCTAGTTAACCCGCAATGCATTTTGTTTTCTCCATAAATTTTGCAAAAGCTATTGTCAACTATTCCCGAGTGCATTTGAAAACAATAGTTTATGCAAAATTCGTGGGGGAACAAAATGCATTGCGGGTTATATGAAAGTCGCTGATTGGGGTTTACAGAGGAGTGCATGTTACTGAAATAATACTAATGCTGATTGGTCATAACTTTGATGAATAAGTAATTAATTTTACAAGTAACGTAATGGGGCACTTGCTGAAATTTTTTTGTAAACGTCACAAAGTGTCCCGTCCCAATAAAACGTTTACAGCCTGGCCCCCAGTTGTTCAAAAGGTGGACAGCGCTATCCACCGAATAAATCACTATTCATTGGATAGCGCAGTATCCCTTATCGGAGTTATCAGCGGTTTTGCCACATAAACGAGGCTAAGGGGTTATTTTGTATCGAATTGACCTTTAAGCCTCTTTTGCATGTAGTTTTAAACAAAAAGAAAATGTGCCTGCAGGCTCAACTTCAATAAGATCTATTGGTTTTGCTATGACTTATCCACGGATAGTGATTTATCTGGCGGATAGCGCTATCCATCGTTTGAACAACTGAGACCTTGTTATTAACTCGAAAATAAATGGATCGCGCAAGTACTGTAGTGGGTTGCATGCATTATACCTTTTTTTGTAAAAGTTACTTCTGTTCGCATAAAAAGTTTTCAACCTGCTTATTAACTGAAGTCCGGGTGAAAAGTGTATAGCGTTGAAAGCGTTCTATGATTGGCTACTCAAACTCCCAATACCTTTGCCAGTCACCTCCGAGCAACTCGTGGGGGAACAACATTGTATCTTTGCAGGAATAAATTAGTTAAAATCACCTTTTTGTGCTATGTTATCTCAGAGTTTAAGTTTATCCTAAAACAACTATTCACCTCAGTGTTGGTGGCTAGCCATCTCCACTTCGGTGAATAGTTGTTAAATATCGGACACTTTTGCCTTTTTATATAGAAATGTTTTGCGTGCGGAATGAATCTTAAGGCCTGGCCAAACGCTCGCAACATTTCAACGCAACATCTTGCAACATTGTTGGGCACAACATGTTGCGTACGTTTAGCCACCCTGTTGCGATATGTTGCGTGCGTTTGGCCAGTCCATTCAACACATGCCGGCGCAACATCATGCAACAATGTTGCGTTGAAATGTTGCGAGCGTTTGGCCAGTCCTTTACAATGTAATTAACTTAAGCTTTCTTCTTATTTCAGCCGCGTTATTGCACATTCTCCAAAACTTGATTAAACCTCCACAACAGACTCTCATTTTCACAGCAACAAAGCACCATGTGGAATATCTGAAAGAGGTGTGAGTTAGCTTTGTTTTACATTTTACATTAGGGAGCACGACACGGACATGTGATTGTGTGATGGAGGCTGAATTACGGTCCATGTCTTAACTCTATGGAGAACATTTTCGGTGCGTTCGATTGACCCTATTCCGGAGTAAGAATACGTGCATGGAATGATGATTTAAAACGGTACGTCTGGCGTTTTGAAGCAACAAATGTAATGAAGATATGTTTAAAATAGTATTTTAGCAGGAGTTTGACAATTTGTGAATCTCCTGGCGTAAAAACGAAGGATTTCTAACTTCTATTCCATGTATTCCTATTCCGGAATACGGTCAATCGAATGCGGGACAATATGTTGCTCAAAAAGGGAACGCCCCATGAGAAGACTCGATGGGTTTCAGCTTTAAATTTTGCCTTGTATAATTACAGGTTGTTTACTTTCCCTTTTTTGTTTATAAAGTTATAGATACAATTCAGTTGGAAAATTTGTAAAAAAAAGGGAAGATTTGCTGGTAAAAAAAATGGACTTCAGATAGGAGGCATTCTTGTGATAAAATTCCTCACACGTTGCTGTTTTGGCTACTTATTAATTGTTTTTACAGTTGCTCGACTTGGCTGGAATTCAAAGCTCCTTTGTCTACAGTACATTGGATCAGGCAGGTTAGTCGAGGCCCGTGAGTTAGGATGACCTTAACTCCCTTCATCTTTATCTTCCCATGTTGCCGTGCATCTGTTGAAAATGTCATGTCATTTCATTTCATCACTCTAAAATTTGACTTAGCTCTATCTTAAAGTGGTACTAGGATTAAAAAAAAATTCTTCAGATTTTGAAAGTGTGTTTGCTTAACACCTTCCTGGCAAAATTTTGAGCTTTGATTTTTATCCAAAGGCTGTTTACTTTGAGTGTAAGTTTTTGATTTCACAGTCCGCCATTACTCACGTTCAAAACTGACCGATTGGACCTCAGAGGGTTGTAGCCAGGGCAAAGTGACGTCATTCACTCAATAGCTTAAAATAGCCTTTTTCACGGTTAGTTTTTCTCATTCGCATTACAATGTAATCTAACGTGGATGCCAGGCAGTGGGCCCTTTGCAGGTTAGTGATCACATGGTACAAAAACCGCCATACTGGAACGCAAATTGCGCACTGGGACATCTTAAACAAAGCAAGATAATTTAAATTTTCTTTGTTTTAGATGTCCCTCCCAGTGGGCAATTTGCGTCCCAGTATGGCGGTTTTTGTACCATGTGATCACTAACCTGCAAAGGGCCCATTTCGGGTTAAAACTACAAAATAGCCCGAAATTGCCTCACATACATGCTAGATTGTATTGTAATGCAAATGAGAAAAACTAACCGTGAAAAGGGCTATTTCAGCGTGTAAACGCAGTTTATTACGTATGCAAAACACGTCTGCAAAAAATCTGAAAGCCCGAAACTCCCGTGCTGCATATTAATTCAGCCGCGTACAAACGCATTGCATTCTTAAACTAGCGAGTCTTTGACGTCATTTTCTCCTCGATCCAGCTCTCTCAAGATTTTAAAGTTAGTTATGGCGGCCGTTAAATAGGAAAATTCCAGTTAAAATAAGCAGGTGTCTTTTTGAAATTAAGGCTTAAAACTTGGCTCACTTAGTGTTTTAATAGTTAACATAGTTTTCAAATCCAAAGGAGAAAAAGATTTGATTCTTTGACCATAGTACCATTTAATCACCCACTGAAAAACTATGTCGCCATTAATTAAAACTCTTTGACGCCTGAACCGGCCAAAACCGGCCAGACTTAGTATTTTAGTCTGTCTAACGCCAGACGATTTTACTCGTCAATGGGGTACCTCCAGGAGTCAATCCTTTTCACGTTGTACAATACGGGCGAACTGTCCGGCAACTGGATGGGTGCGAATGGGTTTAAAGTAAAGGTAGAAAAAGAACGATTCACTGTTGTACAGAACTGTTTGCTCACGTTGATGATATCACGTTAGGGACCTTAAGATCTACGACTGCGACGGTGGACGAAAACGTCACCTCAAAATAGAACTCTCGCGATTACTTGGTCTCGTTCACGTCCAACGATTTGGGCAAATTACATTGTATCCTAAAAATAAAGTGGTACAAGCGGTTTCACAGTGAAAAGGGAGAAATAAAGATTCTCTGTTCCATGCTTGTACGTTGTCGTCAAAACCTCAAATTTGGTGATTTCACGTCGTCGTTATGCAGAGGACCGCAAACCTACTTGCTAAAATCCTTGCTGCACGTGCAGCACGATTATTTATGCTCTTTTACCCAATGATATTATTGTCTTGTTTCGTAGCCGTCGTCGTTTGTTGTTTGTGAATTACGGCATACAAATGCACGGAAATCAGTGCTGCACGTGCAGCACGAGTATTTTTTCCTTTTTAAACCAATAATAATCTTGTTTTGTGGCGTTGTCGTTGCCGCTTGAACTCTCCACTTTCACACGTTTCTTTGAAACTTTGGCCGGCTCAACGGCTCCTGTGCTAAATGGGAGAATGTCCGCCAGGCGTGAGTTACTGAAACATGGACCTAAGCTATTGATAATTTCCATTCATTTCAGCGAGGAAGATAAACATTGGCAAATTCCAACACAAGAAAACTGATGTTATGGTTGTCACAGACGTGGCTGTATGTAATCTCAAAACCTTTTTTCTTCGCGTTAACTCGCAACGCAGAACTTATCCTCGATTCTTTAAAAACAGCTATGGACTGCTGTAAAACTCCTCTCTTGCTAAAAGCTCACGGCAAATTGCTATTGTTTTTGTTCTGATGGGGTAAGAGGGCGCCTGCTGCTTAATTGACGTTCGCCAACCGTCGGCCGTCGACCGCCGACCGCCGACGGGTTGACTTCGTAGGCCGAGCATCGCATTTCCGTGGTCTCATTTCTGGTCGGACCAAAACCTAGAGTTGTTTAATGATTTGAGGAAAACTGCTGCGTTTGTAAGAGGATCAGCATTTGGCGAAAATGTTTTATCTTCGTAAATATCAGCAAAATAAACCATTAGCCCCGTGTCCCAATTCTTGGTTTGCACTCACGTTATTAGACGACCGTGTTTAATAATTGGTGCACTAAACAAGAGCACAATGTGGCTCGCATTTTGCATAATGATAGAGCCAAATTCCTAAGAGACGTTTTCGGTATTGTTCAGTACTCCAACATGGCTACCAATGACGTCAGGTTCAAGCCAAGGATACTTGTTGATGAACTCTGTAGGCTGTTGCAATACTTGCACATTTTTCGCCTAGATTAAGGAACGGCGTTTCAAGCATTGGGGTCTGATCTCTTCAGGACACACTGTATTTGGAGCCTTGTTTGTTGTCCGGAAACCTAAGTTTTACGTACAATATGATAGGAAGACCTGTTTGGATACTCGTTCTATTGAGTATTCTATTATTCCTATCAGACTCTTTCACATGTAGTAAGTTCCTAGTGAGTCTTGGGTTGTTCTAGCCTTTGTCGGCTAAGTTCAGATGTGTTTGTCGGTAGGCTCGAGGTATCGATATTCCCATGTTGGACAACGTGATCAACTATAACTTTCCAGGCAAACCAAAGCTTTTCATCCATCGCGTAGGTAAGTATAGCAAGACTTAAATAGTTAAATTATAGACAAATCGCATTTCCTTAAAGCGGTCTGCTACTTGTCAGTTTCCTTTGCGACTTGTCTCGTAGTTCTTTTCCATAGTTCCACTAATGGCAAAGCTCCTCCATCTCCCATATAAACCTCTAGCAAGCCACCGCTCCTCAGTTCGCTCAGACGAAGGGCTAACGCTAGAAACATCACCTCAAAAATCTTTTTTACGATGGTTAATTTAGGGGAGGCGCGGTGGCCTCATGGTTAGTGCGCTCGACTCCGGACCGAGTGGTCCGGGTTTGGGTCCTGGCCGGGGACATTGTGTTGTGTTCTTGGGCAAGATACTTTACTCTCACGGTGCCTCTCTTCACCCAAGTGTATAAATGGGTACTGGCGAATTTAATGCTGGGTGACCCTGTGACCCTCCAAGTCGCTTCATGCTACAGAAACCCGGAATAAGCCTTCTAGGCTCGTAGCAGACTTTACAATTTACCTTTAGAGCGGTGTCGTAAAAGAAATACCAAAGTAAAGCAAACCGCGGAATGAAGCCGTCCAAATTTGTCGCAATTCCGTGTAACTTGCTCAAAGCGCGGGAAAAATTGCACGTGCAAGTCGCGATTGGTTTTGATTTTCCTTCTCATTGGTTGATAAAATGGCGCGAGATTTTTAAACCAATCACTAAGCGTAGCAATCGGGTAATTACTTTCGTCAGTCATTTGAAAACTGCTCTATCAACTCGTTTGATAAAACCAACTTTTCGTGTTTCATTCCCCACCGACGACGCAGCATCACAGTTAACTTCCTTGTTGAGTGTTAAAAGAAAGCCCTATTAATTTCCTTGGGTCTATTTTTTTTTCTCCAGGTCGGGTTGCCCGAGCTGGGCGAAGTGGGACTGCATACTCGCTTGTGGGAAGCGACGAGGTGAGTACAAATAGACAATTTTCGAATTCTCACGGCTGGACTGGATCTAGTATGGAATGGAGGCTAATGCGGGCAAATCTTTTCAAATGCAAATTAATTTGCCCGCGTTAGCCTCCATTTCATGCTAGATCCAGTCCAGCCGTTAGAATACGAAACTGGCCTATTAAGCACAAGCGACGAGACGTTTTTTCAGCCACAAACGGCAACCGGAAGTAATGTTTTTCCTTTTAAACTTGTCTTGTCACTACCTCTTTTACAGTGCTATGTAGCTTTTCTCTTTTAGAAGCGATTAGTGTTACAATCTGGCCGGGGTCTACTGTCCTGGCCTGTTTCTCTCCGTGTCAAAATTTAACGTCACGGGTGTATGTTAGAGATTTATCTTTATTTGCCAAACCGAAACATTATGGTTTTCTGGGATAAAAACAACCAAAAAATTTCCATACCGATTTTCATCCTGTACCTTTCAGCCTTTTTAAAAATCGGAATTTTCACTTCTGGTGGGGTACATTACCGCGCCAGTAAGGAGACTGGGAATAGCAGGCCAGTGACGTCAATACAGGAACGCAAGGAATTTTAGGGATAGAAATTTCGTTTTTTTGGTCTTTTGCATTATTGCAACCAAATACAATGCATCTTAGACGTAGTTCAGGAACTTCTGAATCTAACTTAGCGAATACGAAGAATGTCGCTCTGATGAAGGGCTAACGCTCGTAACGTCAGCATTCAAATTTCTTTAAGGTGGTTCAGTTTACCATTAATAATAAAGTATTCTCGTTTGTCTCACGATGTGGTCACTTGTGATGTAGATCGCGACGTTTCGACTGCTTACTGCTAGTGTTCATCAGGCGATGAGGTCGACTGGTTACGCTTCACCTTTTAAGCAGGATGCTCCGCTGTGATTAATTAGCCAGTAGCAAATCTTTGTTTGTCTCGGCAAAATTTGGCATAGGCATTGTTTCCATTTTCTCTTGGGACCATTATAAGTCCCAAGAGAAAATTAAAACAATGCTTATGCAAAATTTTGCAGGGACAAACAAAGAGTATTATGGTATTTTTGATACTCGCTAATAAACCCATTTCAAGCGTTCGCCATTCGTCAGAGCGAATGGGTCATTTCGTTCATGAGGCAATTCGCTCTGGCGAAGGGCTAATGCCCGAAACGCCAGCTTTCAAATGGCTTTACGGTGGTCAATTTACCATTTCATCGCACTTGATAAACCCATTTTTGTGTTTCATTTCCCCATCGACGCAGCACCACAGTTTCTTTAGCAATTAAATTTATCTATTTAATCGAGGACTGATGTGGGATAATTCGGTGATTATTCCACTTTCCCTGGTGGCAGTTTCGTTATCTCATTTTTACAACCAGAAAAGGTAGGTATGCGTTAGTCTTCCACTTTCCCTGGTAGAACAGTCTCGTTATTTTTACAACAAAAAAAGGTAGATATTCGTTGCGACAAAAACCTCTTATTCCTAACGGGAAATCCGCTCTCCATTCCCGCTGCCACCCTCTCCACCCTAAAAAATCGTTTTTGCTTTACCAGTAGAGTTTTCCTGTAGTTGTTCTAGACTGCTATTTTCATTGGTCTCATGACCTGTAGAATCTTTTGTTATCAGGGCGAGGTGCACTGTTTCTGTTGTATCTTCTGTTGTTTCGTTCTCCAATCACACCAGGTCTCTCCTTTTTTCTTACCAAAAAAGGGCGGTATCACTTTATTCCCACAAAAATTTCGTTCTTATTATATTATTACTTTATCTCCAGAATTCAAGTGCTAGCTACAGGCTCACTTTAACTTTTTTACGAATTAAGTGCTACATACTACGAAAACCACCGATCTGTGGAATGGGCCTGAATTACTGAATTACTGCCCCGCCTGCTTTAACTTGTAAATAGTTCAGATTCTTGAAAGGTGTTGTGTTCGACACTACTTTTCAGGCCAGGGAACCTTTCTTGGATTCGAAGAAACAGCAAGTCCATGGTTGCTCTTGCAACTCATGATTTTGAAAGCGTATCTTTTTATTGTGGTGGTTCTTCTGGTACACCTTGACGGCGAAAGCTGGCTACTACTCACACAGTGGGAAAGGAATTTCATAAAAAATGTTTAACTGAAGTGGGGGGGGGGGGGGGGCAGTCACTCAATAATTCGGGCCCATTCCACAGATCGGTGGTTTTCGTAGCATCAGTACTCGGAAGTGTTTAATTATCCGTCTAACCCTAATGCAAAACAGAAAAAAAATGTTTTGTTACTAAAGCGTACCAAAACTCTTGTTTATCACATTTGATCGCCCGTCGACTATCCTGCTTGGCAGTAGAGGTTTCCTTGATTTCCAAAGGAAATCGGTGCACAGACCTCCTCGATGTTCATGCTGCGCGACGTCAATTCAACGTCACTTTCACTCTTCCACCATTGGGCAATCGTTAAAATTCAAACTGGTTATAGCGCGGGTTTGAAACCGGTTTTAACGGGTTTAAAACCCGCGCTATAACACTTAAATGTGTTTAATTATCCGTCCTAAGTTCTGGACAAGGTACCCGTCAACAAAGATCTCGAACAAATGATTACATTTCCGTCTGATTCTTATCACTATTGCTCATGATCTCGATTCGGTTGTCACATTGCAACTCTCGACCTCCTTAAATCCAAATGTAGCATCAGGGTCGATTTTGGCAATTCTTTGATCGCATCTGACTTCACGACGGCCATGCTGGTATAAAGAACAATAGGGAAAAGGTCATTTGGGAATTTGACGCCATTATTATGCAAAACTTGAGCTACATTTTTGTATTGTTTTGGCACCAACATGGCCGTCTTATCACGCGAGTGCAATCAAGTAAATCAAAAGTGGACGGGTATTTTGCAATTGATCCAATTTCCTTGCAGTCCGAAGCAAACAAAGTCTAACACTGAACTAGTAAGACAACAATTAGGGAAAAATGGTCTTGACGTTACATTTTCCACTTGCACTCCCCCCTCTTTCCCCACCTCCCCCCTTCAATGTTGGTAACGGAAAAAGGAAGAGTTGGCGATAAGAAAACAACGATGTTTGGGGGGGGGGGGGGGGGGGGTTTGAATGGAAAGACTTTAGAGGAGGGATGTGTCTCAACACTGTTGGCGCTTATTGTAGATTTCGACTGCAATTTGGAATCAGTAAGCACGAGCAAATTTGTTTTCAAAGACGAACATACAAGCTTGTGATAAAACATTAACGACTGATATTTGATTGCGATTAATTGATAATAGGACTGCAATTCAGGGAGTAATCGTGCTTTCAAAGTCACTGTTTTCTCAAGAAATGCACGCGTATCAGAGTAATGTTCCGATGATAAAGAACACTACTGCTGGCTTGAATGAAAGAAAAATTTCCATGGTTTCTGCTCATCACTTCACTTTAGGAAGCATAAATTTGTATTGCTGATTTAGTCATCTTGTTGGACACAAAACAATCTTCCACCTTTAATCGACGCAACCAACGTTTTCGGAAGCCAGGTAACGCAAGCGTGTATAAAGTCCGATGTGGACGGGTTGCGTCCGATTTCTTCCCACTCCTCCCTTGCTTCATCGTAACATTCCACGATTCCCCTACTAAAAGTTCCTCCAAACACGAAGACCTTTTTCTTGGCCTTAGCGATGGCAGCCTCCGAGCGTGGCACGTTCAGTTCGGTCGGAAGTAAAGTCCATATGTTTGTGATTGGATCGTACAGCTCACAGTTGGACAATGGAAAACAATAGTCTCCCGTGCCTCCCACCACTAGAATTTTGTTGCCCATGACAGTTGCACTGGCAAAGCAGCGCAGCTCATTCATTGGCGCGACCGACGTCCATTGGTCGCTTGCAGGGTCATACTTTTCCACGCTATTGAGACCTAGGTTCTGTAGCCCGTCGTAACCTCCGATCGTGTATATGAAGCCTTCCAAGGCCACAGCACACAGACCCCGCCGTATCGAGTTCATGTGAGCCAGATCTTCGTGCGAGCCGTCTTCTGGTTTAAAAGAGGTCATGTCTTTTTCCTTAAGAATGAATATTTTATCCTTTAAGGATACAGCCGCCATTGGCTTAGAACTGAATTCGTTTTGCACCTCACGCCAGTGGTTTTGGCGAGGGTCAAACTTTTCGATGGTAATACGTTCGTCCTCCCAGCCGATTGCGAAGACTCGCCCCTCGCAGACCGTGACAGCTCTT
>NC_090873.1:9210024-9237524 GCF_036669935.1 Montipora foliosa | reverse complement strand
ATTGATGTTATTCGTTACGAACCACCTACCTTATAGTCGAGGCATTTTAAATTTTCCCAACTGTTTCTTTGATTTTTACAGCTAAAAGTTCTTTTCTCTTAAGCATAAAGCTTTGAATCCGCATTGGCGATTGACATGACGCTTTGAGTTTACTTGTGTGATTGCGAAACAGTACATTTTGTGACGTCTTACATGAACCAAGGCAAAAACAAAAAACATAAGAGTTCACAGTACGGACTGGAATCACCTCTAAGGCTCGTTCAGTCAGCTTTCATTATTTTTTACACCAAATGTTGTACTCTTGCTTAATAGGCCGTTTTCGAAATATCAATATTCAGCTTGATAGTGAGGTGGAGAGGACAAAAACAATAGAAACAAGTTGCAATGAATGTGAAAGATATTAGCATATCATCCACTTTCATTTGTCTTGTCCTCTAAACCTCTCTTACAAGATGGATTTTAATATATTGAAAGTGCCCTATTGTATATCATCTCAAAAAACACTTTCCGCTCAACAATTCTCCGCACTTGTCTTACACCAAGTCTTTGGTTCGCTGAACGCTCTCCTCAGTTCAAAATCACTGTTTTAGAGGCACCTAAAAAGTGGAAAAACTAGTTTTAATTTGATGTACGACCGCGCAAAGAAGAGGCGTGGGTTGAAATACTATCGGAATTGACGTCACAGACTGCTTTGCACTGGGCGAGTTCAATGACAAACAACGATGCAAATTGATTTGTGACGTCAACTCGGTATCGAAACCATTCCCCTTCCTTGCTCGGTCATGGATCAAAAGTATGATCACTTTTCCCGTCTTTCAAAGTGAATGAAAAAGTGAAATTTCAATCAAAAGGTTGTAAAAACAACAACAAAATATTTGGGGCGACTTCGGAGAATAAATAAAGTGGAAAAGTGTGTTGAGGTGATAGGCACTTGAGGGGAAAATGTCGAAACCCGGCTTATATAGTCAGAACAGAATTTACCGAAATGTTCTATTACTCATTATCGCTGCGTTCAATTCTTGTACTCAGGTCATTCGTCCTTCAGAGATGAGTACTATATTCCTCACACTGCTTCGGATTATTACGGCGAGAAAGGACTGGGGTGAGTTTGCGATAAGAGGCGCGATTTAATTAGACTCAAAGAGAAGTACCTTATTTCCTGTGGTTGAATAAGTGGAAAGAAGAAAGACTGGTTTACGCCTTTTTTTTTTTAACTTAAAGAACACTAACCCCACAACGGGAGATTTTGCGTAAAATTTGGTGTGGCACCCAAGGTTTTGAGTCGGTTGCTCATATTCCATACCAATGTGTTTAATTTGGTAAAGGCCCTCCCCAGATCCATATGTTGAAAATTTCCGGTTACTATTGCAAAAGAAAAACCTTTTAAATGCTCCGATTCAATTTAACAACCTTAAACTAGCCCATCTTCGTTCTCAGGGTCTTTCATTTAGAGAAAGACCCTGGTTGCTGGTTCATGCTGATCACTTGTCTCCCAGAAAGGGAAAGGTACAAAAAAGAACGAGAGGGACGGTCAGCCAAGTGGGGTGACGACTGGTAACGCACTAGAGTTAAACAGTGAAATTGACTTTAAAGTTCTTGTCAGGATTGAAGCTCAATGCTTGATTGTTGTTTTGTAGGCTTGGTCTGAATTCGTTCGAGAAGGATCTATCCGGCGCTGTCATGGACATTGAAGCTGACGAAGAAGATGGAATACGGAAAGCAAAATCGATAAAAAAATGGTAAAAAGAGATTTTTTCCACATGTTATTTCATGGCTGCTATGTTGGTTGATGAATCCTATAGGGCATTGTTAGACATTACATTTCCAACTCCTACTCAGCTCAAATGCACCATTATTTCACGATGATGCTAATCCGCTACCTTTTTTCAAATTTGGGGAGGGCTTCCTTTGTAAAAAAAAAAATAAAAAGGCGCTCAAGAATTGCGTGTATTTGTGTGCATAAGTTACCTTTGTGGGAAGCTCGTTTTGATCTCTTGATTAAGTGCGATCGCTCGGTTTAGTGTTGCCCGGATAGGAACAGTTGCCTGTTGGTGATGTCGAGTACCTTTCAACAACCCCAGCGAAGTAATCCAATGAATAAAATGAAATGAATGTCTGTTAGAAGTGCGGGTTAAAGACGCGTGAGAGAACTGAGTTATCTTCGCACTTAGCTGAACAATTTAAGCAAGTGTCTCTTAAAGACACCTGAACACTTCAGGTGGCTCCAAAGGGATTCTTACCAATGACCTCTGCGATGCCGGTGCAATCCTGATCTACCAACTGAGCTATGAAGCCACACAGTTGGGAGCAGGTCGATTTGCTGGGGTCATTTGCTCGCGAGAAGGACTCAATGAATAATTTGAAGTGAATGTATAGAGCGGTTTTCAATTGAGTGTCGAAAGTAATTAGCGAACTACGTTGGTTTTGCATTACAGAACTCAGTGATTGGTTTAAAGTTTTCGCGCCACTTTTTCAACCAATAAGAAGGGAAACCAAAACCAATCGTGACTCGCGCGTGCAAGTTTTCCCGCGCTTTGTGTCGGCTACGTGTAATTACTTCAAGTTTTGATTGGTTTACTGGATTGTCTCCGGCCTTTTTGATTGGCCAAAGTAATTACTTTCGTTTTGGTTTTACGACACTCATTTGAAAACCGCTCTATTTATGTGCTATTTATAAACGAATGAGATAATTGAGTGATCCTTGTACTTAGCTGGATAATTTAAGCAATTGTTTCTTAAAAACACCTGCAAAATTTTAAAAGTTTAAGGAGAACTGAAGGTCAAAATTAGCAATTTTTCCAACATTGTTTTTGGAAAGCCTAACATAAGTTAAGTGTGTGGGGTTATTTCTTCTCGCTTTCTTTTTTTTTTTTTTTGCGAGAAAATTACTTTCGAAGTTGGGCTTTTCCCGCCGTTTCTCAGGACGACACTCATCGGGAAGATCGCAGAAGATGTTTAGTTCCCTTCTTAATCGTAATCTTCTTTTACCTTAGGGATCGGAAGAGAAAGAATTTCGTCGGACAAGATGGCAACACAAAGAAAATAAGGACGGAAAGTGGCGTCCGTATTCCTGCAACTTACAAGAAGAACATGTATCCTTTTATCAGATATTTCGGGAATTGGTTGCCGACTTGTTGGGGAATGGACTCTCGGGCGCGAGATTGCGGATTCGGACCCTGGCCGGACTTGGGTTCTTGAGATAAATAAGGAGGAAATGCGAACACTGGCTGGAGTTAAAGTGCCCCAAACCCCAAAATATTTTTTTCGCTAAAATGAATCTTTGCACCTGTTCGAGACCCATGGCGGCCATTTTTTCCTTTTTCTAACAAATCCTGCCATTTTATAGGCTTCGAAAGTTGCGAAAATCCAAGCATCTTTTGTTCACGACCGAGTCAGAAGGGGAGTGGGTCTATTCCTGATTTCAAATGAAAAATGAGAAAATAGCCGCGATGCGTTTCGAACAGGTGTAAAGATTCATTTTAGGGAAAAAAAGATTTTAGGGCTAGGGGCATTTTATAACTGGGGAGAAATTGCATCTGCCGGTGATTAGACTTTCAAGTTATTTCGAATGGGGACTATGAAACGTCGGCCGTGGGCGTAAGCCATTGAATTGATATGTTTTGTGTAATAAATATATCGCTGACCAAACAGCATACAGGCTTGAAATTTCTGGACCCGGTCTGAGATTTGTTGTCATTTTCATGAGAACGGTACGAAGTCAGATCGGTACGAGGGTTTCTCGTCTCGGTCCAGCAACCGAGACGAAGTCAGACTGGTCTGAGTTCATTTTAAGGCCGGTCTCATGTAAACGCAAGAGAAGAAATGTATGGAGACCGATACGAACTCATGCCCGTCTGAGTTCGTCCCGGTCTCGTGTAAGTACCCCCGAAGCCTTCTCATTGGTCGATAAAGTGGCACGTGAACTTTTGATCAATCACTTAGTAGAGACCATGACCAAAGTAATTGCACTGCACCAAAGCAACTGCAAAAGTATTTTGTACACTGGGTCATCTCGAGAAACTTTTTGCACATCTGCTTCAGAGTGTTTTCCTTGACTTTATTGACTCAGCTATCAGGACTGGTTGAAGAGAACGAAGATGGATTCTTGGGTTTCAGGACACCAAGAGGAAGACGAAACCAGACCTGGACACAAAAGTGGAAAGAGAGGTAACACTTTGAATTTTTGGTTATTTGTCATTGTTACGGGTAAAAACGGATTCCGTGCAGAAAAAAAACAGAAAATCTTGGTTAATTAATTGCACTCCACGTGTACAAAATCCTTCGCGTCGTTCATTCTTTCTTTTGTGAGCCTGGGCCTGGGCTAGCTTTACGACAGTACTGAGAACTGATCATGGTAATTAGTATTTTTTGGGTGGGTTATGCCCTCTGGTCACGTATATCAGCTGTGGGTGTTAAATGACAACAGCATCAACTTTGAATGTGGAGTAATCAATGACTATGGAGAAGTTTTAGCGTAGTAAAGGTCCGACTCAAGAAAACGCCTAAAAATAAATACAAGAACAAGAGTATGGAACATAGAAAGGAGGCGGAAGGAATGAACTTCTTCGCTGCAAATAATCAAATCGAATAGCGAGGACGTGGTCTGCTTAGTCACGTGACCCCGGGGGGGGGGGGGGGGGGGGAAGTGGGGTTTGAAATAATTGTAATGGACTCCTCCCAAGCACACCTACCCCATTATGCAACCAATACAAGGAACGAGAGAGAGAGAAGACAAGAATTCTATTTGTATGCAAATATTATCTGTATTTTACTTTGTTATTTTTTCGTTTGCCTTAGACCACGCTCCAAAAAAGATCCAGAGGAAAGGCAAAGGCTTTGGTGGAAAAGGTTCTGTTCGTCGTGGAAGCGAACTGAAGTCAAAGGAGCAAATTTTGAAGGCGCGACATCAAAAAGAAAAGGTGATGAAACGACAGCATAAAAAGGCGCCTAAAGGAAAAGGACACAGGGCGAAAGCCAACAAGGGAAGGTAATTAGCTATTCCCGATGAATAATCCGTTGATTATTTCCGACCAATAATGCTTCTACGTACTGACGTCTTGATACCGAGCAACGTCTCCAACGGTTTGTGAAAATAGATCAGTCGATGGAAAACGGCGAACGAAAACGAACGGCGCGTTACGAAGAGGTTCCGATTATTTCCGACTGATGACGACTTGAAGACGTTGTGTCAAAGTTGTGGCGACAAGTTACCAAGCAATCTCCCGAAAAAACACTTTGAATGGTAATGCACCTCTTGTCGGGGGAATTTGAAAATGAGGTCGTCAGTGGAACGTGCGGCTATGCAGACGATTGTTATTTCAAGAAGAAATAAAGAACACTTCGTCTGTTTCTTTAATTCCCGGGAGGGGGGAACTCACATATGAAAGAGGGCCGGGATGCTCGTCGTCTTGCTTAGGGGTGTAAATTTCGGATTTTGGTCTCACGTAGGGAGTTCTGGGCAAAACGCCATCGTATGTAAACCATATGTAGCCGCGAAGGTCTCGTTTAGTCGTTTAATTAAGGGTCAAAAAAGCCTGGACGAAGCTCAGAGTGGTTTAATTTAACATTTCCGACGAGCATCCCTGCCCCTTGTATATGCGACGTCCCCTCCCCCCCCCTTCCCGGACACTTAAATGTACACAGCCGTTATGAAACATGGAATAAACGAAACTTGCTTGTTTCCTTATCACGAGACTGAAGTATCCAGGTTTTTCTCTCTGTTTTTGTTAAGATATGTAATTAAATGACCCCATGTGTAAACCAAGAATTTTCTGTGTTGGCTCTATCAAAAATAATTTGATCCTTATCAAAGTCGTGTTTCTTCGTATGCAAACCCTAGGTTAGTTTCTCCTAAACATGCCTGAGGTGTAGATCTCTGACGACACAAATTATATTTATTTCTTGTATTACGCAGTTCTTTGACGTCTAATCCCTTTAGGGGTAATCGTCTTGTGATTTGAAACGCCAAAAATGAGCGTCTGTTTTGTATGAAGCGTTTGCTGCACGTAAATAAGGCTTTGAATTCATCTCGAATTCCTTCGTTATATATGCTATAGATAAGTGGGTTGATCGCTCCATTGCAATACATTAGGAAAGCAACTATCTGGCCATAGTTAGGGCCAAGCGCGGAGAAAAACCCCCAAAAAATGGAAAGCTGATAGATCCAAAACGGAATGAAGGAAATATAAAACACAGCAACCAACATCGCCAACATTTTCACGACTTTTACTTTCTTGGCCTTCACTTGAAGTTGAAGTTCCTGAAGTTGAATACCTGGTATTTTTTCACGCCATATCTTCATGCCAATAGCCGAGTAAAGAATTAGAGTTATCGCGAACCCAGTTGCCAACAGCACCGTTTGGAATATAAACCAGTGAATGACCTTTTTACACTCGATGCAAAGATTGCATCTCATGTTTCCATCAGGGGATCTCAGAAAATGGACTAAGCTCGATGAAAAGAGTGGCGATGCGTAAATTCCACTAATCAACCACGTGGATGCTATTATCATATACGCGCGTCTCTTTGACACAAACGTCCTCAGTGGATAAAATATCCCACAAAATTTTTCCACTCCAGTCGCCATAATAGTTAAATTCGACGTCAAGATCAGGATCAGTGATAAAAACACATCAAACTTGCAAAGAAATGAACCAAGACTGCCTTCCACTTTCCAAGCTCCATTCATTATCAGATAAGTGAATACCATGGGAATGTTCTCCACAGCGAACAACAGATCAGCAACAGAGAGGTTTACGATAAAGAGATGATGCAATTGCCTTCTCATTCTTCTTGCATTTCTTGCCACAGCCTTGATTACCAGCGTGTTGCCGATCAATGAAAGGAGAATCATCGCATAGTAAGCAAGAATTTGGACGATCGTTCAGGCGCTAATTGGCTGACCTTCCCCACCTGCAGGCCGTGCTTGCGATCCGTCTGGATATAAACTGGAGTTTACTGGATCTCCATCACTGGAATTCTCTGCAGTCGAGTTAATATTCATGGCATTGTGTTTGGTCCAACAATTTTGTTCTCATCGACTGGGCATGAACCTCCGATTACGTTACGCTTGCGTGACGTGTTGTCTGTCTCAAACTTACAGCAAAGTTGATCCTTCCTCAATGGTGCGCTCAACTTGATTTCTGAATGTGGAAGACGTTTCCTTTTGTCAATTCCTGTACGTGCCTCTTTTCCAGTTTGGTGCGTCTTCGGGAGACCTTTCCTGAAAAGACAGAGATTGCTCAGTGATACAACTTTTATTCCAGGGCAAGATGTACTCGTAGGGCTCTGTATTCATGTACGTGATACCGTCTAAGGGAGTGTTTACCTGATACCGGTGTGACTTTCGTCCCGGAGCGAGTTCACTCCGTTTCCCTCTCGTGGCTCTGCATTCGTTTATATGATACCACCACTAAATGACCGGGGCGAGTTCGCCCCGCTTTCTGTACCGGAGCGAGAATTTCATTCCGGTGCGAAATGATCCCGCGACAGCAACATGTAAACGGGGGCCAACCGATCGTTTCGGTCTGAACTCGACCTCTGGGTGGACTGGAACGGGTAGTGCATGCGTGAATTTCGTTAAGTGTGCCTTCATGCAAACGCGATATGAAATTAAGTAGGCATCGTGTAAACGCGATACGAAATGGAGTAATCATCCCGGTATGTGACATCAAGTTTTTCATGCTTAATGGCACAAGGCAAACCTGAGGATGTTACGTGACCACGGTCGTCGGCTGTGTTTGCAGTTTGCAGTTTGCAGTTCACATTTGAACGGCAGGAAGGACTTCTAGCGGTGAGTGATTTACAGTAAAGTTTTTAAGCCATTAGAAATTGTACAGCCTCGCGATTAAAGGCAAGAAATAGGTTTTTATACTCGTGTGCGATTTTCAAGTGGAGGAATGAAAATGAAAATGAAGCACCCCAACTTGACGGAGAACAACATGGCGGCGCGAAATACCGAAATCTCTTCTCAAATTCCATAATACACCTTGTTTACCCCCCCCCCCCCCCCTCCCCAAAAAGAAAAAAAAAGAAAAAAACCTTGCACAATCATTAATTTAGATTTCTCAAGAGAAATTGCAAACAATGGTTATGTAAGATTTTTGGGGTAGACATGATTTATTATGGGATTTGAGAAAATAGTGAATGCCTTTCTAAAATTCGAAACCTTGGCAACCTGAGATTGCAAACGCAAAACTGCCAAAGGTCTCTCATAATACCTTTTGACTCCTGGGAAGGAACACTCGGCTTTTTTCCGATTATCCCCGAGTCATCAACGAGTAATGAATCTCTTCATTTCATTCACCGGGGTTAACATATGACATTTTTCGAAGAAGGAAGACAGAAAGAAAGAAAGAAAGAACTTTATTTACCGAGCGTGAAATACATTGTTACCGGTTGCGCGGTAGGTTACATAATGGCTCTCAAAACAAGAAAGAAACTAGTTCTCTAAAAGTCCTACCAATCTTAAGTTTTCCTCGATAGGGTTGTGCTGTAGCATTTTCTTGAAATTGTATGGGAAATTATGTCTTTGAATGAGTTAGCTTGTTTTCGCATTCACTATGAGACACTTTGTTCCCCAAATTTTTCATGAACCATTGCTTTCAAATGCTCTTGGAAATATGCAGTGTCTCAAAATACATTTGAAAACAATGGTTTATGCAGAATTGGGGGGGGGGGGGGAGGGGGAGGGAAACAATGTGTATTAAGGGGAATGTGAAAATAAAGAACAGAGGAAATGCACTTGAGTGGAACGTTCAAAACCCTGAATTTGTTTTACATGCTGGGGTCAAAACGTTAATCAACCTCGTTTCCATGGTCTCTTTGTCGTTGAGGAGACAAAGGAGGTAGAAAGTAGGAAAGAGAGACCCTGGGAATGAGATTGAACGTTGTTACGAATAGCAGATCAGCTAAATGTAGACCTGACAGCTTGAAAATATGAGGTAAACTATTCGGGACAATGACCCTGACTTCCTTTATGTAGCATGAAAAGTTTTCTGATGCCTGTAAGGTCATCTATAGGCCACCAGCCTAATTTATCAAAAAGCTCTACGGAGCTGTCATCTTTCATGCCAAAAACAACTTTATTAGGGTTTGATATTGCATATCAACCAGCGTGCACTTTCTCTGAATTATTTCTACGCCTTTGTTCTGTACTTAATCACTGTTATTGAGAGTAGCCACATGCAGTCTTCCATTTTCTAATTTTCGTTTTAATTTGTATGAAACGTTTGTTTTCGCTAAGGCGTCACCATGGGTTTAAAAGGCGAAGTAGGGCGCCAATCATCCATTTACCACGGTTGCTGGCTCAAGGTATTTAGAAGACGACCTTTTTAAGTATCTTTCATAAGTAAGATCACTTCATATGTCTGATTGGGTTAAAAAGCTCTGCGACACACGTTATGAAGTTGCAGTTTATTTTGTGTATCTTGTGTAATTCTCTTAGTTTAGCCAGTCTATAATTAAGGATATTACTATTCGTTTTTAAGGGTAGAAAAAAAAATCATTGTACAGGATTCAGTCCAGTTGGTTCGAAAAGGCAAGGACGTCATTATGTGAAATGCTTTCGTCGCTTACTTGGCTGACTGCCTGAATGTTACTGACACGTGAGGTTTTGCTGGCCTCGTTCCCAAACATGAAGACAGCTTCTATTGATTTATCCACAAGTTGCTCAGACAAACAATTTCAAATTGCTGATGCCAAACGGCAGGTATATTTTGCAGGTTGCAGGTTTGAAATTTACCGTGACTGTTACATGAATAGCTAACCTTAGGGCTGATTAGGCCTAAAGAAACTTTTTTAGGCCTAAGGAGGCCTAAAAAAACGGTTTTAGGCCTAATTAGGCCTAAGGTTAGCTATTCATGTAACAGTCACGGTAAATTTCAACCTGCAACCTGCAAAATATACCTGCCGGACGCCAAACGGGGCTCTCTTCTTCAGTCTTGAACATGGCACTGTGTGTGGACCTTCAACCGGCATTGAGAGAACAAGGCATGTTGTATCTTGCATTTAATCGGCATTATACCAGGTGATGCATTAAATGTTGTTATTCCTGACAATGCTGTGCTACTCACCTTCGCTTGCATTTGGGTTTCAATCACAGACAGCAGTTCTGTTGTGCCGGATCCCAACATGTTATTCACCTGCTTTTCAAGAGAAGATTGATTTACAATTCACCCAGTCGATATTTATTATCTAAGTTAAATTTTTTTCTCACTGCTCTTGAACCGGAACGTAATGAACCAATCATGAGGACTGTGCCAGGGGGCACATGCGCGGTGGTGACCAGCTGGCACTAATTTGCATGGCGATCAAACATGTTTTGCTTTTTAATATGGTTCGCACGAGCCTGGAATACTCCTTGAAAAACTGCTCGGTCCTTGAAAACTCCTTGAGTTTGTTGGTGCAGTGCTTGAATTTTACGAAAAAGTCCGTGAATACTTGAGACTACAGCAAAATAAGTTCATTTTGACATCAAAAGATTGAATTACGTATACAATCTAACATCGCAACTTTATTATTAGGAGAATTCATTGCTCCTTATTCAAACTATCAAAGTAACCGCGCCTTTAATGCGGTTCATTTAGTGTATTGCGACGCCCCCCTCTAAGCAAACAAAACCAGTCGCTCGAAGTGTTTGCTCGACGCAGCTAAATTTACAATGAATGTATGAGATTTTGGAGACAGATTTCCAACTTTTGCCACTGCTTTTAATAGTTTTATTGGTGTCGTTTATTCAGCAGAAAATAAGGCCATTCGGAAGGTATGACGTCCGTAAATTCGAATAATAAATCTTCTCATGTTGCTTCTAATTTCGCGGCAATTAGCCGTTATGATTTTAGAAGGGTTTGTATGAAATTTAAAAAATCCGTTTGTGGTCGTTGTAGCCTGAATCTGTTCTTTATATTTCATGAAAATAATTTCGGTATAATAATAAAATCGGTGTCTTTTAAAAGACTTGCACTGTGGAAACCCGTGGTTCAAAGTCGGCCAAAATCCCATACATTTACTGTAAATTTAGCCGTGTTTGCCCTCCAGCCAAGATGGTGCCAAAAACCGTGGAAGGGTCTATTGTTTGCTATAACAAGGTTTCAGTATGTTGAGGCTCGTTTTCACATATTTCAATTTAGTCGAGCAAGGAATATCGTTCTTCATTGTACCTAGGACTTCGTTATAATTAAAGTGGTTTGTGTTTTCGAGGTTCCACTTTGTGTATTGTTTTCTTGCGTGACTGTGCAAAATATGTGATACTGTGACACAAGAATGTGAGTGCCTGAGGAAATGGACTCCTTGAATTTTGTGATAAAGTCCTGGAAAAGTCCTTGAGTGTATGAACCATGTTTAACCATTATCACCGTCGAGCTGATGATACGTTTTGGCTAACCAGCGAGGAGCTTTCACGTGCCGGTGTTTTCGGAAACTCAAAATATTCCGCGAACTTCCTGAAGACGAACACGATTGAAGCAGACGAGAAAAGCTTCACGAACTCTTTGACAGAATTAAATGAAAAAAAAAAAAATGGGCAGACGTTCGACCTCGTTCCATTGTCTTTCATCTTCCCACCCATCTCCCCACCCCAAAGGGAGCTCCCTTTGTGGAGTGGGGAGATTAAAGACCCCAGGAACGAGGTTTGCCGACGTTTTCAAAAGCTTTTTGAACAACTCGCGAATGGATGACATCGTTCCTTTACGTCCTCTACGAGATCAATAGTCTTAGACACCAACTTTAGTTGACAGAAATCAAAGGTTGAGTTTTGTCGTCAACAGCGGAAAACTGCAAAATATTTACAGGGCATTTCACGACTTCTCGTTTGCGTCCTCTTCAAAGAGAGTCTAAGTGCGAAGTTTTTGTTATGAAAATTAGTTTTCATTCGTATGTTAAGTAGAACTTATTACTGTCACAAAAGCTTCGCACTTGCACTCGCAAGAGGAGGCTGACATGAACTCGGACATGGTCTAATTGTTCGCAAATTCCCGTCCACTGCAAACTTAACGTCAAGTTAATTCCAAGTATATTCCGCGTTCCACGTATATAGCTTTTACTAAGGTTTGTGTTGCGCTTGAATAACTTAAAAATAAAGTTTAAATTCGATTTATTTTTTAATGTCAAGTGCCAACAGAGTGCTTTCACTCACGTGATCAGTAACCTTGTTTTTCCACGGAAACAAAAGAAAACGTTTGCGTGGTAATAGAGTTCAATTCCTGGAGGATTAGTTGGATACACAACATGGCCGCCGATCCATTGTTTAGGAACACCAAAATGGCCGCCGTGATGTCACGTGAAAATGGTGGTGTTGGCCGTTCATCTTGGCAATCAGCTATTGCCAAAGCTGTCGCATGGAAGACATCTTGCCACTTGGCAAATACTGGCGAATGTTGTAGTGGACATTTAAGAGGCTAATTGCTCTCCAGTTTTTATGGTCTAAACGGCCACCCTTCTTGAAAATGAGAGAGACGTGGGCACCTTGGGAACAAAAGGGGAGAGGCCTAGACGAGAAAGAATAATTCAGCACAGCCACAAGATCAGCGCCGATGATGACCCAGAAAGAACGATAAAACTCCTTCGAGAGGCCTTCTGAACCCGGAGAATTAACAGCTTCCATACCGTCTAAAGCCTGAAAAACCTTGCTCGGAAGCCATCAGGGTGCCGCATGGCTGAAATCAAATCAGAGGTACCACGCTTCTTCTTGAGAAGTAAAAAATTATGACCTGGAAGACATCTCGCTCTCCTTCGCCCAGCGCACCATACCTGAAACGGATTCGGGTCCCATCAACCTCGATTGCATCCAGCTCAGCTAGCGATCTTCTTCAGCACCCGTTGGTAAAGTCCAGAAAAAAAACTCATGCGGATGCATATTAAGACTCCAATCACAAATGAACGCTCCACTGCAGGCGAGCGTGTTGCTGAGAGAAGTGGTTACGCGGTACAAGAAGAAAAAATAAATTATAGAATGAAAACAACTTTTGGACGTGAAGAGGCAGAACACAGAGGGAAAGACAACTTGAGAATAAAGTTCATAGCCTCCAGGTAGTAGTCCTTCCCTGCTGAAACTCAAACGTCGCCTTTGGAGTGATTCGACAGCCTCTAGCTAGGAGGCGTCTCGAGAATTTTTTGATTTTTCTCGAATCTTTAGATTTAGTGATCGATAATAAGAATGATGGTTGTCATGTGGTTACAAGTGAAGGATACCCCGGCCTTTTAAGATGAACGCTATTTTATTATTTGGAAGAAGAAATCACTGTTATCAGTAAGGTGCTGGAGTTGCTTTGTCATAGAAATCAACGGTCGTTCATTCTTTGCTCAGCGCTCCGCTTTCGCATCCAAGGCTTCTCACCACGTGCGAATAACGGATGGATGCTTCGTACTTGTCTCTGAAAGTTCAGATCAAAAAGAAATGTTACAACTTGTGTTTTCCTGATTAACTTAGTCAACATGACATAATTGTTTACAAGTCTCGAACTCTCGCCACTACGATCAGGTTTGCGTCCCAGTACAATACTGTGGATGCAGGAGTTGAAGCGTTTTGGGAAGTATTTTCTATTTTTATTTTAAAACTGTACGACCTTATTCTTTTGTTTGAGACGCAATGTAACATTGGCTTGTGCCCAGGGACCGAGTCTTTGAGCCTTATTTTCTGTTCCAGGCCCTAGTGTCTTTTAACTGTATACACCGCTGACCAAAACATTGCAGGAACTCTTTACAAGAGAAATAGACCTCTTTCATAATGGCGGCCAAATAAAATCTTCTTTTGTTTTAATGCTAATAAGCCTTTCTAGCCTCGCTACGACGAGCTAATCTCAAAGGAATATTTGTTTCAAAATGAGGGCAGTAGGTCTAATAGACCTTTTTCGCTTGTACATTTTGTTTTCCCAACACAGATCATGTGATAATACTAAGGAGGTTTGGTCCTTTGTTTTGTTCATTAAAAAGAGTGCATGCAGACATATTCAGGCTTGCATGCACTCTTTTTAATGAACTAAACAAAAGACCAAACCTCCTGAGTATTATCACATGATCTGTATTAGGAAAACAAAATGTACAAGCGAAAAGGTCTATTTACGTAAATACAAAAGAATGTAAAAGTGGTCGCCAGCGATGAAAGTGGTCTGTAATGATTCGGAATGAAATCAGCCCTCCCACTCGCCCGTCCTCACAAAGAAAACCTAGTGCAATAAAACACGACTCAAAGAATTTCGGTCCCAAAATGAATAGCAAGTGGACGTATTTTAAACAACAGTAACACAACCAAAGTGCATCACTCACTCATCCTCATCGGGCCCATGAGGACTCTTGAGGCCAGCCAGAAGATCACAACTAGCGTCTCACTCAGTGACAGTTCTTATTACCAGGGGTACCCAACGTCAATTTTCGGAAAATATCTGTTCGGAAGACGATTTGAGATCTAGAATTTTCGGAACATTTGTTCGAAAATTTCTTGCTTGCCTGCCTCTCCTAGGATTTTCGAACATCTAAAATATGGTATAATTGCCCATTTTTAACGGATTTTTACCCAAAAACGGTCACCTAGAATTTTCGGGAGCATTTATTCTGGCTGAAATTTTTGGAAAGGTAAGTATTGGTCACTATAATTTTCGGATTTCTAGACTTTCAGCTAGGGAATCCGAACAGATAAAACATTTTTAGGGGAGGAAAATTTGCCTATATCTACCGTTTAAATACAAAAATACGTTTAACAGTGCTATGTTTAAGTGGTTTTGAACTATATTCTCGTTGGGTGCCCCTGTATTACGGGAAAGCGGATAAACAGAAGAGCAGCGTATGGTATGGAGTTGCCTTGCGAGCTTAAATTTCAAGAAGACAAAATTTTAGTGCGACTGGCTTAAAGAAAAGTTTAGAAAGGAAAACTCTGATGTACTGTAATGAAAAAAAGCTAATTGTAATCTAAATGACTATGTTTTGTCAAGAACAGTGTGCGATTAAACCATTAAAACCGAACCCATTTCGTTAGGAATTTTCTTGATATTGTTTACTGTCTGCTTACGGGAGGATATTTTAGACCCTGTGGACCTCGAATAGATGTCCGTGTCCATTTACGAGAGGTGCCCACCTACCGGAGGTTATATATGTAGTGTTTTTGAGAAGAAATCGCCGGGACCGCGGGTGTGTGTCCGCATTCGGGAGGTGTCCGCTTACAGGAGGTGTTCGTTAGTGGAGGTTCGACTGTATGAATAGTGGTAGTCCCTATCCAATGTATGACCATTGAGAATATATGGTGTAATAACATTCTTCTTTGTAGAAAAGCATGTTGTGTGACATTTTTCGAGGATAAATGACATTTGCCAGTCCTTTTCCCACTTAGATAAAGCATTTAAGTCATCCTGAAGGATTTGACCATCCATAGGACTAGCTATAGTACGATACAGGAGGCAATCGTCAGCAAATAATCTGATTGTCGAAGAAATACTCAAAGGTAAGTCCTTACTGTACAAAAGGAAAAGCAGCGGACCCAGTACAGTACCCTGAGGGACACCAGAGATCACATCACACTGGTTTGATGCATTTCCCTCCAAGGCTACTTTCTGAGTTCTCTGGGTGATAAACATCCCAATCCAGGTTAAAATGCTATCATTTATACCACAATGACTTGGCTTATAGAGTAGTATTTTCTGTGGTACACGATCAAATGCCTTAGAAAAATCTAGCACAAAGGCACCTACTTGATTGCCATTGTTTACTGCATATCATTTGATCACCAAATGTTCTTCAATGGAACGACAGACTGAAATGAAAACCTTATGCAATCTAAACAGATGGCCGTGATGAAAATTATCTTGTGTTAAAGTTTGATTCATCGAGTCCTTTCAAGGGAACACAGGAGCCCTACAAATTGGCCTGCTCTTCATAGCTTCATTTGCATGGGTGCAGCCATGGCGCAGTGGTGAGAGCACTCGCCTCCAACCAATGTGGCCCGGGTTCGATTCCCAGCCGGACTCGGCGTTATATGTGGGTTGAGTTTGTTAGCTCTCTACTCTGCACCGTGAGGTTTTCTCCGGGTACTCCGGTTTCCCCTCCCCTCAAAAACCAACATTTCGCGAATATTTTATCTTCTGAAATGAAACAAATAGCTTGTGTTTGTCATGTTAATCACGTGGTCATGGAGCTGTCCCATAGAAGTTTGGAAATACAGTATTCAGCACTGAATAAAAGCATTCATTTTCATAGACCTTTTGTAGTACAAACATGGCTGGTCGGTTATGCTCTTCAAAGGGTAAAAAAGAACAGAACAGTCTTGTGTCGGAAGCAACTCCGAGAGCAACACAATACAACACTAAATGGGGTAGAAAAGTCTTGGAGGAATGGCAGCAGCGACAGAACTTGTTGGAGTGGCCGGTCTCAAAAGCGAAGATGTTCAAAATCTGACCATTTCACTAGAGCACATGTCACCAAATACCCTATATGTTTGGTTGAGCAAGTTCGTTTGTGAAGTGGCCAAGCAAAATGGAGAGCGTTATCTGCCCAAACCGCTTTATTTGTTAATTTGCGGGATTAACAGTCATTTGTGTGAGACGGGAGGAGAGGATGCATTAAATGTTCTCAACAAAGCTGACAAGAGGCAAGTAAACTGTTACGCCATAGTTGTGATTGATTAATAAACTTTGTACAAATTTACAAGACTTTATTAATTTAAAGCTAAGCATAATAATTAGGCGAGTGAGAGATCTTTATAAAAGTTAATCCTATTGATAATTCAACTAATTAAAAATTCATCAACCCCAGTCTTTCCCTGCTACCTATTCCATCCCTCCCCGTGAAGTCAGACAGTTGAACTTTATCGGGATTTACAAACCTACACATGTGACCTGTATAGTGCGTTTCTTTTTTTTTCTTTTTTTATTGTTATTAAACAAAGAATGACATTAAGAGTAAACGTTACAAAAACAATTACCTCCACACCTACACACACAAATAAAAACATACCCACACACACGGAATATGTTTACATAATAGGAGAAAAGAGGAGCTATTGGTTTTGAGGAGCGACCAATAATACTCAACAAAATGGGAATTACCTGTACAGTTGGAGAACAAGGTGCTGGCTGTTTTTTCCTTTTTTTTTATAAAGTTATAGCGGTTCCCATTTCGTTCGTGTTGTTGTCTCGTCCTTCTCTACTTTAAAAATATATTGTAGATGTCGTAAGTATTCTTCGAAGTTGGCTTTCGTTCTTGGAATTTACACAGCCAGGTGAAATGTTTGCTTGTCAAAAAACAAAAGTTAATTTGCAAGTTGTATTTAGAGGTATCTTGAATAGTGCGTTTCTGTTGGCTGTCACCCCTATGAATTATTAATGAATTTACAATTTCAGTTTACAGTGTCCCCCCAAATAGTGCTCCGGCGCTAGAACAACTAGTCACTTAAATAAAGTTCCTTTCCTTTCCTTTCCTTTGGTAGAGCATTGCACGGCATCGTTCAAATCCCGTTTTAGCCACCTGAATTTCTCGGGTGTTTATAAGAGGCAATAGACCGTTTTCGAATTCTCACGGCTGGACTGGATCTAGCATGAAATGGAGGCTAATGCGGGCAAATCTTTTAAATGCAAATTAAATTTGCCCGGGTTAGCCTCCATTTCATGCTAGATCCAGTCCAACCGTTAGAATACGAAACTGGCCTATTGCTTAAATTGTCAAGATAAATGCGAGGAACACTTCTATCTTCCAATTTTATTTAGTTTTTCAAGTTGTACGCTTTGTGCTTGCTGCAACTTCAGGTCTACAAAGTGGTTACAAATGAAGGATACTAAGCTATTTCATTGCAAAGAACAAATCACTGTTATCAGTAAGGTGCTGTGGGTGCTTTATCGTGGAAACCAACGATCATTCATTCTTCTTTTCCCTGCGCTGTAGCATCCAGGGCTTCTCGTCACGTGCAAAGATCCCATGGATGCTTCGTGCTTCTCTCTGAAAGTTCAGGTAAGATGAATGTTAAAACTTGTGTTTTCGTTTTCCTGATCAACCTTGGCTTAAAAGTTTCGAACTCTCGCCACTTCGGCCAGGTTTGTGTCTCTGAACAATACTGTCGAAGTGGAAGTTCAAGGTTTGGAAAAAAATTTTCAGTCTGTTTTTGTGCAAAAAAAAAAAGAAAAGAGAGACAGTTTTTTTTTTTGTTTGAGACACAATGAGGCATTTCCTCGGCCCTCGAAATTTTTTTCACCGTATAGACCACTGACCAAAACATCGCAGGAACTTCTAAAAGATTATCCTTCAAAATTTGAAACGTAAAATGAATGATGCGGAATGAAATCATCGGCACAAGAAGATTCGTAAAAATTTCGATTCTTATCGACCCCTCACAAATAGCAAGTCAGCGTATCCATTGTCAACAAAAGTAACTCAGCCAAGGTACATATCACATTCCAACCTTTTCCTTGAACTGCATTCTTTTCGCAATAAGTCCAGTATTTGGTGGAGCTCCTCCTCCTCGTCCCTGGCAGTCAGTCTCCTCAATCAAACCGGCCATTACAAAGACAGCAACAAGAATGATGAGAGCTATTTTCTTCATTTTGATTGAGTGAAAACCGACGAATCTTGTCTTGTTTTGTGTGTCTGAAAGGTCTTCTTGTTTTCCTGAAAGGACAGAAATGTATTGTTTATTCTTCGTACCGCTTAATAATTAATTGCGTGTTTTAAAACAACGGCCTCGTGCTCACTGCTCATAGAGACCTTGGAGGCGCATGCGATTTTTAAAACCCAAAGACTGTACGTAGATGATAAGGTGAATCAGCAGTAACAAACCCCGATGCAAAGTGGTCACTATTTACCGCGATCTATAGTAAGAAAGATATGATAGGCATGGCATCTAGGCTGTAATTTACAGCGCGATTGCTGAACGGATACGTAAAAAATGAAGACTGCAAAACCTGCCCATGTTTGTGCGTTGTCGAGAAAACACATTTTGTACTGAGAACCCTAATACTGTGAAAACAATATTCATGCTGTATCTGTCTTTGATATTTTAACTCATCATTAAACGGAACCAGAGGATTGTAAATCAATTACATCTGGTTTTTGTACAATTCTAATTTGTCATGTTTCAAAACAACTCGGAAAGAAATAAAAGCCAAACTAAAACTCAGCCGTTATACCAAGATTTGTGTACCTAAGTGGCAAAAGTCATTTCACGATTTTATAACCATTGAAAGCAGGGCCGGACTGAAATGAATTTCAAGCATGGTAACAAAGCCTTTTTTTTAAAGTAATAGCTAGACCCTCCGTGAGGGTACACTGGGTTGCCTGTGGTACGTGCACCGTTCCAGACAATTTTTTTCAAGTTGGGGGGTCATTAAGAAGACCATTTAAGGGGTCACCCAGACCCCAGACCAGCAGAGGCCCTTTGGCTCACAGGTCCTCACACATTCGTACGACGAAAGAGATCCTTTTCTGGGGTTAAAAACCTGGGTACCGGCCTTTTAATTAATCATTTGTAGAAAGAAGAAATTCCTGTCGTCTTTAGAAAAAATAGACACGCATTGCTTACGTTGGTAGTGAAGTAACACAGCGATTTATTCCATATAAAATGTCAACTGAGCTGTGTGTTGTCTTCCAGGAGATTCAAGTTGTCCTTGCGTAATATGTACATGTAGCTCTAACAGTGCACGATATTGTTTTGTTATTGTCTATCATTGTAGTGCCATGGTAGAAGTCTTGGGTAAATAGCCTGACAAGACATGTGGTTACTGGCAAAGTACTGAACCCAAAAAGATTGAAGAAAATAAATAAGAAGTGAGAAACATATGCTTCTGGCCTGACATGCTGATAATTTTCAAGCTCCCTCACAACTTCTTTTTACCACAAGTTTAAGCGTGCCCTCTGAGGCATCTGACAGCTTTGTACTAAAGTGAAGCATTTGTGTCAAATGATGGCAAGATACCGGGTTTTCGTAAGTTTCTTTTTCTGTCAAGTGTTATAAAGTTTGACAATACTGAGCGAATTCAAAACAAAGGTCACAATCGCCCACCATTGTTTCTGCAAAGTCAAAAATTAACTCTCCAAGACGAGGTTATTTATCACCACGTAATTCCATCATTTTGGAAATAGCAGCTACTTTATTATTCATCGACAATTTTTTGCTGATTTTGGGGCTCAGTTTGTTGAACTCAAGCTCGCTTCCACAGACCTGTTTATTTTCGTGACTTACGCGTTACCACAAAAATTCTTCCCGTATCACATTTCAACACATGTATGCAAATTTGTTAAGCTCGAAAATTACACAACATGATAAGTTTACACATGCTGGAAATTTCACAGAAATCTTTTCCAGCGAAACAGTTATTGAAACAAACAACATATTTGCGGTTAAGAGGCAAGAAACCCTTGCTATTTCAGTTGCGTGCGTGCAAACGAAACACAATCACAAAACATATGCAATTAAATAAATTTCTGACAGTTCACATCAAACCCTTGACGGTAAATAATAAAAGAAAAAAGAAACAACAAGCTTTCATTCAAAGGATTTTTCACTGTCACATTTCCAATTTGTTTTTACCTTTGCTGAGTTGAGTCTTAAAATGAATGTAACTTGCCGGACAACTTAGATGCGACTTCAGTAAACACAGTGATGTATTCAAGGCGTTCGATTCCTTCAGTGTTTGTTAAATCCATAAAATAATTGCCATTTGACTTCAGTGTTGTATATAGTACCAAGCTAAAGCTTACTTGATATGCAACGGCGAAAAATTAAATTGTTGTCGAAGACCATTACTCGTCGCTTTAAAGATTCCAGGTATTTATTTTTCATCGCCTAAGTTGTTTATCCAATTGACGTTCCATTCTGGAGCTCCATAAGGGCTTATTTTGTTTAAAGATGCTCTAAAACCCCATTTGCGTTACAATGACTTTCAACGCCATTCCAGGTTAATAATTAAATGTCCTCCCGTGTGCACCAGAGAAATCTACGCATTACCCCAGCCCCCTTAAACCTAACAAATACGCACAGAAGACTTTATGCACAAAGACACCACTAAGCAGGGGAGTGACAGGCAAGACTTTTACCGACACGGAAAAAAAGAAAACGACGAAACGCTACACAGATTCCGACTGGGTTTAGCAACCTCATAAAAACTTATTCTACCTTATCATTCAACCTTGTCGGTATGTCTTTTTAAATTAACGCTCATATATATTTAAATAAGCAAAATACAGCACTTGCTAGTTAAATCATGCAAAATAGCATATTTCTATCTATTTTGCCATAAAGGGATTATTAACATCCAATTTTCGGATGTTGGACCTTTTGTAATGATTTATGAGCGATAAACTGCAGCATACCCGTTCACCTATTTGCATATCAACCCGATGGGCAAATAAGATAAGTAGAATAATTAGAAGTCTGTGATTTTTGTGTAATCCATCGCTCTGTAGACTGGTTATAGAAGCTGAATATATTTGGACAAAAAAAATCCATAAACTCTAATTAATCTCAGTCTGCTTGCCCCCTAAATCAAGATGGCAGGGAAAATTGAGATCATTTCAATGGATGGATTAAATCTGGATACCCATACCAAAAACCATGGTGTTAAATTGCCAACCACGCGAACCTGTATTGTACAATCTGAAAAATGTGATTCGCTTCTGTCAGCGAAACTCGAATTTCGGTTTAACTGATAGAGACTGCATGAAAGTATTCTACCACTTCATTCAACCGTGTAGGTATGTGTATATATTTAACTATGCAAAATACCTTGCTCGCTTGCTTGCTACGGTTGCTAGCCATGACAATAGCAATGTTTCTTTCCACTTTGCCATAAATGGATTACTAACGGAAGTTCGGCTTTTTGTAATGATCTAACGTTCCATTGGGTAAACAAGATGAGTGGAATGACTAAACGTTGTGTGAAATTTGTGGAATCCATAACTTTATAGCGCTGTGTTAAAGAAGCTTACACTTGGCAATAATATCATAAATATTTTCTAATTTAATCTCTGTTTGCCCCTATCGCGCAGGTCAATGGATCGATTAGATAAGGATAACCATGCCAAGAAATGGTGGTGTTAAAATGTGAATCCCACAAAGCTGTATTGTACAATCTTAGAAATGTGATTCGCTTCTTTCAGCTAAACTCGAATTCCGGTTTAACTGATAAACTGCTCAGTTGTTCAATTACATCTCGACAATACTTGGAACTTACCTGCGTGTTTCGATGCGTGTTCGCTTTCTTTTCACTAAGCGGGACGTGAAAATGTCACTTCTTGTGAAGCACTAAAACGAAACAGCCAATAAGGTCACCAGAAAAAACACATCACGTACATGTGCTGATCAGGCTTATCTTGTTTTTCTCTATGCTAATGTGCTCCTCTCACAATTTGAACCTTTGAACCGGGACTCTAGAGGGACACGATTCTTGTGGAATGCTTTTTAAGCCGTTAAATAAACTCGCATACAGGTCGTGCTTTTCGGGTCTAAAAAACTACTCCTGTTCCTGTTCTTATGTTTCAGTTACTTATGACATTGAGCTAAAAACTCCCTTTTCGATACGGTGAGTGTTCTGGAAAAAGATCAATATTAATCCTCTATGGATAAATGGATATTCATAATGAACCAAAAACCACATGCCTGCACCCACTGAATGCCATTAGTTTAAACTTCCATGGTTATCAGGCTCATATAGATACAATGCAATTTTAGGTTTCCTTAAACTATAAAAACAACGTTATAAAGTAATATCGGATTCAGTCCCATCTGGAGGCTGCAGCCGCGGAGGGGAAAATCGATATGTAAACATGCCATAGCAACCATTTGGTATTTTTTTATTCGAATATGCATGGCTGAAGTTTAAACTAGAACGCGTTAATTTATTCGAAGCTTTGCGCCCAGCTTACCTGCGTGTTAGCTTTAAAGCCCTGGCCAAACGAAAGCGAGAGTTGAACCTCTTGACAGTAGATGAGAGTGATCGAGAGTTGGCCGAACGAGAGCGAGAGTTCTCGAGAGTTTCACACACAAAAAAAGAGAGAGCCTGAGAGCCACCCTGGAAAACCCTTTCTGACGTAAATATGGCGACTAGCCAGCCGGTATATTCAGCTAGCCAGACAGGTAAGATGAACCTTGTGCGCAAACAAGCTTCTGCATGTTTCTTTCCACTTCCCTACTGTGATCGTCTTTGGAGCAAACATCCCAAAGGCAAGGCCTTGCCTCGTATAAGTCAATTAGTGCAAAAATTTCCTCGTGACTCCACTTTTTTTGAAAAGTCTTGGCGTTGCCCTTGGTCCCCGAATCCGACGCCATATCATTTTTTCCTTTTTTTTTACCTGAACCCACTGAAAAAAAATCAGTAACTGCTGACCATAAATCTCTCGCTCAAACTCTCGTGCGCGCACAAAGGAGACAAAACTCTCGCCAACTCTCATGAAAAATTTGAGCAGGTTCAAATTCAATGAGAGTAGCCGAGAGTGGATGAGAGTATCTGGCCAAACCAGAGCGAGAGTTTCAACTCTCGCTCTCGTTTGGCCAGGGCTTAATTTTAGTTAGAAATTTTAACTGAGCTGGGCGTGAAAATGTCACTTCTTTTAAAACTCTGAAAGCTTAGGGAATAAATACGCCTTCTGAAATGAAACAGCCAATCAGGTAACCGAAAAAAAACATCACGTGCACGAGCTTTAAAAACTAATTAGAATTCTCTATATAAAGTATACTTATCAGGCTTATCTTGGTTTTCTCCTATGCTAATGCGTCTTTTAACGATTTTAACCTTTCATCGGACTCCAGAAGAAAGAAGGAATGTTTCATTCAATAAACTCGCTCTTTCTTTGTCTCGTGATTTTGGTCAAGCTCTGAAATAAAGACTTTCTTTAGCGTTGAATATTGTGGTAAAAATCAAATCGAAGGTGGTTCAGCGTTGTTTGTACTATCATTGTTCAGGGTTCCCCAGAGCCCTTCTCCTCCTTATTCAACTCGGACTCTGGCCACAGTGGCCAGAGTCCGTTTTCTTGGTGCTGACCAGAAGAAAAGGGGACTCTGGGGACGAGATTGGAGTTAATCCGCGCTTAATGGTCTCTTGATCCTTTCAAGTGCATGCTCGATCAGTTCAAATCGGAGCTGTTTTTTTTTTTTATGTGACAAGCAATTGGCATTTTTCTCGCCTTTTTGTTATCATCTGCATCTACAAGTAGCTCTTAGTATTCTAGCTCAAAGACCTCCGACATCGTGTTGTAGAAACTAGTTAAGAAGAGATGTTCCCGGTTACACCAGGAATTGACCAGAGACAAGCACCTTTTAAAAGTAAATTTATCACTGTCATGTTTCGATGTGTTTGACCATACAGTGGTTCACCCACTGGATATTTCCGGGAACAGGTCAAATCGTTGTTTTCGGTGCTTCCCTGTAAATCTTGAACTTTGCAAGTCTGCAATCCAGGGTATAATCATTTGTATCAGTTTTAACTTCCTTGTTAATATAAAGAACGTTTTCACTTATTCATTCGAATTGTGAAGAGTGGGATGTTGGCTTGAAGACGGCATAAAGCATGAAGAGGAAGTGGCGCTGATTATTGTATGGAGGCACGAGCAACTGCTGACTAGTCGCTCTTAATTATGGTCTGCCTTCGTGGTCATTAAAGGCAGGTTATGCCATTTGGGTAAGTAAAAGTGCTTCGTAAACCACAACACATAGAAAAGAACTTAAGCGGCCTCAGGCTTAACAAATAATTGTCTTTAGAGCTTATAGTTTCATCAAAGTTCGACGGTGAATCGTACAAGTTACAATAGGTTACAATAGGTGCAAGCAATATGTGGACACACAGATGTCAATGACGTAAGATGACAAACAAAAGAAGATAATGAGACATAATGTTTCTGCCATCTAATATGCCTGCCCTGACCACGAACGTTTCGCTAGGATTAAGTAGTTTGCATGGCCATTTTCATTCTTTGGGAGATCAGTTTAATAGGCGGCCTTACTCACCTGTTAGTTTGGAACCCACACATTGCTTGTAAGTCGTTTATTACTTTATTTTCTTGTTTCTTTTTTGCTTATTGGGGGCTATTTGTACGAACCCGATGATTTGATGGCTGTACAAGTAATATGCAAACTCACGATTGCGTTACAAGACAAGGCAAGGTTTGTCACAGCGATATTTTCATTCTTTTATGATTTGGTTTTCAAGAGCTTTTGATTTTTCCCTAAGTAAATCTTAACGATGTTCAATGAGAGCTCTCACCTGGCTTGTCTCTTGATGGCTTGTCATAGTTCAGAAGGTACTAGAGTGTAGCCCAATTGCAAGTTTATGGGTTCGATTCCTTTCATTCCTTGATGTTTTGGACCTTTTTTGGCTTTTTCAGTCTTCCTTTGCAGTCGTTATGGACGAACGAACGAATGAATGAGCTGAGTTCACCAGTTGCCCTATGAGTCATGCTAACGTATAATTCAAAATTTATTTCTATGATATAATCTCATCGCCTAGAGATGTTTGTAATGGAACAGGTAGAATGAAGGCCTCATTCTGTCCAACTTTTGTCCAAAAATAATATTCATACTGTCAACACGAAAGCTCCATGAGCTTATAACCTATTCTCGTCACCACAGGCTCGGATCTTATATCTGCGCATGATCCGAGGCTCTGGGAAACTCTATGGAGGAGAACATGCGCCGTAGGGTTCTTATAGCCAAAACCTTATGGTGCCTGCTCACTCCTCGTGCTAACATGAATGCACCAATCAGAGACGCTTTTCATTGTTCTGAGTTCTCCAGAGTCAGTTATGCCCAAAAGAGAACAGCTCTGTGGTCGAGATTGGAGCCAATCTCGTCCCCAGAGTCCGCTTTTCTTTTGGTCAACACTAAGAACACGGACTCTGGCCACATCTAAGGCAGGAAGTCCGCAAATCATGGACTTCCGACTCATTTACGCACGCTCAGAAATTCAAAACAACAGCGGTTGTCAAAGGTTACAAAATGGACCTTCACTATGACTGCGCATAACTTAGAAGTGACTAGAGTCCGTGTTCTTGGTGCTGACCGAAAGAGAAGTGGTTTCTGGGGACGAAATTGGAGTTAAGGTGATTCCTTAGTAATAGAAGCTGTCGTAAGATTTTCTTTAAACTTTTCTCGGTTGTTCTCTACATCATGGTGACTCGAAATGTGCAATTAAAAAAATAGGTCACCAAGCTCGTTTGCGAGATGTAACTTGCTCAAGTTACTCATTTAATCATTGCGACTTCATCTATCAAGGACAAGTTTGTTCCATCGGTTCAGGCTACGTTTTGCAGGAACAGGAAGCACAGCTTTGACGTAATTCTTGAAATAACAAAACAGGTGAATTGTATTTGTCAAAAGGAATGATTTAATGTGTGTTTTATGGCACAGGCACACGTCTTGAAAAGGCACTGCCTACCAATATTCTGCGGGTGCGTGATCTCGAGGAGACAATTTTGTGTCTACGAGTGATGGCTATGCATAATTTTTTTCCTGTAACATTTTTTTCTGACGTAAAATTTTTAAAGTTTTTTTACAGCACAAAGAGGATGAGTAAAAGAATAAAATTATGCCAAAAAAGATGGGTCACTAACCTCGTTTAGGAGAAAACAGAAAGCAAACCAAGCTCGACCCCTCGACAACACGTCTCCCCGATAGCGCGGTTTCACTTTCACTGTCGGACTGAAATGTTATTTAGCATCATTAATTAAGGCTATCACTCGACTTTTTGTTTTGCGAGAGTCTAAAAAGTTTCTTGTTTTGCTCTTTACTGCTGTGCTCTGAAAACGGCCATTCTCCTTTCTAGCGAGCATTCCTGCACGAAAGGAAAGAAGACCTCGTTTAAGGTCCCCTCTATGCAACCATGCCCAGGTCTTCTCATTTCGTTCACTATCTGTTTGTCTGAGGAACTGACCATATAAGACCTTCTCTTACCACTCTGTTTTTCTCTCAGCTTTCCTTCGTTGTTTGAAGTCCTTTTGGGTTTCTAAGTCGTGGGTTACCAGTTCCCCTTCCTAGTTGCTTGAATCAGTTTCTCGTCATTGTGCAGGATGTAGTTTTGTAGCGAGTTCTTGGCCTGTCCAATGCAGTCCTCCACTGATATTAGGCCTCTCCCTCCTTCTGCTCTTGGTACATATAAAACCTGGCTATCAATCCCTTTAATTAAGTGCTCTGTCCATTGTTAGGGTCTCCCTTGTTCTTGTGTCTAAATCTCTTAATTCCTTTTTGGTCCAGTTAATTATACCACCAGCATACCTTACCAGGGATACAGCCGAGGTTTCTGCCATTCATTTTGGATTTTCCCAGCTTTCGGACACGCCTTAGATATTCTTTGCTAACTTTCTCTTCCATCTGACTATGGAACATTTCACCTGCTTCAATATCTCCAAGGTATTTATAACCTTCACCCTCTTTCAGTGCTTTGATTTCATTGTCGTCAGAGAGTTGTTTACTATCTGATTCCACTAGCTTGCCTCTCTTTAGGACTAGGACTGCACATTTTTCTATTCCGAACTGCATACCGAAGTCGTGACTGAAGATTCGCACCGTCTGTGATAGGGAATCTCCTTGAAAGATTATTATG
>NC_090873.1:9200024-9205024 GCF_036669935.1 Montipora foliosa | reverse complement strand
AAATTAATGTGGTCGTGGAAAACGTGAAAAGGTGTATCAAGCCATTAGATCTGGATACCCATACCAAAGAGAGGGGCTTTACCCTTCGAACACACTTAATCTTATATAAACCTAGAGAAGCTGTGTTGTATAATATTTGAAAATTGAATTCGCATCTGTCAGCGAAACTCGAATTCCGGTTTAACTGATAGAGACTGTGTAGCTCTTTAGTTAGATCTCGACAATACTTGCAACTTACCTGCGCGTAAGCAGTTGGGTTAGCAATTTTTACTGAGGGCCTGTAAATATTACTCACTTGTTTAAAGGAACTGAATACTGTGCATGGCTGGTTTTCAATGATGCGTTAATTTATTCTACGTTTACGCCACAATGTAAGTTGTGCCAAATAAACAGTGGTTTTTTTGTCACAATTTGTCAAGTTAGTTATCCGTTCAATCGTAAAGATTCAATCAGATAAATCTATTTGCAAATTAGTGCTTAGTGGTGACGTGATTCGTGACAGTACCTGCTTAGTTCAAATTGTTGTCGTCATGGTTGCCAGGCTCACAGGGATAGAATTTTCTACCGGTTGAAAATTCGTGCTTGAGGTACAGTCATTTCATGTACAACACTCACCCCATCCCCAGCGTCACTCGTAACCATGGAGCTGTTCGAGAAGCCGCTGTGGGGATGGGGTAAGTGTTGTACATGAAATGACTGTACCTCATCGGGTGGAGTTAATTTGACCTCGGACTCAAGCTCCGTGTCCTCAAATTCTCAACGGCTTTATGTAGTGACGCGAGCTTGGGCTGCCTATGTTATTATAGTGTATTTTTAGACTTCAGGGCCCGGTTGTTCAAAAGCCGATTAACGCTAACCCCAGATTAAAAATTAACCAAGGAGTTTATTTCTCTACTCCCAAGTGCTGTTCAACGCTAATATTTGGCAAAACTTTACATTAGAAGAAGTCAATCTTGAAAAACAAAATTAAGCAAAAGAAACTTTCACCAAAAATTTAAAACTTTAAGCAAAAGTTTACGCTAATCGTAGATTAAGTTAATCGGCCTTTGAACAACCGGGCCCAGGACCGTATGTGCTCAGATAAAATACCCTTATGGAATAGAATGGAAAACTTTATTTGCACACGGTATTTTCATCAGTACGGTGGGCATTCATGGGCATAATATGGGCATACATACGGGTCTATATGGGTATACAGGAGTGAATATTTGTCTCAATATACAAAAATAAAATACGCTACAATAAGGGATACATGAGGTACCTACAAAATTCCAAGATGGCGGCCAACTCGAGAACTGTATCGAACTGTAACAATCGGAGAGAGCTGGAAGGCTCGAAATGATAAAGGTATGTTCATCTAAATGCCTCACCATGTTGATATAGTATTCAATTTGACCAATAAATGATTTTTAGGGGCACTCCATTTAGGTACCCCTTGGAGTAGGGCTCCGCGTTTTGTTTCTTCTCCCAGTAATAAACACGTAATATTCTAGCTCAAAGACCTCCGACATCGTGTTGTAGAAATTAGTCAAGAAGAGATGTTACACCAGGAATTGACCAGAGACAAGCACCTTTTAAAAGTAAATTTATCACTGTCATGTTTCGATGTGTTTGACCATACAGAGGTTCACCCACTGGATATTTCCGGGAACAGGTCAAATCGTTGTTTTCGGTGCTTCCCTGTAAGTCTTGAAATTTGCAAGTCTGCAATCCTGGGTATGATCATTTGCATCAGTTTTAACTTCCTTGTTAATATAAAGAATTTTTTAAACTCATTCATTCGAATTGTGAAGAGTGGGATTTTGGCTTGAACATGGCATAAAGGAAAGCGGAAGTGACACTGATTATTGTATGGAGGCACGAGCAACCGCTGACTAGTCGCTCTTAATTATGGTCTGCCTTCGTGGTCAGCAAAGTCAGGTTATGCCATTTGGGCAAGTAAAAGTGTTTCATAAACTACAACACATTCAAAAGAACTTAAGCGGCCTCAGACTTAACAAATAGCTGTCTTAGAGCTTACAGTTTCATCCAAGTTCGACGGTGAATCGTACAAGTTACAATAGGTGGTTTCCAGCCAATATCTAGACACGCAGATATCAATAACGAAAGATGACAAACGAAAGATGGCAAGCGAAAGAAGATAATGTTTGTGTCATCTAACATGCCTGCCATGACCACGAACATTTCGCAAGAATTAAGTATTTTCCAGGTTCTCCGAGTTTCCTGGGTCTTGGGAAGACGGCCATTTGTCTTCTTCGTGAGATGGGTTTAATTGGCGGCTTTACTCACCTGTTAGTTTGGAACCTACACATTGCTTGTAAGTGGTCGTTTATTACTTTTAACTTGTTTTTTTTTTTTTTTTTTTTTTTGCTTATTAGGGGCTATTTGTACGAACCCGATGATTTGGTGGCTGTACACGTAATATGCAAACTAATGGTCGCCTACAATACCAGACAAGGTTTGTCATAGCAATATTTTCTTTCTCTTATGATTTGGCTTTCAAGAGCTTTTGATTTTTCCCTAAGTAAATCCTGATAATGTTCAACGAGAGCTCTCATCTGGCTTGTCTCTTGATGGCTTGTCATAGTTCAGAAAGAACAAGAGTGTAGCCCAATCGCAAGGTTATGGGTTCGATTCCGTTCATTCCTTGATGTTTTGGACCGTTTTGGCTTTTTCAGTCTTCCTTTGCAGTCATTATGAATGAATGAATGAACGAACGAACGAGGAAATAGTCAACTTCTTCTATAGAGTTGAAACCCAGCAAATGGGATCTCCTCACATTCATTCATTCTGCATCGCCCACAATGCCGCTACATATCCGGGACTTTTCCGCGCTTTGTAGCGCTAAATTCGAAAGTTAATTCCGGAATTGTACAGAAAACAATAAAGAAAGTTGGCCGAATGCAGGTAGAACCGCATGAAAATTCTTCCCTTACGGGATAACTGTTCAGTTTACAATCAAGTATTCATATGCCTTTTGTTGTAAAGAGGTTAATAAAGAAAATGTGACTGTTTCTAGGGCGGTGGTTCACTTTGAAGTGTTATATTTTTTTTGGCCTCAAAAGTAGCCATTTCGGCATTTTGTTTGTATGGCTTTGACAATTTCAGAAGAAAATTTCGATAAACAAGGGGTGAGGAAACGATTATTCATATCCCCTTTTTTGTTTGATACTCTAAGATCGCCCTGCCAAATTTTCGCGGAATTCCGACCGGTAGAAGTTTTTTTTTTCCCCTTTCCTGCAACCAACCCACGAAACTGTGAGATCAAATGCAAATTTGCCCTTGCAAATTTCCCGCGGGGATTGAGTTGTCTTTTAAACTTCTCGCGAGGGTTTAATTAATTCATAGTCCCGCCCCCACAAATAACGTTGCACTCGTCACATTAAAGAGTTATTAAAAGGTAGTGCGACCCAGCGAGGTGTGACTTTTTAAAATGAACTTTATTTCTATGATCGTGGTCGTTTACAGTTTGCTGCATTTAGCGCATTTATGAACACCCGTTAAGTGCCTTCAAAGTATTTTACTTATAATAAACATGTCCCTGATGAGTTAACGATAAAATACTAAATTGTCAAAATGCTCTGTTCATACGAAAGGATTGGCATTGTAATCAGTTACTGATGCGGGAAACTCTGAAGTTTTACCACATCGATCGGATCCCTTTTGATGAGAAGAGACGCTTCTCTACGCTTCTATGCTTCTCTACTGTCTCTTCGTTTTGAGATGTCGTCTTTGAAAGAAATGCAGAAGATTGATCGGGAGCTCGTAGAATCCCCCCCCCCCCCCTCCCCATCAATAACAGAGTTGGTTACATCGTGAAAAAAATACGAAAAGTAACCAGTGACAAAGACCGTTACTCTATGAGATCTGGTTATTGGTGCAGCGTTGCGCTTCAGCCAGAGGAAATTGTGCAAGGACCAAGAGAAGTCGTCGACGAGCTGAAAAAAGAGAGAGGAAGAACTGATTAATGAAAATCAGAAACTGAGTGAGGAGACCGAAGGTAAAATACTACATTTTACGAAATCAAAATTTAGCCTTTTTCACAGGGTCTATTTCAATGAGTGTCAGGTTGTGTTGCCCCATCGCCTTGTCGCCCAAAGTTACGTCGCCCCAACATCCGAGTTGTGTCAACATCGAAGTTGTGTCGCCCGAACTTAACTTATTCGCCTTTTTCACGCCCCGCCATCTTTGAACATACGTCACTGGTTTCTGAATCAAATCGAGGTTCTGCGTGTTAGAAAACATGGTGGAATTCGCGGAGAGTGAGCATCCTGACTTTTGGCATAAGAATCTTAAAACGGTCCCGAGGTTTTCTACGTCTTTTATAGATAAATTTGCAGCGGACCATCTTCCCATCAAGGCTACCCTGGTTATAGGTTACAAGTTCTTTTATGAGGATTATATTCACGATGATGAAGGTGAGAATCGGTTCTTCAGTTATTATTTTTTCATTTAATTTCGACTCTAATTTAAGCTTACTTGCCTTCAAGTTTATTTATAACCCTTCCCCCTTATCTGTTTGAATATCAATAGTCAATCTTCCAAAAAAAGGATCTGGCACAGTTGTAAGGGCTAAGTGCTACAGAAGCATGAGAAAAAACGAGGAGCCACACCGACTTAGAGTTCATTTTGATCCCAGTGCTATGGAGCCAAGCATTTCAGCATTTCAGTGCAGCTGTGCAGCAGGACAGGGGCTGTGTCAGCATGTCATTGGTCTTCTTTATACGCTGTCACATTATCAAATGATGGAGATCAAAAGTGTGCCGCCCGTTTTTTTAAAGACATCAAAACCACAGGTCGGAAATCGTCAAATAAAGTTGTTGTGACTCAGTTTTATCCTTGATTAAAATTTTATTCTCCTTTATTTCTATCTCATTATCATACATTGCCATACCCAAAAGCAATCTAAAGGTAAAAGTAAAACCAAGGTCAAAATTCAAAAGTAAGAAAGTCACCGTGCATTTTTCAATAACTTCAAGGCTGTTGCTTAACTGCAGATC
>NC_090873.1:9187524-9195024 GCF_036669935.1 Montipora foliosa | reverse complement strand
AGGTGCATCTAAGTAAATAGAAGGTTGTATACTTTTCCGTTGCCTAGTGATGAAAATAGTACACCTTCCAAAGACCACAAGTGCTATCCAACAGAAACTAATACCACTAAATGTTACTGCCTATATGCAACCAGTCAACATACTTTACTTGACAACTCAAATTGTTCCATGGCATACTATCACATTTTTTCCTCCAGGCAAAACCTATCAAACCCTTGATGCTGAAGAGAAGGAAAAGCTCAAGAGCATTCTATTCATTATGGATCGTTTTTAAATTTCCCTTGAAGGTAATGACTTTTTCAAACAATATTGAGGCTTACATGTACTAGCCATCCCCTTTGTGTTTGTCCTGCTGTTTTTATTTCTTCTGACATTCAATTCAATTCATTCAAAGTTGCTTAAGATATAGTCTTTAAATTAACAAGAAAGACTAAAAGCCAGAAGGTTGACTAACGTTGGGTCGGAGAACACTAGCAGTAATAAATATATAGGAAATGGACTATTAAATGCTAAATGATAACAGCAACAGCATCGTATCATTGCAATTATCCGTTTCATCCTCAATTTTACAAGGTTACCATGAACTATCCCAAGCACATCCCTCCCTGCCAAAAAAGTACCTTGTGGAAAGCTGTGCAAAGTTCTTGGACGACCAGTGGGATGTGAAAAGGACTCCTGGACAAAAATTCCTGCACAAGCAGTGCGCAAAAAAAAAAAATTCGTACCAGCTGAAAATCCCCCACCCCCCCCCATCACTTTTCTAATGGTCCGTCCCTAAAGGCCCGACTCAAGAAAACGCCTAAAAATAAATACACGAACAAGGATATGGAACATAGAAAGGAGGCGTAAGGAATGAACTTCTTCGCTGCAAATAATCAAAGCGAATAGCGAGGACGTGGTCTGCTTAGTCACGTGATTCTTTATATCCTTGCCGGGGGGGGGGGGGGGATTGAAATAATTGTAATGGACTCCTCCCAAGCACACCTACCCCATTATGCAACCAATACAAGGAACAAAAGAGAGAGAAGACAAGAATTCTATTTGTATGCAAGTATTATATCCATTTTATTTTAAATGTTTTCGTTTGCTTTAGACCACGCTCCAAAAAAGATTCAGCGGAAAGGCAAAGGCTTTGGTGGAAAAGGTTCTGTTCGTCGTGGAAGCGAACTGAAGTCAAAGGAGCAAATTTTGAAAGCGCGACATCAAAAAGAAAAGGTGATGAAACGACAGCATAAAAAGGTGCCTAAAGGAAAAGGACACAGGGCCAAAGCCAACAAGGGAAGGTAATCAGTAGCGATTCCCGATGAATAATCCAATGATTATTTCCGGCTAATAATGCTTCTACATACTGACGTCTTGATACCTAGCAACGCCTCCAACGATTTGTGAAAATAGATCAGTCGATGGAAAACGGCGAACGAAAACGAACGGCTCGTTACGAAGAGTTTCCGATTATTTCCGACTGATGACGACTTGCAGACGTTGTGCCAAAGTTGTGGCGACAAGTTACCAAGCAATCTCCCGAAAAAACACTTTGAATGGTAATGCACCTCTTGTCGGGGGAATTTGAAAATGAGGTCGTCGGTGGACCGTGCGGCTATGCAGACGATTGTTATGTCAAGAAGAAATAAAGAACACTCGTCTGTTTCTTTAATGCCCTGGAGGGGGGAACTCACATATCTGAGGTTCTGGGATGCTCGTCGTCTTGCTTAGGGGTGTAAATTTCGGATTTTGGTCTCACGTAGGGTGTTCTGGGCAAAACACCATCGTATGTAGACCATATGTAGCCGTGAAGGTCTCGTTTAGTCGTTTAATTAAGGGTCAAAAAAGCCTGGACGAAGCTCAGATGGGTTTAATTTAACATTTCCGACGAGCATCCCTGGCCCTAGCCTTGTATATGCGACGTCTCCCCCCCCCCACCCCCATAATAAACGAAACTTGCTTGTTTCCTTATCACGAGACTGAAGTATCCAGGTTTTTCTCTCTGTTTTAGTTAAAATATGTAATTAAATGACCCCATGTGTAAACCAAGAATTTCCTGTGTTGGGTCTATCAAAAATAATTTGATCCTTATCAAAGTCGTGTTTCTTCGTATGCAAACCCTAGGTTAGTTTCTCCTAAACATGCCTGAGGTGTAGATCTCGGACGACACAAATTATCTTTCTTTCTTGTATTACGCAGTTCTTTGACGTCTAATCCCTTTAGGGGTAATCGTCTTGTGATTTGAAACGCCAGATATGAGCGTCTGTTTTGTATGAAGCGTTTGCTGCACGTAAATAAGGCTTTGAATTCATCTCGAATTCCTTCGTTATATTTGCTATAGATAAGTGGGTTGATCGCTCCATTGCAATACATTAGGAAAGCAACTATCTGGCCATAGTTAGGGCCAAGCGCGGAGAAAAACCCCAAAAAAATGGAAAGCTGATAGATCCAAAACGGAATGAAGGAAATATAAAACACAGCAACCAACATCGCCAACATTTTCACGACTTTTACTTTCTTGGCCTTCACTTGAAGTTGAAGTTCCTGAAGTTGAATACCTGGTATTTTTCCACGCCATATCTTCATGCCAATAGCCGAGTAAAGAATTAAAGTTATCGCGAACCCAGTTGCCAACAGCACCGTTTGGAATACAAACCAGTGAATGACCTTTTTACACTCGATGCAAAGAATGCATCTCATGTTTCCATCAGGGAATCTCAGAAAATGGACGAAGCTCGATGAAAAGAGTGGCGATGCGTAAATACCACTAATCAACCACGTGGATGCTATTATCATATACGCGCGTCTCTTTGACACAAACGTCCTCAGTGGATAAAATATCCCACAAAATTTTTCCACTCCAGTCGCCATCATAGTTAAATTCGACGTCAAGATCAGGATCAGTGATAAAAACAGATCAAACTTGCAAAGAAATGAACCAAGACTGCCTTCCACTTTCCAAGCTCCATTCATTATCAGATGAGTGAATACCATGGGAATGTTCTCCACAGCGAACAACAGATCAGCAACAGAGAGGTTTACGATAAAGAGATGATGCAATTGCCTTCTCATTCTTCTTGCATTCTTTGCCACAGCCTTGATTACCAGCGTGTTGCCGATCAATGAAAGGAGAATCATCGCATAGTAAGCAAGAATTTGGACGATCGTCCAGGCGCTAATTGGCTGACCTTCGCCACTTGCAGGCCGTGCCTGCGATCCGTCTGGATATAAACTGGAGTTTACTGGATCTCCATCACTGGAATTCGCTGCAGTCGAGTTAACATTCATAGCATTCTTTTTTGTCCAACAATTTTGTTCTCATCGACTGGGCGTGAACCTCCGATTACGTTACGCTTGCATGACGTGTTTATAGCAAAGTTGATCCTTCCTCAATGGTGCACTCAACTTAATTTCTGAATGTGTAAGACGTTTCCATTTGTCAATTCCTGTACGTGCCTCTTTTTCAGTTTGGTGCGTCTTCGGGAGACCTTTCCTGAAAAGACAGAGATTTCTCAGTGGTACAACTTTTATTCCAGGGCAAGACTTTCGTCCCAGAGCGAGTTTACTCCGTTTCCCTCTCGTGGCTCTACATTCGTTTATATGATACCACCACTAAATGACCGGGGCGAGTTCGCCCCGCTTTCTGTACCGGAGCGAGAATTTCATTCCAGTGCGAAATGATCCCGCGACAGCAACATGTAAACGGAGGCCAACCGATCGTTTCGGTCTGAACTCGACCTCTGGGTGGACTGGAACGGGTAGTGCATGCGTGAATTTCGTTAAGTGTGCCTTCATGCAAACACGATATGAAATAAAGTAGGCATAGTGTAAACGCGATACGAAATGGAGTAATCATCCCGTTATGTGGCATCAAGTTTTTCATGCTTAATGGCAAACCTGAGGATGTTACGTGACCACGGTCTTCGGCTGTGTTTGTTTGCAGTTTGCAGTTTGCAGTTTGCAGTTCACATTTGAACGGCGGGAAGGACTTCTAGCGGTAAGTGATTTACAGTAAAGTTTTTAAGCCATTAGAAATTGTACAGCCTCGCGCTTAAAGGCAAGAAATAGGTTTTTATACTCGTGTGCGATTTTGAAGTGGAGGAATGAAAATAAAAATGAAGCACCCCAACTTGACGGAGAACAACATGGCGGCGCGAAATACCGAAATCTCTTCTCAAATCCCATAATACACCTTATTCACCCCCCCCCCCCCAAAAAAAAAAAAAAGAAAAAAAAAAAAAACCTTGCACAATCATTAATTTAGATTTCTCAAGAGAAATTGAAAACAATGGTTATGTAAGATTTTTGGGGTAAACATGATTTATTATGGGATTTTTGAAAATAGTGAATGCCTTGCTAAAATTCGAAACCTTGGCAACCTGAGATTGCAAACGCAAAACTGCCAAAGGTCTCTCATAATACCTTTTGACTCCTGGGAAGGAACACTCGGCTTTTTTCCGATTATCCCCGAGTCATCAACGAATAATGAATCTCTTCATTTCATTCACCGGGGTTAACATATGACATTTTTCGAAGAAGGAAGGCAGAAAGAAAGAACCTTATTTACCGAGCGTGAAATACATTGTTACCGGTTGCGCGGTAGGTTACATAATGGCTCTCAAAACAATAAAGAAACTAGTTCTCTAAAAGTCCTACCAATCTTAAGTTTTCCTCGATAAGGTTGTGCTGTAGCATTTTCTTGAAATTGTATGGGAAATTATGTCTTTGAATGAGTTAGCTTGTTTTCGCATTCACTATGAGACACTTTGTTCCCCAAATTTTTCATGAACCATTGCTTTCAAATGCTCTTGGAAATATGTAGTGTCTTAAAATACATTTGAAAACAATGGTTTATGCAAAATTGGGGGGGAGGGGGGGGGGGGGGCAAACAAAGTGTATTAAGGGGAATGTGAAAATAAAGAACAGAGGAAATGCACTTGAGTGGAACGTTGAAAACCCTGAATTTGTTTTACATGCTGGGGTCAAAACGTTAATCAACCTCGTTTCCATGGTCTCTTTGTCGTTGAGGAGACAAAGGAGGTAGAAAGTAGGAAAGAGAGACCCTGGGAATGAGATTGAACGTTGTTACGAATAGCAGATCAGCTAAATGTAGACCTGACAGCTTGAAAATATGAGGTAAGCTATTCGGGACAATGACCCTGACTTCCTTTATGTAGCATGAAAAGTTTTCTGATGCCTGTAAGGTCATCTATAGGCCGCCAGCCTAATTTATCAAAAAGCTCTACGGAGCTGTCATCTTTCATGCCAAAAACAACTTTATTAGGGTTTGATATTGCATATCAACTAGCGTGCACTTTCTCTGAATTATTTCTACGCCTTTGTTCTGTACTTAATCACTGTTATTGAGAGTAGCCACATGCAGTCTTCCATTGTCTAATTTTCGTTTTAATTTGTATGAAACGTTTGTTTTCGCTAAGGCGTCACCATGGGTATGAAAGGGGAAGTAGGGGTGCCATTCATACATTGCATTTACCACAGTTAGTGGCTCAAGGTATTTAGAAGACGATCTTTTTAAGTATGTTTTTCTCTACCGCGTAGTTGACCCATGTTTGCCAAAGGATGGGAAGATTAATCTCGAAAACATGGCATTTTACTATTGTGACATCTATCATGAGGAGCTTAAGCCGACTCGGGAATTCTCGGCTGGACGTCTCCTGACGGTGTAAATATCCATCAACAAAGGCTAAAAACATAATACAAAAGGTGTTTCGTATTCAGAAAAGTGTTAAAAGCATTCAGAATCGATCAGATTGTACTGTGAACTTACGTTAAGCAGAAAAAAGTAGTTTATTTTTTATTGAATGACCATATTTAGGGGCGAGATGAATTTTGTGGGGAACATAAGTCTATTTCAGTTCGTTTGCGCGTATCGACAGTGGCGGTTAGTGCTGGGACACGGAACCATTTTTCGTTCTATAGGATTTAGGGATTAACTCTCTCACCCGCGGGGAAAAATGGTACAGGTCGCCGTCGTCTCTCGCCGACCAGCACTACTTCGACGCTCCTCGCCGCTGGTGAGCGAGAAGACCTCTGGCATCCAGGGTAAAATGTTAGCCAATTTGTCGAAGGAAAGTTTTTTCAGTTCTTTCGAAGAGAGATTTGTCGCCTTCAAGTCGGTAATTTTTTGCGGGAAAATGGTGATCACGTTCCGAAATTCGGTGGGTCTAATCATCGCAGGTCGCAGGTCACAGGTTGCAGTCATTGTTTCACCAATACAGAAAGTATCCTAAACACCTTAGGCCTAAAAACTTTTGTTTAGGCCTAATTAGGCCTAAGGTTAGCTTTTAAGAATGTTTAGGATACTTTCTGTATTGGTGAAACAATGACCTGTGACCTGCGACCTGCGACCTGCGACCTGCAGCTTAGACTCGCCGTCCGAAATTCTGGTAAAAACGTGGACGAAGCTTACGGAATAACTTTGGTTGGCCTCTGCGAGGGGATTAATTGAGCAGTCTTCGTCTGAATGTCATGGATTTCTGTATTGATGTTTTCAAACGAGTTATGGAGGCAGTAAACAATGCTGACGTCGGGGAATTCGGTGCTGGAAGCCTTCCCGGTATACAGGCTCACGCTCAAACGTTGAGGTAAAATAATTGCTGTTAGGTTCAATTTCATCATATCAGGATATCATGATAGCAGCTAGGAAATTGATAAGTCTGTGATTAATATTGAATGTGCCTCCCTGTGACATGCTGGGAAATCAATTAGCCCGGAATGAAATTTTACACAGCTACATTCTTGGGCATTCTAAATTCCCAGTTCCTCAGTTATCGAGTTCCATAAGTATAAAACTTAAAAATGGATTGCTTTAAAGTCAGAAAAGAACCAAAGTGTATGCCAGGCAAAACAAGTTGCATCTCGTTAGCCTGAAAGTTAACTGACAAAATAATTTGCCTGTGTTTAAATTAACAAATATACCAATACATCACTAACGTTTCATGTTTAACCGGAGAATTAGGGAAGCAGACGTTCGAAGGTGTAATAGCTGTTGAGTTTTATTCCTCAGTTATCGAGTTCCATAAGTATAAAACTTAGAAATGGATTGCTCTAAAATCAGAAAAGAACCAATTTACCGCTGCTGTTGAGAAAAGTGTATGCCAGGCAAAACAAGTTGCATCTCGGTAGCCTGAAAGTTAACTGACAAAATAATTTCCCTGTGTTTAAATTAACAAATACACCGATGCATCACTAACGTTTCATGTTTAACCGGAGAATTATGTTCGAAGGTGTAATAGCTGTTGAGTTTTATTCCTCAGTTATCAAGTTCCATGAGTATAAAACGTAAAAATGGATTGCTTTAAAATCAGAAAAGAACCAATTCACCGTTGCTGTTGAGAAAAGTGTATGCCAGGCAAAACAAGTTGCATCTCGGTAGCCTGAAAGTTAACTGACAAAATAATTTGCCTGTGTTTAAATTAACAAATATACCAATACATCACTAACGTTTCATGTTTAACCGGAGAATTATGTTCGAAGGTGTAATAGCTGTTGAGTTTT
>NC_090873.1:9152524-9167524 GCF_036669935.1 Montipora foliosa | reverse complement strand
TGTGTTGCGCTTGAATAACTTAAAAATAAAGTTTAAATTCGATTTATTTTTTAATGTCAAGTGCCAACAGAGTGCTTTCACTCACGTGATCAGTAACCTTGTTTTTCCACGGAAACAAAAGAAAACGTTTGCGTGGTAATAGAGTTCAATTCCTGGAGGATTAGTTGGATACACAACATGGCCGCCGATCCATTGTTTGGGAACACCAAAATGGCCGCCGTAACGTCACGTGAAAATGGTGGTGTTGGCCGTTCATCTTGGCAATCAGTTATTGCCAAAGCTGTAGCATGGAAGGCATCTTGCCACTTGGCAAATACTGGCGAATGTTGTAGTGGATATTTAAGAGGCTAATTGGGCTCCAGTTTTTATGGTCTAAGCCGCCGCCCTTCTTGAAAATGAGAGAGACGTGGGCACCTTGGGAACAAAAGGGGAGAGGCCTAGACGAGAAAGAATAATTCAGCACAGCCACAAGATCAGCGCCGATGATGACCCAGAAAGAACGATAAAACTCCTTCGAGAGGCCCTCTGAACCCGGAGAATTAACAGCTTCCTTACCGTCTAAAGCCTGAGAAACCTTGCTCGGAAGCCATCAGGGTGCCGCATGGCTGAAATCAAATCAGAGGTACCACGCTTCTTCTCGAGAAGTAAAAAATTATGACCTGGAAGACATCTCGCTCTCCTTCGCCCAGCGCACCATACCTGAAACGGATTCGGGTCCCATCAGCCTCGATTCCATCCAGCTCAGCTAGCGATCTTCTTCAGCATCCGTTGGTAAAGTCCAGAAACAAAAACTGATGCGGATGTATATTAAGACTCCAATCACAAATCAACGCTCCACTGCAGGCGAACGTGTTGCTGAGAGAAGTGGTTACGCGGTATAAGAAGAAAAAATAAATTTTAGAATGAAAACAACTTTTCGACGCGAAGAGGCAGAACACAGATGGAAAAACAACTTGAGAATAAAATTCATAGCCTCCAGGCAGTAGTCCTTCCCTGCTGAAACTCAAACTTCGCCTTTGGAGTGATTCGACAGCCTCTAGGAGGCCGCTCAGGCGTCTCAAGAATTTTTTGATTTTTCTCGAATCTTTAGATTTAGTGATCGATAATAAGAATGATGGTTGTCACGTGGTTACAAGTGAAGGATACCCCGGCCTTTTAAGATGAACGCTATTTTATTATTTGGAAGAAGAAATCACTGTTATCAGTAAGGTGCTTGAGTTACTTTGTCATAGAAATCAACGATCGTTCATTCTTTGCTCAGCGCTCCGCTTTCGCATCCAACGCTTCTCGCCACGTGCGAATGACGGATGGATGCTTCGTACTTGTCTCTGAAAGTTCAGATCAAAAACAAATGTTACAACTTGTGTTTTCCTGATTAACTTAGTCAACATGACATAATTGTTTACAAGTCTCGAACTCTCGCCACTACGATCAGGGTTGCGTCCCAGTACAATACTGTGGATGCATGAGTTGAAGCGTTTTGGGAAGTATTATCTATTTTTATTTTAAAACTGTACGACCTTATTCTTTTGTTTGAGACGCAATGTAACATAGGCTTGTGTCCAGGGACCGAGTCTTTGAGCCTTATTTTCCGTTCCAGGCCCTAGTATCTTTTAACTGTATACACCGCTGACCAAAACATTGCAGGAACTCTTTACAAGAGAAATAGACCTCTTTCATAATGGCGGCCAAATAAAATCTTCTTTTGTTTTAATGCTACTAAGCCTTTCTAGCCTCGCTACGACGAGCAAATCTCAAAGGAATATTTGTTTCAAAAGGAGGGCAGTAGGTCTAATAGACCTTTTTCGCTTGTACATTTTGTTTTCCCAACACAGATCATGTCATAATACTCAGGAGGTTTGGTCCTTTGTTTTGTTCATTAAAAGAGTGCATGCAGACATATTCAGGCTTGCATGCACTCTTTTTAATGAACTAAACAAAGGACCAAACCTCCTGAGTATTATCACATGATCTGTATTGGGAAAACAAAATGTACAAGCGAAAAGGTCTATTTACGTAAATACAAAAGAATGTAAAAGTGGTCGCAAGTGATGAAAGTGGTCTATAATAATTCGGAATGAAATCAGCCCTCCCACTCGCCCGTCCTCACAAAAAAAACCCTAGTTTAATAAGACACGACCCATAAAGAATTTCGGTCCCAAAATGAATAGCAAGGGGACGTATTTTAAACAACAGTAACACAACCAAAGTGCATCACTCACTCACTCATCCCTCGTCGAGCCCATGAGGACTCTTGAGGCCAGCCAGAAGATCACAACTAGCGTCTTACTCAGTGACAGTTCTTATTACCAGGGGTACCCAGCGTCAATTTTCGGAAAATATCTGTTCGGAAGACGTACGATTTGAGATCTAGAATTTTCGGAACATTTGTTCGAAAATTTCTTGCTTGCCTGCCTCTCCTAGGATTTTCGAACATCTAAAATATGGTATAATTGCCCATTTTTAACGGATTTTCACCCACAAAAGGCCACCTAGAATTTTCGGGAGCATTTATTCTGGCTGAAATTTTTGGAAAAGTAAGTATTGGTCACTATAATTTTCGGATTTCTAGACTTTCAGCTAGGGAATCCGAACAGATAAAACATTTTTAGGGGAGAAAAATATGCCTATATCTACCGTTTAAATACAAAAATACGTTTAACAATGCTATGTTTAAGTGGTTTTGAACCATATTCTCGTTGGGTGCCCCTGTATTACGGGAAAGCGGATAAACAGAAGAGCAGCGTATGGTATGGAGTTGCCTTGCGAGCTTAAATTTCAAGAAGACAAATTTTCGTCCGACTGGCTTAAAGAAAAGTTTAAAAAGGAAAACTTTGATGTACTGTAATGAAAAAAAGCTAATTGTAATCGAAATGACTTTCGTTAGGAATTTTCTTGATATTATTTACTGTCCGCTTACGGGAGGATATTTTAGACCCTGTGGACCTCGAATAGATGTCCGTGTCCAGTTACGAGAGGTGCCCGCCTACGGGAGGTTAAATATGTAGTGTTTTTGAGGAGAAATCGCCGGGACCGCGAGTGTGTGTCCGCATTCGGGAGGTGTCCGCTTAAAGGAGGTGTTCGTTAGTGGAGGTTCGACTGTATGAATGGTGGTAGTCCCTATCCAAAGTATGACCATTGAGAATATATGGTGTAATAACATTCTTCTTTGTAGAAAAGCAAGTTGTGTGACATTTTTCGAGGATAAATGACATTTGCCAGTCCTTTTCCCACTTAGATAAAGCATTCAAGTCATCCTGAAGGATTTGACCATCCATAGGACTAGCTATAGTACGATACAGGAGGCAATCGTCAGCAAATAATCTGATTGTCGAAGAAATACTCAAAGGTAAGTCATTAATGTACAAAAGGAATAGCAGCGGACCCAGTACAGTACCCTGAGGGACACCAGAGATCACATCACACTGGTTTGATGCATTTTCCTCCAAGGCTACTTTCTGAGTCCTCTGGGTGAGAAACATCCCAATCCAGTTCAGAATGCTACCATTTATACCATAATGACTTGGCTTATAGAGTAGTATTTTGTGTGGTACACGATCAAATGCCTTACAAAAATCTAGTACAAAGGCACCTACTTGATTGCCATTGTTTACTGCATATCGTTTGATCGCCATAGGTGTTCTTCAGTGGAACGACATGAAGACTGAAATGAAAACCTTATGCAATCTAAACAGATGGCCGTGATGAAAATTATCTTGTTTTAAAATTAGATTCATCGAGTCCTTTCAAGGGAACACAGGAGCCTTACAAATTGGCCTGCTCTTCATAGCTTTATTTGCATGGGTGCAGCGATGGCGTAGTGGTGAGAGCACTCGCCTCCAACCAATGTGGCCCGGGTTCGATTGCCACCCGGACTCGGCGTCATATGTGGGTTAAGTTTGTTGGCAGCTCTCTACTCTGCACCGTGAGGTTTTCTCCGGGTACTCCGGTTTCCCCTCCCCTCAAAAACCAACATTTGACATGATTTGCGTTAATTGTTAAGTAGAAGATAAAATATGAGCGGGGGACCTTTATGGTTTTAAAGACCGTAAAGGTCGGACGCGAATATTTTGTCTTTCTTGTGAAATGAAACAATAGATTGTGTTTGTCATGTTAATCACGTGGTCATGGAGCTGTCCCATAGGAGTTTGGAAATACAGTATTCAGCACTGAATAAAAGCAATTCATTTTCATAGACCTTTTGTAGTACAAACATGGCTGGTCGGTTTCGCTCTTCAAAGGGTAAAAAAGAACAGAACAGTCTTGTGTCGGAAGCAACTCCGAGAGCAACACAATACAACACTAAATGGGGTTGAAAAGTCTTGGAGGAATGGCAGCAGCGACAGAACTTGTTGGAGTGGCCGGTCTCAAATGCGAAGATGTTCAAAATCTGACCATTTTACTAGAGCACATGTCACCAAATACCCTATACGTTTGGTTGAGCAAGTTCGTTTGTGAAGTGGCCAAGCAAAATGGAGAGCGTTTTCTGCCCAAATCGCTTTATTTGTTAATTTGTGGGATTAACAGTCATTTGCGTGAGACGGGAGGAGAGGATGCATTAAACGTTCTCAACAAAGCTGACAAGAGGCAAGTAAACTGTGACGCCATAGTTGTGATTGATTAATAAACTTTGTACAAATTTACAAGACTTTATTAATTTAAAGCTAAGCATAATAATTAGGCGAGTTAGAGATCGTTATAAAAGTTAATCCTATTGATAATACAACTAATTAAAACTTCATCAACCCCAACCTTTCCCTGCCACCTATTCCATTCCTTGCCGTGCTGTCAGACAGTTGAGCTTTATCGGGATTTGCAAACCTACACATGGGACATGAATAGTGCGTTTTTTCTTTTTTTTTCTTTTTTAATTGTTGTTAAACAAAGAATGACATAAAAGTAAACGTTACAACAACAATTACCTCCACACCTACACACACAAATAAAAACACACCCATGCACACGGAATATGTTTACATAATAATGGTAGAAAAGAGGAGCTATTGGTTTTGAGAGGAGCGACAAATTATACTCAACAAGATGGGAATTACCTGTACAGTTGGAGAACTAGGTGCTGTTTTTTTTTTCCCCTTTTTTTTTAAGTAATAGCGGTTCCCATTTCGTTCGTGTTGTTGTCTCGTCCTTCTCTGCTTTATAAATACATTGTAGATGTCGAAAGTATTCTTTGAAAGTTGGCTTTCGTTCTTGAAATTTACACAGCCAGGTGAAATGTTTGCTTGTCAAAAAACAAAAGTTAATTTGCAAGTTGTATTTAGAGGTATCTTGAATAGTGTGTTTCTGTTGGCTGTCACCCCTATGAATTATTAATGAATTTACAATTTCAGTTTGCAGTGTTCTTCCAAATAGTGCTCCAGTGCTAGAACGACTAGACACTTAAATAAAGTTCCTTTCCTTTCCTTTTGGTAGAGCATTGCACGGCATCGTTCGAATCCCGTTTTAGCCACCTGATTTTCTTGGGTGTTTATAACAGGCAATAGACCGTTTTCGAATTCTCACGGCTGGACTGGATCTAGCATGAAATGGAGGCTAATGAGGGCAAATCTTTTCAAATGCAAATTAATTTGCCCGGATTAGCCTCCATTTCACGCTAGATCCAGTCCAACCGTTAGAATACGAAACTGGCCTATTGCTTAAATTGTCAAGATAAATGCGAGGAACACTTCTATCTTCCAATTTTATTCAGTTTTTCAAGTTGTACGCTTTGTGCTTGCTGCAACTTCAGGTCTACAAAGTGGTTACAAATGGAGGATACTAAGCTATTTCATTGCAAAGAACAAATCACTGTTATCAGTAAGATGCTGTGGGTGCTTTATCGTGGAAACCAACGATCATTCATTCTTCTTTGCCCTGCGCTGTAGCATCCAAGGCTTCTCGTCACGTGCAAAGAACCGATGGATGCTTTGTGCTTCTCTCTGAAAGTTCATGTAAGATAAATGTTAAAACTTGTGTTTTCCTGATCAACCTTGTCAACATGACAAAGTTGCTTACAAGTTTAATTCGAGCTCTCGCCACTTCGGCCAGGTTTGCGTCTCTGAACAATTATACTGTATAAGTTAAAGTTCAAGCTTTTTGGGAAATGATTTCAGTCTGTTTTTGTGCAAAAAACTATGAGACCGGTTTCTTTGTTTGAGACACAATGAAGCATTTCATTGGCCCTCGAAATATTTTTAACCGTATAGACCACTGACAAAACATCGTAGGAACTTCTAACAAGATTATCCTTCAAAGGATGATGTGGAGGGTAAAAGGAATGACGCGGAATGAAATCATCCACAAGATGAACACTCGTAGAAATTTCGTTTCGTATCGACCCCTCCCAAAATGAATAGCAAGTCAGTGTACCCATTTTCAACAAAAGTAACCCGACCAAGGTACATGTCACATTCCAACCTTTCCCTTAAAATGCCTTTTTTTCCCAGGTGGTTCCTTCCCTCCTCCACCAAAGCAGTCAGTCTCCACAACCAAACCGGCCGTAACAAAGACAGCAATAAGAATGACGAGAGCTATTTTCTTCATCTTGATTGTGTGAAAACCGACGAATCTTGAGTATGTAACTTTGTGTGTCTGAAAGTTCTCCTTTTTTTCCTGAAAGGACAAAAGTACATTGTTTACTCTTCGATCCAAGAAAAAGCTCCCACTTTTCCTTTCGGCTTAATTGCGCGTTTTAAAACAATGGCCTCGTACGCACTGCTCATGCAGACTTTCGAGGCGCATGCGCTTTAGAAAACACGAGGACTGTGTACGTAGATGATAAACTGGATCAGCGGTAACAGACCCCGATGGGAAGTGGTCACTATATTTATCGCGATCAATAGTAAGAAATATATCGTAGGCAGTCCTCATTCCCATGAAGCGATGACCATTTGTCAAATCAAATGTTAATTACTCTTCTTTTAATTTGGGATTCTCTGTGAATTCCGCCAAGGCAAAAAGAGAAGGAAATGGCATCTCGGCTGTAATTTACAGTGCGATGGCTGAAGATACATAAAGAAATGAAGATTGCAAAACCTGCTCATATTTTTGAATTTGTGCTTTGTTGAGAAAACACACATTTTTTACTGAGAAGCAATGATGAAGTGATCTCTCTCTCACTTTTTCCGTAATCTCACGCTTTCATTTCTTACAAGCTGTAGCTTCTCTGACGAAAGACTGCATAGCATTACCTTTACCTAAATTTTAAAAGGAGGCATAGGGCCAAGTCGCACTAGAGGACAAAACTGTTATTTATGTCAAAAATCTGTCATCACAGTGATAAACCAAGTGCGACCGGTTTGTCCACCGAAGGACAAAATTTGGTCGCAGACGGACAAACTTCAAAGATGCCGTCGACTACCTCTGGAGCAGGCCGAACTGAAACAAATCTTGAAAAACAATGGCGAGGGTGTCTTGATTCGGAAGTGATTTGACAGGTGATATGTAGCAGAGTCTCTATGCGATAGACTTCGTAGCCTCCGAGCAGGCCCACCGAAGAGAGAGAGAGAGCCTTCTCGCAGGCTATAGACTTCGCGGTAAAATTGAAAACGTTCTCATTTCGCAACATCATGAATCCAGGCGCGGGCGACCAATATTTTCCGTATGAAATGTGGCAAAAATCTATCCGATGCCTAGCCCTTACATATTCAACGATTGAGGAACTCCCAGCCCATCTCCTTCTACCACGCGTTCTGACTCGTTGCAAGAATCCTTTCAGTTCAGCGAAGACGGCTCAATGCCCGATCATCCAAACTTCTTTGCGCCGTACATCTTCGTCAGCTGAGAACATTTTGAGATCCCTCGTTTCGCGGTTTGTGGATGGAAACAGCGAGTAAAGGCGGTTTCGAAGGAAATTGCGCGACGCTCACAGCATGGTGTGATGTTTTGTTCACATATTTTGTTCTAAAGTGTGACTGTAGCTTTCCGGACAATTTTTTTGTCACTGGCCGATTTCAAGTCAGATTTGTCCTGAACAAATCCGAAATTGCCCTCTAGTGCGACTTGGCCCATATTTGAGCTACCTTACAGTTACTTATGACATCTGTGATTTGAGCTCAAATTTCTCTTTGTTTTAATTCTGAGTCTTCTGTCACAAGATCTCAATTAATCCGTTATGGACAAATGGATATTCAAAATAAACCAAAAACCAATTGCTTGCTTGCTTGCTTTGCAGTCGTTGTGAATGAATGAATGAACGAACGAACGAGGAAATAGTCAACTTCTTCTATAGAGTTGAATTCCAGCAAAGGGATCTCCTCACATTCATGCATTATTCTAAGTTATGGATGCACCACAGAACGATAACATTGTTATCACATGTATATCACATGCCATAACTGATAAATCTATTGAAATAAAGCACTGCGAGTCTACCGTTATTGCACGAAGGATAATACAATGAATCTATCGTATAATAAAAACATGAACTATATGACAAAAACAAGACTGGAGAAAAAAGTCTAACTGCACTTTAATTTATACACATTAAATTTACTTAGATTCAATATTAAATTCAATTCGATACACTACCCACGTCTATCATCTCCATTATTCAATACAGCATCATCAGCTTTGCCGGGCTATCAAATTGAAACTCATCCACGAGTTAGCCATTGGCTCCCTATGTTTAACAAACCATTCAGGAAAGTTCAACTCAACCGTGATACCAAGATTGGTTTATCTAAGTGGAAAAAAGTCGTTTCTCGATTTGATGAACGTTGTGAAACATTTCGTTATAAAAATCTGCGATAAAATATTTTTAAATATACTAAAAGCTAAAAAGTTTTAAAAAAAGACGACGTTTTCGACGCTATCCCAACGACATTATCACGTCAAAAAAGTAAAAAAAAAATGGAAATTGATAATAAATGCCAAAGCGTTGTTTACACTAACAAGTTTGCCTTGACAGGCCCATGTCAAGAAAAACTGAATAATTTTGTAGGCGAGATAAGGGTTACAAATCCCGGAAGCTTCATTAATTTCCTGCGGTTATCTCCTACTCTTCCGGTTGACAAATTCATTTTTTAATTAGTTTCTTCAGTTGGCTTTTTGTTGTTCGAGGTCTTAGCCATCCGGCCTAGGAACTAAATTTCCCAGAAGGCCTTGGGGATTCCTTGACAAGTTGACTTGTCAAGTAATTTACGCTAGCAAATATCATCAGTGGTCGTTGACAGGTGTTCTTGTTCAAAAACTAGCATGCCAGACTCAAAACAAAGGTCTAAAACTGCTCTGCTTATACACGATAACAAGCACACTAATAAACGTTATAAAATCGGTCTATTGGAAACAATGTTGTATCGTGATCGTGCATGCTTATACTCCTTTCTCTGACAAAGAAGTTTTGGACAGAGTGTGAAAAATTACGCTCAATTTTTTTGCGATCAGATTATCCTAAGAGCTTGATCGATTTTCTCTATTAAAAATCATTTTCATTCCCACTGGCTGGCACACAGTCTTGTGATGGCACATCCAGTGAAAGTTCAATTAGAATTATTCCGCCCTTTAAAGATCAGGTGGACACTAATGCGGTTCGGAGGCAACTATTTGACCCTCTTAAGCCAAAGGTCCAGAGTTTTTGTTCAACCTGTTTTTGTGAGCACAAAATTAGAACTTATAGAAGTCACGCCAGATGTTGTTTGTTAATCAGCGATGAGCTGTCTATTATTTTTCATGTGATCTATGCAATGCAGATTATGTTGGGAACACCGCCCGACACCTCCACTTGCGCATTGCTTAGCTCAAGAATTTGGCGATCGGAAATTAAAACATCATGTTTATGGATTCTCATAGCAGCAGCAGTCTTTTAAAATAAAGCAAATTCAATTGTTTAGTTTTAGAAATGTTATTGATTACAAACATCAAGCCTGCTTTAAATATTCAAGCAGTTTCTATTCGTGCTAAGCTTTTTAATTAACTATTAGTATAATTGTATCTATTGTGCCGTTAGTGTTCATAACCAATTTCCGTTATTATTATTATTATTTTTACATGATAATGACGTTAGGATTTCGTGGAAACGTCGTCATTTTTTGGAACTTTTTCGCTTTTAGTATTTCATGTTATTTTATCGCAATTTTTCTGTAAGGAAATGTTTTTCAAAATAAACTTTAAAAGTTGTCAAATCGATAGGAAGCAAGATGTCGAGGTCTTTTTTGATTCATTAAAATAAAAATGACACGTATCATTTGATTCACCCAACTCTTGCATTTCACTATGAAAAATACGCAGCCATGTTTCTTGAACATCCAATTTTCGTTAACGTTGTTTGGCCGTTTGTAGTGGTTTAACTTTCCGATGGGTAAATGAGATATGCATTTGTATGAAAAGTTGGGAAAATGCCAAATAGTGACAGTTAGAAATAGAAAAAGTGAAAAAATATACTACTCTTGGAGACCGCGCAATGCCACTTTGTGGGGATACATTTACTGTAGTTTCATCAACATGTGTACGCCTTACAAATCAATATGGCGGTGGAAACCGTGAGAAGGTCTATTAAGTCATTAGATCTGGATACCAATACCAAAGAGATGGTCTTATCCTACGAACCCAGTTAACCTTATGGCCTTGAAAACCTAGAGAAGCTGTGTTGTATAATATTTGAAACTTTGATTCGCATCTGTCAGCGAAACTCGAATTCCGATTTAACTTATAGAGACTGTATAGCTGTTTAGTAAGATCTCGACAATAATTGCAATTTACCTGCGCGTAAGCACTTGGGTTAGCAGTATTCACTAAGGGCCTGTAAATATTACTCACTTGTTTAAATGAACTGAATACAGTGCGTGGCTGGTTTTTAATGATGCGTTTATTTATTCTACATTTACGCCCAATGGAAGTTGTGTCAAAATAAACAATAGCTTTTTTGTCACAATTTGTCAAGTTAGTTATTCGTTTAACCGTAAAGATTCAATGGGGTAAATCAATTTGCAATTAATGCTTAGTGGTTACGTGATTCGCGAAAGTACATGCATGCTTAGTTCGAATTGTCTCCGTCATGGTTACCAGGCTCATAGGGATAGAATGCACTTGCATTTGCAAGATTTGTGTATCTAAGTGGAAAAAGTCGTTTCTCTATTTCATGAACCTTGTAAAACAGTTCGTTATAAAAAGTTTTAAAAACGACGACGTTTCGACGCTATCTCAGCGACGTCAAGTCACAAAAGTACAATATGAAAATTGACTACAAATACTAAAGCCTTGTTTACACTAGCAAGTTTTCCTTGACAGGCCCATTTCAAGGAAACCTTTGGTGTGTGTACAGCTGGCAAGTTTTCCTTGACAAATATTGAAACCATGGTGCCGTCTTTATGAAGGGAGCAGGAAAAGCGTCTTGTTTTCGAGGGCTGCTGCCAGCTGGTCAGCAGATCAAAAAGAAGAAGAGGAAAAAGCGAAAGTCATGGGTTCGTCCTTGGGCGTCCGAGAGACTAAGGGAAGCCCAATGAATGACAACTAAATAATGTTGTAGGCGAGCTAAGGGCTATAAATCCCGGAAGCTTCATGAATTTCTTGCGGTTATCTCTTACACTTCGAGTTGACACATGACTTTTTCGATGGACAAACTTAGTTTCTTCATTGCCTTTTTTCTTGTTTAAGGTCTTAGCTATCTGGCCTAGGAACTAAATATCCCAAAAAGCCTTGGCGATTCCTTGACAAGTTGAGTTGTCAAGTAATTTACGCTAGAAAATATCGTCCTTGACAAGTGTCTTTGTTCAAAAACTAGCAAGCCAGGTTTTGAACACTGAACTCGAAACAAAGGTCTATAACTGCTCTGCTCATACACTATAACAAACACACTAATAAACGCTATATACTTACTGACCCTCGTGAAATCCTATTCTTCTCTCACTGCATTAAATCAACGATTGCAGTCTTCAATTAAAAATGCTAAAACAATTGTCTGAGGAAAACGGGGGAGGGGGGTTCCTTTTTGTTAGCAGGGAAATTATCAGGGGTAATACATCATTACTAAACGTGCTACATCCAACAGGCTGCAATAATTTTAATATTGCAGCCCTGGCGCTGTAGTATTAAAAGTATTGCAGTTATCTTGTTTTAGCAAGTTAAATGTGTATAAACTAGCAGTATGCCTGATAATTTTAGAACTTTGTCACAGCACCGTTACGGTCTAACTCTCGTTTATGGCAATATATATCTCAATAATAATAAAGTATTCTTGTTTGTCTCATGATGGGATCACAAGTGACCACATCGTGAGACAAACGAAAATACTTTATTATTATTGTACTTCACCACGATGAATAACAGCAACCTTTTTTACGACAATATATATCTCATAACGCTGACTGCCTCAGTAATTATCTTTTAAAATATCGGTCTATTGGAAACAATGTTGTATCGGGATCGTGGATGCTTTTTCTCATTCCTCTGACAAAGACGCGTTGGACACAGAGTGTGAAAAATTACGCTCAATATTTATGCGATCAGATTATCCTAAAAGCTTAAAGTGGTACTACGACCAAAAAAAAATTTTGTTTTTCCTTTGGATTTCAAAACTATGTTAACTAAACACTAACTCACCTAAGTTTTAAGTTCTGATTTTAAAAAGACACCTGTTTATTTTAGCTGGAATTTTCTTATTTATTGGTCCGCCATTACTAACTTTAAAATCTTCAGAGAGCTGGGTCGAGGAGAAAATGACGTCAAAGACTCACTAGTTTAAGAATGCAATGCGTGTGTACGCGGCCTAATTAATATGCAGCACGGAAGTTTCGGGCTTTCAGACTTTTCAACCCGTGTTTTGCATATATAATAAATTGCGTTTACACGCTGAAATTTTAAGCTAGTGAGTAAATGATGTCATTTTCTCTAGATCCAACCCTCTGTGGTCCAATCGGCCAGTTTTGAACGTGAGTAATGGCGGACCGTGAAATCCAAAACTTACACTCAAAATAAACAGCCTTTGGATAAAACTCAAAGCTCAAAATTTTGCCAGTTAGGTGTTAAGCGAACATGCTTTCAAAATCTGAAGAAAAAAAGGAAATGATTTTTTGATCATAGTACCACTTTAATGGGTTTCACTATTAGAGATCATTCGTACTGGCTGGCACACAGTCTTGTGATGGCACATCCAGTTTAAGTTCAGTTAGAGTTATTCTACCCTTTAAAGATCAGGCCCTAGTTGTTAAAACGATGGCTGATAGCGCTATCTACCGGATAAATCACTAACCAGCGAATAAACACTAGCAAAACCAATTGAGTTATCCAGTGGATAGTACTTTTTATCCGGCGGATAGCGCTATCCATCGTTTCCGTCAACAACTGGGGCAAGGTGGCCACTAATGCGGTTTGGAGGCAACTACTTGACCAAAACTAGAACTGACATAGATGTTAAGCCAGTTGTTGTTAATCAGCGATGAGCTGTCTGTTTATTCTAAGCCAAAGGTCCAGAGTATTTATTCAAGATGTTTTTGTGAGCACAAAACTAGAACATAGAAGTCCAGCCAGTTGTTGTTAATTAATCAGCGATGAGCTGTCTCTTATTTTTCGTATGACCTGTGCGATGGAAATTATGTTGGAAACACTCCGCCCGACACCTCTACCAGCGCATTGCTTAGCTCAAGAATTGGGCGATCGGAAAACATTTTATGTATTCTCGTGGTAGCAGCAGTCTTCCAAAAATAGAGCAAATTGAATTATTTAGTTTTTGAAATGTTATTCATCAGAAACCTCAAACCTTCTTTAACTACTCAAGCAGCTTCCATTCGCGCTAAGCTCCTTGTAGTATTATTGTAGCTATTGTGCCTTTAGTATTTATAATCAATTTCAATTATTATTATTATTATTATTATTATTATTATTTTTTTTGTTTTTTATTTATTTATTTATTTTTTACATGATAATGACGTTAGAATTTCGTCGAAACGTCGACGTTTTTTTGGAACTTTTTCGCTTTTAGTGTGTCATGTTATTTCATCGCGATTTTCATTATAACGAAATGTTTCCCAAAATAAACTTTGAAATTTTTTAAATCAATAGGAAGCAAGATGTCGAGGTCTTTTTTGATTCATTGAAATAAAAATGATGCGTATCACTTCATTCACCCAAGTCGTTGTGTGTTTTTAAATTAACTCTTGCATTTCAATATGAAAACTACGTAGTCATCTAAGACTTTCTTTACTATGTTTTCATATAGGGATTCTTGAACAAGCAGTTTTCGTTTGTTTGGTCGCTTGTACTGGACTAACTTTCCGTTGGGTGAATAAGATATGCATTTGTATGAAAAGTTGGGAAAACGCCACTTTGTGGGGGATACATTTAGTGTAGTTTCATCTATATGTGTATGCCTTACAAATCAATATGGTGGTGGAAACCGTGAGAAGGTCTATTAAGTCATTAGATCTGGATACCCATACCAAAGAGATGGTCTCATCCTGCGAACCCAGTTAACCTTATGGCCTTAACTTGAAAACCTAGAGAAGCTTTGTTGTGTAATATTTGAAACTTTGATTCGCATCTGTCAGCGAAACTCGAATTCAGGTTTAACTGATAGAGACTGTATAGCTGTACTTGCAAGTTACCTGCGCGTAAGCACTTCGGTTAGCAGTATTCACTGAGGGCCTGTAAATATTACTCACTTGTTTAAGTGAACTGAATACAGTGCGTGACTGGTTTTTAATGACGCGTAAATTTATTCTACATTTACGGCCAATGGAAGTTGTGTCAATATAAACAATGGCCTTTTTTGTCACAATTTGTCAAGTTATTCGTTCAACCGTAAAGATTCAATCGTGTTAATCTATTTGGAAATTAGTGCTTAGTGGTCACGTGATTTGTGAAAGTACCTGCTTAGTTCGAATTGTTTTGTGTCATGGTTACCAGGCTCATAGGGATAGAATGCAGTTGCGTTCGCAAGATGTGTGTATCTAAGTGGGAAAAGTCGTTTCTCGATTTGATGAACCTTTCTGTTGACGATACCATGGAACACATTCAAACGCGAGAGCTCCCGTCTTTTCTAACCTCAAGATTGGCTACTTCCGTTTCTCTAGC
>NC_090873.1:9082524-9147524 GCF_036669935.1 Montipora foliosa | reverse complement strand
AAAAGAAGAAGAGGAAAAAGGGTTCTAACTTTCCGATGTGTAAATGAGATATGCATTTGTATGAAACGTTGGGAGAACGTCACTTTGTGGGGGGTACATTTACTGTAGTTTCAGTCTACATGGGTATGCCCTACAAATCAATTTGGCGGTGGAGACCGTGGAAGGTCTATTAAGCCATTAAATCTTGATACCCATACCAAAGAGATGGTCTTATCCTGCGAACCCAGTTAACCTTATGGCCTTAACTTGAAAACCTAGAGAAGTCACGACTGTATAACTGTTTAGTTAGATCTCGACAATACTTGCAATTTACCTGCGCGTAAGCACTTGGTTTAGCAGTTTTCACTGAGGGCCTGTAAATATTACTCACTTGTTTAAATGAACTAAATACAGTGCGTGGCTGGTTTTTAATGATGCGTTTATTTATTCTACATTTACGCTCAATGGATTTTGTGTCAAAATAAACAATAGCTTTTTTGTGACAATTTGTCAAGTTAGTCAATCGTTTAACCGTAAAGATTCAATTGGGTGAACCAATTTGCAAGTAGTGCTTAGTGGTTAAGTGATTCGTGGAAGTACATGCATGCTTAGTTCGAATCGTCTCCGTCATGGTTACCAGGCTCATAGGGATAGAATGCACTTGCATTTGCAAGATTTGTGTATCTAAGTGGAAAAAGTCGTTTCTCTATTTCATGAATCTTGTAAAACAGTTCGTTATAAAAAAACTGTGATAAAATATTTTTAAACATACTGAAAGGTGAAAGGTTTTAAAAAACGACGACGTTTCGACGCTATCCCAACGACATTATCAAGTCAAAAAAGTAAAAAATGGAAATTGATTATAAATAGTAAAGCCTTGTTTGAACTAGCAAGATTCTCTTGACAAGCCTATTTCAAGGAAAACTTTCGTGTGTGTGCAGCCGGCAAGTTTTCCTTGATAAGTGTTGAAAACATAGACCCGTTTTTATTAAGCAAACAGTAAAAGCGTTAAATTTTGGGGGCTGCTGCAAGCTGGTCACCAGGGTCTTTAAATAACTGAGGAGAAAGTGCTGCCTTTGTAACTACATCTGCAAATGGTTAGACTTTCAAGTCTTCTCGGATAAGGACGATAAGCCGGACGTCCCGTCTCACAACCCTTCAATGTTCATAATCCTGTGGGACGTAAAAGAACCCGCACACTTGTCGTAAAGAGTAGGGCATGTAGTTCCCGATGTTGTCGTCTGTCTTCTGTGATGTATCATGGTTGGGAGGGTAAATGCTCGGAGATATTAGCTACACCAAGCTACTCTAAAAATCCGAGGGTAAATAAAGATATATGAAGATATATGATCAAAAAAAAGAAAGAGGAAAAAGCGAAAGTCATGGGCGTCCGAGAGACTAAGGGAAGCCCAATGAATGGTAACTGAATAAGGTTGTAGGCGAGCTAAGGGCTGCAAATCACGAAAGCTTCATGAATTTCTTGCAGTGGTCTCTTACTCTTCCGGTTGACACATGACTTTTCTCCGAGACAAATTTAGTTTCTTCAGTTGCCTTTTGTTGTTTAAGGTCTTAGCCATCCGGCCTAGGAACTAAATTTCCCAGAAGGTCTTTGGGATTCCTTGACAAGTTTACTTGTCAAGTAATTAACGTTAGCAAATATCGTCCTTGACAACTATCCTTGTTCAAAAACTAGCATGCCAAGGTTTGAACACTGAACTCGGATCGGGAATAAAGGTCTAAAACTGCTCTGCTTATACATGATAACAAACACACTAATAAACGTTATAAAATCGGTCTATTGGAAACAATGTCGTATCGTGAACTTGCATGCTTATTACTCATTCCTCTGACAAAGAAGCTTTGGACACAGAGTGTGAAAAATTGCGCTCAATTTTTTTGCGATCAGATCATTCTAAGAGCTTGATCGATTTCACTGTTACAAATCATTTTCATTCCTACTGCCTGGCACACAGTCTTGTGGTGGCACATCCAGTGAAAGTTCAGTTAGAATCATTTTGTCCTTTAAAGAACAGGTGGACACTAATGCGGTTCGGAGGCAACTACTTGACATTCTAAGCCAAAGGTCCAGAGTTTTTATTCAACCTGTTTTTGTGAGCACAAAACTAGACCATGGAAGTCAAGCCAGTTGTTGTTAATTAATCAGCGATGAGCTGTCTATTATTTTTCATTCGATCTGTGCGATGCAGATTATGTTGGGAACACCGCCCGACACCTCTACCAGCGCATTAATTAGCTCAAGAATTGGGCGATCGGAAATTAAAACATTTCATAGATTCTCGTGGTAGCAGCAGTCTTTCAAAAATAGAGCAAATTCAATTTTTTAGTTTTTGAAGTGTTATTCATTAGAAACCTCAAGCCTTCTTAAAATACTCAAGCAGCTTCCATTGGTGCTAAGCTTTTTGTTTAGCTTGTAGTATTATTGTAGCGATTGTGCCTTTAGTATTTTTAATCAATTTGTATTATTTTGTTTTTTTACATGATAATGGCGTTAAGATTTCGTCGAAACGTCGTCGTTTTTTAGAACTTTTTCGCTTTTAGTATTTCATGTTATTTTATCGCAATTTTTCTCTAAGGAAATGTTTTTCAAAATAAACTTTGAAAGTTGTGAAATCGATAGAAGCACGATGTCGACGTCTTTTTTGATTCATTAAAATAAAAATGACACGTATCACTTGATTCACCCTAGTCGTTATGTGGTTTTAAATTAACTCTTGCATTTCACTATGAAAAATACGCAGCCATGTTTCTTCAACATTCAATTTTCGTTAACTTTGTTTGGCCGTTTGTAGCGGTTTAACTTTCCGATGGGTAAATGAGATATGCATTTGTATGAAAAGTTGGGAAAACGTCACTTTGTGGGGATACATTTACTGTAGTTTCATCTACATGTGAATGCCCTACAAATCAATATGGTGGTTGAAACCGTGAGAAGGTCTATCAAGCTATTAGATCTGGATACCAATACCAAAGAGATGGTCTTATCCTGCGAACCCAGTTAACCTTATGGCCTTAACTTGACAACCTAGAGAAGGTGTGCTATATAATACTTGAAAATTTGATTCGCTTCTTTCAGCGAAACTCGAATTCCCGTTTAACTGATGGAGACTGTATAGCTGTTTAGTAAGATCTCGACAATACTTGCAATTTACCTGCGCGTAAGCACTTGGGTTAGCAGTATTCACTGAGGGCCTGTAAATAGTACTCACTTGTTTAAATGAACTGAATACAGTGCGTGGCTGGTTTTTAATGATGCGTTTATTTATTCTACATTTACGCCCAATGGAAGTTGTGTCAAAATAAACAATAGCTTTTTTGTGACAATTTGTCAAGTTAGTTATTCGTTTAACCGTAAAGATTCAATGGGGTTAATCAATTTGCAATTAGTGCTTAGTGGTCACGTGATTCGCGAAAGTACATGCATGCTTAGTTCGAATTGTCTCCGTCATGGTTACCAGGCCCATAGAGATATAGAATGCACTTGCATTTGCAAGATTTGTGTATCTAAGTGGAAAAAGTGATGAACCTTGTGAAACATTTAGTTATAAAAAACTGTGATAAGATATTTTTAAACATACTGAAAGCTAGGAGGTTTTAGAAAACGACGACATTTCGACGCTATTCCATTACAATATCAAGTCAAAAAAGTAAAAAATGGAAATTGATTATAAATAGTAAAGCCTTGTTTGAACTAGCAAGATTTCCTTGACAGGCCCACTTCAAGGAAAACTTTCGTGTGTGTGCAGCCGGCAAGTTTTCCTTGATAAGTGTTGAAAACATAGACCCGTTTTTATTAAGCAAACAGTACAAGGGTTTTATTTTGGGGGCTGCTGCAAGCTGGTCACCAGATCAAAAAAAAAAAAAAAAAAGAAGGAAAAAGCGAAAGTCATCATCGAGGTGTCCGAGAGACTAAGGGAAGCCCAATGAATGGTAACTGAATAATGTTGTAGGCGAGCTAAGGGCTGCAAATCACGAAAGCTTCATGAATTTCTTGCGGTTATCTCTTACTCTTTCAGTTGACACATGACTTTTTCCCTAGACAAATTTAGTTTCTTCAGTTGCCTTTTTGTTGTTTAAGGTCTTAGCCATCCGGCATAGGAACTAAATTTCCCAGAAGGTCTTTGGGATTCCTTGACAAGTTGACTCGTCAAGTAATTAACGTTAGCAAATATCGTCCTTGACAAGTATCCTTGTTCAAAAACTAGCATGCCAAGGTTTGAACACTGAACTTGGATCGGGAATAAAGGTCTAAAACTGCTCTGCTTATACACGATAACAAACACACTAATAAACGTTATAAAATCGGTCTATTGGAAACAATGTTGTATCGTGATCGTGCATGCTTATACTCCTTCCTCTGACAAAGAAACTTTAACCACAGAGTGTGAAAAATTACGCTCAATTTTTTTGCGATCAGAAAGAGCTTGTGATCGATTTTCACTATTAGAAATCATTTTCATTCCTACTGGCTGGCACACAGTCTTGTGATGGCACATCCAGTGAAAGTTCAGTTAGAATTATTCCGCCCTTTAAAGATCAGGTGGACACTAATGCGGTTCGGAGGCAATTATTTGACCCTCTTAAGCCAAAGGTCCAGAGTTTTTGTTTAACCTGTTTTTGTAAGCACAAAATTAGAACATAGAAGTCAAGCCAGATGTTGTTTGTTAATCAGCGTTGAGCTGTCTATTATTTTTCATGTGATCTGTGCAATGCAGATTACGTTGGGAACACCGCCCGACACCTCCACCAGCGAATTGCTTGGCTCACGAATTAGGCGGTCGGAAATTAAAACATTTCATGGATTCTCATGGTAGCAGCAGTCTTTTAAACTAGAGCAAATTCAATTGTTTGGTTTTAGAAATGTTATTGATTACAAACATCAAGCCTTCTTTAAATATTCAGGCAGCTTCTATTCGTGCTAAGCTTTTTAATTAACTTTTAGTATTATTGTAGCTATGGTGCCGTTAGTATTCATAATCAATTTCCGTTATTATTATTATTATTTTTTCACATGATAATGACGTTAGGATTTCGTCGAAACGTCGTCGTTTTTTGGAACTTTTTCGCTTTTAGTATTTCATGTTATTTTATCGCAATTTTTCTCTGAGGAAATGTTTTTCAAAATAAACTTTGAAAGTTGTGAAATCGATAGGAAGCACGATGTCGAGGTCTTTTTTGATTAATTAAAATAAAAATGATTGGTATTACTTAATTCACCCTAGTCGTTATGTGGTTTGAAATTAACTCTTGCATTTCACTATGAAAAATACGCAGCCATGTTTCTTGAACATTCAATTTTCGTTAACTTTGTTTGGCCGTTTGTAGTGGATGAACTTTCCGATGGGTAAATGAGATATGCATTTGTATGAAAAGTTGGGAAGACGTCACTTTGTGGGGATACATTTACTGTAGTTTCATCTACATGTGTATGCCCTACAAATCAATATGGTGGTTGAAACCGTGAGAAGGTCTATTAAGCCATTAGATCTGGATACCAATACCAAAGAGATGGTGTTATCCTGCGAACCCAGTTAACCTTATGGCCTTAACTTGAAAACCTAGAGAAGGTGTGTTATATAACATTTGAAAATTTGATTCGCTTCTTTCAACGAAACTCGAATTCCGGTTTAACTGATGGAGACTGTATCGCTGTTTAGTAAGATCTCGACAACACTTGCAATTTACCAGCGCGTAAGCACTTGGGTTAGCAGTATTCCCTGAGGGCCTGTAAATAGTACTCACTTGTTTAAATGAACTGAATACAGTGCGTGGCTGGTTTTTAATAATGATGCGTTAATTTATTCTACATTTACGCCCAATGGAAGTTGTGTCAAAATAAACAATAGCTTTTTTGTCACAATTTGTCAAGTTAGTTATTCGTTTAACCGTAAAGATTCAATGGGGTAAATCAATTTGCAATTAGTGCTTAGTGGTTACGTTATTCGCGAAAGTACATGCATGCTTAGTTCGAATTGTCTCCGTCATGGTTACCAGGCCCATAGAGATATAGAATGCACTTGCATTTGCAAGATTTGTGTATCTAAGTGGAAAAAGTGATGAACCTTGTGAAACATTTAGTTATAAAAAACTGTGATAAGATATTTTTAAACATACTGAAAGCTAGGAGGTTTTAAAAAACGAGGACATTTCGACGCTATTCCAACGACAATATCAAGTCAAAAAAGTAAAAAATGGAAATTGATTATAAATAGTAAAGCCTTGTTTGAACTAGCAAGATTTCCTTGACAGGCCCACTTCAAGGAAAACTTTCGTGTGTGTACAGCCGGCAAGTTTTCCTTGATAAGTGTTGAAAACATAGACCCGTTTTTATTAAGCAAACAGTAAAAGGGTTTTATTTTGGGGGCTGCTGCAAGCTGGTCACCAGATCAAAAAAAAAAAAAAAAAAGGAAAAAGCGAAAGTCATCATCGAGGTGTCCGAGAGACTAAGGGAAGCCCAATGAATGGTAACTGAATAATGTTGTACGCGAGCTAAGGGCTGCAAATCACGAAAGCTTCATGAATTTCTTGCGGTTATCTCTTACTCTTTCAGTTGACACATGACTTTTGCCCTAGACAAATTTAGTTTCTTCAGTTGCCTGTTTGTTGGTTAAGGTCTTAGCCATCCGGCCTAGGAACTAAATTTCCCAGAAGGTCTTTGGGATTCCTTGACAAGTTGACTTGTCAAGTAATTAACGTTAGCAAATATCGTCCTTGGCAAGTATCCTTCTTCAAAAACTAACTTGCCAAGGTTTGAACACTGAACTCGGATCAGGAATAAAGGTCTAAGACTGCTCTGTTTATACACGATAACAAACACACTAATAAACGTTATAAAATCGGTCTATTGGAAACAATGTTGTATCGTGATCGTGCATGCTTATACTCCTTCCTCTGACAAAGAAACTTTAACCACAGAGTGTGAAAAATTACGCTCAATTTTTTTGCGATCAGAAAGAGCATGTGATCGATTTTCACTATTAGAAATCATTTCCATTCCTACTGGCTGGCACACAGTCTTGTGATGGCACATCCAGTGAAAGTTCAGTTAGAATTATTCTGCCCTTTAAAGATCAGGTGGACACTAATGCGGTTCGGAGGCAACTACTTCACATTCTAAGCCAAAGGTCCAGAGTTTTTATTCAACCTGTTTTTGTGAGCACAAAACTAGAACATGGAAGTCAAGCCAGTTGTTGTTAATTAATCAGCGATGAGCTGTTTATTATTTTTCATTCGATCTGTGCGATGCAGATTATGTTGGGAACACCGCCCGACACCTCTACCAGCGCATTGCTTAGCTAAAGAATTGGGCGATCGGAAATTAAAACATTTCATAGATTCTCGTGGTAGCAGCAGTCTTTCAAAAATAGAGCAAATTCAATTGTTTAGTTTTTGAAGTGTTATTCATTAGAAACCTCAAGCCTTCTTCAAATACTCAAGCAGCTTCCATTGGTGCCAAGGTTTTTGTTAGCTTGCAGTATTATTGTAGCGATTGTGCCTGTAGTATTTATAATCAATTTCTATTAATGGCGTTAAGATTTCGTCTAAACGTCGTCGTTTTTAGGAACTTTTTTGCTTTTAGTATTTCATGCTATTTTATCGCAATTTTTCTCTAAGGAAATGTTTTTCAAAATAAACTTTGAAAGTTGTGAAATCGATAGGAAGCACGATGTCGAGGTCTTTTTTGATTCATTAAAATAAAAATGACACGTATCACTTGATTCACCCTAGTCGTTATGCGTTTTTCAATTAACTCTTGCAATTCACTGTGAAAAATACGCAGCCATGTTTCTTGAACAGCCAATTTTCGTTAACTTTGTTTTGCCGTTTGTAGTGGATTAACTTTCCGATGGGTAAATGAGATATGCATTTGTATGAAAAGTTGGGAAAACGTCATTGTAGTTTCATCTACGTGTGTATGCCCTACAAATCAATACGGTGGTGGAAACAGTGAGAAGGTCTGTTAAGCCATTAGATCTGGATACCAATACCAAAGAGATGATCTTATCCTGCGAACCCAGTTAACGTTATGGCCTTAGCTTGAAAACCTAGAGAAGGTGTGTTGTATAATACTTGAAAATTTGATTCGCTTCTTTCAGCGAAACTCGAATTCCGGTTTAACTGATAGAGACTGTGTAGCTCGTTAGTTAGATCTCGACAATACTTGCAATTTACCTGCGCGTAAGCACTTGGGTTAGCAGTATTCACTGAGGGCCTGTAAATATTACTCACTTGTTTAAATGAACTGAATACAGTGCGTGGCTGGTTTTTAATGATGCGTTTATTTATTCTACATTTACGCCCAATGGAAGTTGTGTCAAAATAAACAATAGCTTTTTTGTCACAATTTGTCAAGTTAGTTATTCGTTTAACCGTAAAGATTCAATGGGGTTAATCAATTTGCAATTAGTGCTTAGTGGTCACGTGTTTCGTGAAAGTACATGCATGGTTAGTTCGAATTGTCTTCGTCATGGTTACCAGGCTCATAGGGATATAGAATGTACTTGCATTTGCAAGATTTGTAGATCTAAGTGGAGAAAGTCGTTTCTCTTTTTCATGAACCTTGTAAAACAGTTCGTTATAAAAAGTTTTAAATACGACGACATTTCGACGCTATCTCAACGACGTCAAGTCACAAAAGTAAAACATGAAAATTGACTATAAATACTAAAGCCTTGTTTACACTAGCAAGTTTTCCTTGACAGGCCCATTTCAAGGAAAGCTTTGGTGTGTGTACAGCTGGCAAGTTTTCCTTGACAAATGTTGAAACCATGGTGCCGTTTTTATTAAGGTAGCAGGAAAAAAGTCTTGTTTTCGAGGGCTGCTGCCAGCTGGTCACCAGATCAAAAAGAAGAAGAGGAAAAAGCGAAAGTCATGGGTTCGTCCTTGGGCGTCCGAGAGACTAAGGGAAGCCCAATGAATGACAACTGAATAATGTTGTAGGCGAGCTAAGGGCTACAAATCCCGGAAGCTTCATGAATTTCTTGCGGTTATCTCTTACTCTTCGAGTTGACACATGACTTTTTTGATAGACAAACTTAGTTTCTTCATTGCCTTTTTCTTGTTTAAGGTCTTAGCTATCCGGCCTAAGAACTAAATATCCCAGAAGGCCTTGGTGATTCCTTGACAAGTTGAGTTGTCAAGTAATTTGCGCTAGAAAATATCGTCCTTGACAAGTGTCTTTGTTCAAAAACTAGCAAGCCAGGTTTTGAACACTGAACTCGAAACAAAGGTCTATAACTGCTCTGCTCATACACAATAACAAACACACTAATAAACGCTATATACTTACTGACCCTCGTGAAATCCTATTCTTCTCTCACTGCATTAAATCAACGATTGCAGTCTTCAATTAAAAATGCTAAAACAATTGTCTGAGGAAAACGGGGGAGGGGGGTTCCTTTTTGTTAGCAGGGAAATTATCAGGGGTAATACATCATTACTAAACGTGCTACATCCAACAGGCTGCAATAATTTCAATATTGCAGTCCTGGCGCTTTAGTATTAAAAGTATTGCAGTTATCTTGTTTTAGCAAGTTAAATGTGTATAAACTAGAAGTATCCCTGATAATTTTAGAACTTTGTCACGGCACCGTTACGGTCTAACTCTCGTTTATGGCAATATATATCTCAATAATAATAAAGTATTCTTGTCTGTCTCATGATGGGATCACAAGTGACCACATCGTGAAACAAACGAAAATACTTTATTATTATTGTACTTCACCACGATGAATAACAACAACCTTTTTACGACAATATATATCTCATAACGCTGACTGCCTCAGTAATTCTCTTTTAAAATATCGGTCTATTGGAAACAATGTTGTATCGGGATCGTGCATGCTTTTTCTCATTCCTCTGACAAAGACGCGTTGGACACAGAGTGAGAAAAATTACGCTCAATATTTATGCGATCAGATTATCCTAAAAGCTTGATGGGTTTTACTATTAGAGATTATTCGTACTGGCTGGCACACAGTCATGTGATGACACATCCAGTGTAAGTTCAGTTAGAGTTATTCTACCCTTTAAAGATCAGGCCCCAGTTGTTAAAACGATGGATAGCGCTATTCACCGGATAAATCACTAACCAGCGGACAAACACTAGCAAAACCAATTGAGTTATCCAGTGGATAGTGATTTATCCGGCGGATAGCGCTATCCATCGTTTAAACAACTGGGACAAGGTGGCCACTAATGCGGTTTGGAGGCAACTACTTGACCAAAACTAGAACTGACATAGATGTTAAGCCAGTTGTTGTTAATCAGCGATGAGCTGTCTGTTTATTCTAAGCCAAAGGTCCAGAGTTTTTATTCAACCTGTTTTTGTGAGCACAAAACTAGACCATGGAAGTCAAGCCAGTTGTTGTTAATTAATCAGCGATGAGCTGTCTATTATTTTTCATTCGATCTGTGCGATGCAGATTATGTTGGGAACACCGCCCGACACCTCTACCAGCGCATTGCTTAGCTCAAGAATTGGGCGATCGGAAATTAAAACATTTCATAGATTCTCGTGGTAGCAGCAGTCTTTCAAAAATAGAGCAAATTCAATTGTTTAGTTTTTGAAGTGTTATTCATTAGAAACCTCAAGCCTTCTTAAAATACTCAAGCAGCTTCCATTGGTGCTAAGCGTTTTGTTTAACTTGTAGTATTATTGTAGCGATTGTGCCTTTAGTATTTATAATCAATTTGTATTATTTTGTTTTTTTACATGATAATGGCGTTAAGATTTCGTCGAAATGTCGTCGTTTTTTAGAACTTTTTCGCTTTTAGCATTTCATGTTATTTTATCGCAATTTTTCTCTAAGGAAATGTTTTTCAAAATAAACTTTGAAAGTTGTGAAATCGATAGAAGCACGATGTCGAGGTCTTTTTTGATTCATTAAAATAAAAATGACACGTATCACTTGATTCACCCTAGTCGTTATGCGTTTTTAAATTAACTCTTGCATTTCACTGTGAAAAATACGCAGCCATGTTTCTTGAACAGCCAATTTTCGTGAACTTTGTTTGGCCGTTTATAGTGGATTAACTTTCCGATGGGTAAATGAGATATGCATTTGTATGAAAAGTTGGGAAAACGTCACTGTAGTTTCACCTACATGTGTATGCCCTACAAATCAATACGGTGGTGGAAACAGTGAGAAGGTCTGTTAAGCCATTAGATCTGGATACCAATACCAAAGAGATGACCTTATCCTGCGAACCCAGTTAACGTTATGGCCTTAGCTTGAAAACCTAGAGAAGCTGTTGTATAATATTTGAAACTATGATTCGCATCTGTCAGAAGGTGTTGTATAATAATTTGATTCGGTTCTTTCAGCGAAACTCGAATTCCGGTTTAACTGATAGAGACTGTGTAGCTCGTTAGTTAGATCTTGACAATACTTGCACACGATCGTGTGAGAGAACACCTGAACAATGACAACTCCTCCGTGAAGAAACACCTCTCTCAGTGCCAAAACAAAGTCTACAAAGGCATCGAAATTAAGAGTATTGTGCTAGAAAACGATCCTGCAAATTTACGACTGCTCGAAGCGTTTTACATACGAAAGTACAAACCTACCATGAACTCCCGAGAGGAATGCAGCGAATTCGCGGATCTTTTATTCTAGAAATTACTTAGCATATCTTATTTACACTCGGTCATTAGATCATACCACTCGTTTTTATTCATATTCATACCTCCTTATTTATCTTAGGCATTTTACACCCACATTCTCCCGCTTTTCACACATTTTCGCTTTACATCTGTATATAAGCCCTACGCGGAATATTTCTTCTTATCCCTGATGATGCCGTAGATCGGTGAAAGCTCGGATTCTAAACGTTTTTAACAATTTTAACATCAATTTTACAGTAGTGTAAGGCCTCAATTGAATTTTAAACTGTTTCACAATACTTGCAATTTACCTGCGCGTAAGCACTTGGGTTAGCAGTATTCACTGATTGCCTGTAAATATTACTCACTTGTTTAAATGAACTGAATACAGTGCGTGGCTGGTTGTTAATGATGCGTTTATTTACTCTACATTTACGCCCAATGGAAGTTGTGTCAAAATAAACAATAGCTTTTTTGTCACAATTTGTCAAGTTAGTTATTCGTTTAACCGTAAAGATTCAATCAGATAAATCAATTTTCAAATTAGTGCTTAGTGGTTACGTGATTCGTGAAAGTACATGCTTAGTTCGAACCGTTGCCGTCATAGTTACCAGGGTCATAGAGACATAATGCACTTGCATTTTGCTTAAGGCCCGATTCACACCGTATTGACCGTAACGTAGGAATTTTCTATCGGTTGAAAATTCGTGCATGTAGTGGTTCCGTTCACACGGAACCAAGATAAACGTACGAAAATTTAGACGCCTCGCCGTTGAAAATCGGGGAGGAGTGATTATTTTTAGCCGGTACGGTGAAAAATTTAAACCGGCGCCCTGTGAACACCTTGACCATCTAAATTTTGCACCGCGAAGGCGTGGTTGCATGTATGCGTGGTAACCCAGCTACTGTCGTTAGCCTTTCTCTTTCTTTGACACCATTTTGTATCTCGTAAAGTAGCGCTCCGCGCATGAACAGGTGATAAAACCACTGACAAAGGTTAAACTTTAATCCGGTTCGTCAGTTCCGTGTGAACAGGGCGAAAATATTGGACGGTTCCGTGCGAACAAAATGGCCGGTCAAATTTTTTGACCTGTCGAAAATTCGTCCGGTACCGTGTGAATCGGGCCTAAACTGAATAAAATTGATACTGTCTGGCTCTTTCTTTGATCTTAAACTCCTCATTAATGAATAAGGTGTTGTATTGTTAGCCGTCTACGTGTATTTTTTGTTAGACATTTCATGACTTATTATATACATGTTGGACTGACCTATGTCCATTCCATGTTTTATTACATGATTTATTAAGTTAGAACCTCGTGCTGGGTAGCCATGTTGGACTGACCTATATCTACGTAGTATAATTGAGTTTCTTCTTTCTATCATAGTTTCTTGTGCATCGTTTATCGACAAAACTACAACATAAAGGACCAGCACGATTTCGCGAAAAACCCTTTTCCGGCTTTTTTTGGATTCTATTTGTTGTTCATACGCAACTCGGGAGAAACAAAACCGAAACTTTAACTCAACCGTGATGCTGAGATTTGTGATGGCCACGTAATCATTAAAACACAAGCTTAAACTTAAAAAGTGCCGTCATAGTTATCAGGCTCTTAAGGATACAAGGCTATTGTTTATTTTTTTTGGTCTAAAAATAATATTCATACTGGCTGCGCAAGATCCGTGCTTAATGGTCACGTGATCTTTCAAAGTACATGCATAGTTCTTAACGGTGCTGTTTCAGTAAATTTAAGATGCATTTGGTTTAAGAATCACTTTGTTTTACATCCGAAAGAAAAACGAAAATCAAAGAACAAAATAAAATACCTTCACAGTTAGTTTGAGGTCAATACGTGACATAAACATATGTCACAAACTGATCGATCGCGGAATATATTTGTTTCCCATGGATAAACGTTTCTCTTGTTTTCTTTCACGGCAATTTTTTTTTTTCTTTAGACGTGTCGCAAACTATTAGTATCCTTCGTTATCACCCAATTCGACTTCTCACTTGAGCTTGTTCAAGTAAGTTTGAATCCGGACCTTCTCACGGGCGTACGAAAATTCGCACGACGCGAGTATGTTTTCTGTTGCGTCCGATCGACTTTTTGCCTTTTACGTCGAATTCCATGTGTAGTATACTTTCAATACCTTGCCGTGAATCGTTTGTTGAAGATGGTTATCTGGCCTCAAAATCAAATGCGTTGTGATCCCCTTCCTCGCAATGATAACAAGGCCTACACTGCCACTCCTCCCCAAACACTTATTAGAGAGCTTAAGCAACGAACATTTTTTCACGACGGAGGGCTCCATTTCGTGAGAGGAGTGGATCGAGAACGGCGTTTGTGGCGGGAATATTTTTAATTTACGCATGCGTTCCGTTTTCATGACGGACGCGTACATGAAGAAAAGGCGCGAAAATAAAATTTAAAGCCCACGATGTAAACAATCTTTCTGTGTTGAATCTCTCAGTGCACTGAAACGAAAAACCGGAAAAGCGGTACGTTGGAAATGTCTTCGTTTAAAGAAGCTCGGGGAAAGTGCTTTTGTTAAACCGTGATTTGAAAGTTATAAATGACAAAGAGTTGCTTTTGTTCCTGGACGACAACACCTCGAGAAACCCCGAATTTAACTACGAAAACTATAAGAGATTCGACTTAGATGAAATTCAGGAACCTGAGTGAAAGGCGGAATTTCGTTTTAACAAGAACGATATCCCAGTGTTGGCAGAGGTTCTCGGGTTGCCCGAAACATTCAGATGTTCTCAAAGAACCGTTGCAAACAAGCTGGAGGACCTTTGTATGCCACTTAGGCGAACAGCGTACCCTTGTTGCTACAGTGACCTCATGATGAGATTCGGTAGACCCGTTCCCGAATTTAGTATGATCACTAACTGTGTCGTCATAAAAACATGAGTAAAGCAAGAACCTCAGTTGAATGGATTTTTGGAGATGTTATAAATTCCTTTAAATTCCTTGACTACAAAAAAACCCTTAAAATTGGACTTAGTATCATAATTTGGAAAAATGTATGTTGTTTGTGAAATCATTTGCAATGCTCTAACATGCATGTATGGCAATCAAACATCAGCATTCTTTGCTCTTGAGCCTCCATCGGTTCATGAATATTTCTCTTTGCAAGGGTATAGCCAGACATTTTCAAGAGGTACACAAAATATTGTTTTCTTGTGTAGCATTAGCTTACGTAATCACCTTTATTCAAAAGAAATACTTTATTTGAAGAAAGAGTAATTCAATTAATAGTCTTTACACATCTCAATGCCAAAGTATTTATAGAAGGCACTACATAAACATTTACTTGTACTTACATAATTTAAATTTTTAAATTTTAACAATGTAAAATGTTAGATATTTACTGACATAATTGATTGAAGAAATGCCAAAAGATATATGCAAAATAAAATAAAATAATATATACAACATATGTGATAACTTTGTAATATTTGGAGAAACATATGGACATGAAAGAAATCTCAAAAATCATATACATCATAGTATAATCAAGTATAATCATGGGTATAATAACAGTGTTTGATTGAAGCACTGGAAACTAGTTTGGGTTCAAGAAAACAGAAGTTTAGAAAATGAAGGATACAAGAAGTCAGCATTCTGCTGCAGACATAGTGCACTACTGATAGGCAGAAATAAAAAACATTTTACTTTCCCATCTTCTCCAGCATTTGAATCATCACTTGGCTTTGTTGTAAAAGCATTATCATCAACTGTTGTTGTTGTTACTGCTGCTGAAGCATAACATTGAAGAATGCATTATTTTTCCGTTTCTTTCTCCTGCTGACTTTTCTGCAACTCCAACTGTTTTTCCTTTAATTTCATAGTGTCATTTGAGCTTTTTCTTGTCTTCTTTGCCTTTCCATCCCCACCTTTTTTTTCTCTTTTCCTCTTGCTTGTCTCACCAAGTTTTTCTAGTGCCTTCTGTCTCATTTCCTCACCATCCTCTTTTTTCTTACTATTTGACCTCTCTGTAATTATTTAAAATCAAATTTCTTTAATCCAGAACTTAAGTATGAAAAATCAAAAATTTCAAGTCAACCACAAAATGGGAACACTCTGGAGGTAGTATACATGCACCCTGCAAAGCTACATATGCATGTATCTAGTACTCATAAAGTTTGGTTTTAGTTAAATTAAAAATTCCTATAGCCAACTGGTCACCTTGTGAAAAAGTTCGTAAAGAAAACTGTTTTTTTTTTTTTCATTTAATACTTATAAAAAAGTTAAAACCCCATCTGCCCATCACAGCTCCGGTCAATATAATAACAAACACTGATTGGGGAATATCGATGGTTGTTTACAAAACAAAAGTCGATGCTACTTAGTGGAGCTTACCATCATTTTCTCGTTGATGTTTCTCAGGGGCTGTTTACATGGAGGTAGGAAGATCCTAGCACTAGGAAGATCCTAGAAGGCGAAAAAACTGTTTGTTTGGTTTACATGCAGAAATTTCTGTCTAGGTGGAAGTGGAGAATGAAGGCAAGATGGCGGGCGAGAACAACAAACACGTAATTCGGATGTATTGGGATATATTCGGATAAATTCGCATGTCTTCGACTCGCAGCGTTTTCGACATTGCTGTCGATCGGTTGCTCGTTACTTTACACTGTGCCTCTCGTTTGGCTGGTGTATCTTTGAAAGAAAAATGTTCCTGAATATTGTCGGCGGTCATAAGAATCATTAGAATCGTCCTGTGGCAACGCCAGACGAAATTGTCTACCTTTGGCAGCTGAATACCGTGAACACCCGGCCGCCGCCATGTTTGTTTTTTTGTCCCTAGTACCAGGAACTTCCGAGCGAAGGCAGTTTACATGGTGCTAGGATCTTCCCAGCGCTAGGATCTTCCTAGCTCACAGTTAGCAGTAGGAAGATCCTAGCATTAGGGCCAAGTACGACCTCTTGCATGTAAACTGAATACAGAAAACATGGCGCTAGGATGATCCGCCTTCTAGGATCTTCCTAGTGCTAGGATCTTCCTACCTCCATGTAAACAGCACAACTCTTCCACTAACACATCAAGCTCCGACATGGTGGGATTAATGCCAGTTTATATTCTCCCCTTTGCCATTCTTTTGTTAAACGTTTCAGTGAGAAGCCGGTACCGTTCTTGAACGGCTCGTTTATCGAGTGATTTCTTGAACGCAGGTCTGGCAGTTTTCGCCAAGTTCTCAGCAGCTTGGTCCCACAATTTAGCCCTTGCTGTCGTCTTATACTTCGCTTGAAAGGGGTTTATGACCAAAAGCTCCCGACACAGCACCAAATCGTGGTACTGTGTCCATTCCATATGAGAATCTCTGTCGATAAAAAGATAATTGGACCCATAAAATTTTTCTATTAGGTTGTGAAAAGAGACCGCGCAGCTCGCAAGAATTACAATTTGTGATACCTGATACAGCCCGTCCAATACTCGGTTACTTTATATCAAAGTTTAAAAAATTGTTACTTATATTTCTAAGCTTACCTTCATGCAAAATAACCAAAAAATTCCAAGTGCACAATAGCCAGCTTAAGCTTATTTAATATAAAAATACAATTTTATCGCTGGGCTTGTCTATCGTGAAAAAAAAAAAACAACAACAACCAAAAAACCGAAAAAAAAAAAAAAAAAACGTGCACTCTCACACAGAAACTTGGCAAATTTAACTGAATTTTACTTTAAGATAAATTTCGTTTTACTTACGAAGACTTTTCTCTATCTTTGTCGTCGCTAGAAGCAATGCAGTCTAAGGGTCGTGGCGAATCTGCACGGGCGGAGCAGAGGGGTATTCTGTCTGCGCGTTCGCGAGCCATTAGGGAGCTAAAGCAACGACAACGGCGACGGCAACGAGAACGTCATCTCAAAATATAAATTTGCGTTATTTAATCGCTTCGAGACTATTTCAACGTTTTTAATATGACAAGGGTGTGGTAATTCCTCAAAGATGACACCAGTCGGAACGGCACTCCATTTTAGGAGAGAAAACGAAAATTTATCCTCAAGTGCTGACGTTCTTCATAAAACCAAAAACTTGGCTATTTCACGTTGTTGTGTTGCTGACGACGGCAACGAAATGGACAAAAGTGAAAAACGCACGTGCAGGGCGTGCAAAGCTATTGTTTTTACCCACTAAATATGGAAATTTTTTGACGTTCTCGTTGCCGTCGCCGTTGTCTTTGCTTAAGCTCCCTACTGAAGATCGAGCACAGTGTGGCGCCATTTTGTTTTGTGGGGTGTGTTGTGCGGTATTTATAATTGAAGATCGGCGCTTTAGTAACACAGTCCAAAAAGGATTGAAAGAAAGTTTATTAGTTCAACAACAGTTTTAGCACTGAGAGCTTTTGCAGTATTTGCTGTCGCTTCGATTGGCGGGATTTGGAGATCAAAATCTGAACAAAATGGTTTTTTTCATGTGAAGCACAGCAGAGTGACGGGGCTTCCTTTTACAATAAATTAAGAGATTATGTTTTTGCCATCCAACATGGCGGCCATGACCACGCCTAGATAAGGCACATTGTAGCAGGCAGTTTCCAGGTTCACCGAGTTAGTTCGCGTCGTTAGATTTTTCGACAGATCGGTTTACTCTTTACCCATTGGTGATTGCTTGTAGGTGGTCGTTTATTACTTTGTTTTCTTGTTTTTTGCTTATTAGGGCCTATTTGTACGAACCCGGTGATTTGGTGGCTGCACCCGTAATATGCAAACTGCGTATTGCCTTACAAGACCAAGCAAGGATTGTTACTCCTTGAATGACCTTGAATGAGTTGGGTTTTAGGAGCTTTTGATTTTTCATGAAGTAAATCTTGTTATTACTGCTCTCTCTAGATCATCTTCAACCTCTTATAGATAAAAATCCAGAAGAAATCACAATTTTGAGTTTAGAAATTGAAAATGGCAAGAAATGAAACCGTTTTTTAACAGCCAATCAAATATGGCCTTTTCTGGATTTGACCAAAGTCTCTCTTTGCCGGCCGCTGGTCAAGGGATCGATGACTCTGGGAACGAGATTGGGTCAGGCTTCGTGTTCATAAAAGGTAGGTTGTGTGCTCATGCCGTTTACGCCATATTGGTGAGTAAAATTGCTTCCTAACAGTTGTTTTTGGAGCTTACATTTTCATTAAGTTCGACGGTGAATGGTACAAGTTGGGGGGTATTCGTATCGGCCTCCATACATCTCTTCTTATGCGTTTACATGAGACCGGCTTGGCAATGAACTCAGACCGGTCTGACGTCGTCTCGGTTGCTGGATCGAGAAGAGAAATTCTCGTACCGGTTTGAGTTCGTACCGTTCTCATGTAAATGACAACAAATCTCACACAGGGTCGAGAAACTTCAAGCCTGTATGCTTTTGGGTCAGCCATATATTTATTAGACAAAACATATCATTTCGTCCCGAAATCAGGCACCAAGCATTTCGTCCCGGTTTCATGGGCTGCAAAAATGTCGTATCGGTAGAAGTTCATACCGGTCTGAGTTCGTCCCGGTTTCTAAATACCCCCTTGGTTTACAATGGGTGGTTTGCAACCAATATCCAAACACGCAGATATCAACGACAAAGGGTACAAATGCTGGATGACAAAGAAAAGAAGCTAATGAGACATAATTTTTCTTCCCTCTCTCTCCCTCCCAAAGATAATCGTAAGCCACAGCTGGGTTATGATTACCCCGTGCTTGCGTGCATATCACTGTCCCTGCAGTGTAACAGGTTGTGTGTCTAATGCAACTCGACCTCTGTTTAACACGATATTGTGACATTGAAACCCATTAAGTGATTGGGCTTTTCTAAATTTATGTGAAATAATAATGAAGGGGAATTGTCAGTGAAGTTCTGGAATGAAACTGATGAATTAGCTGTTCCTGGAAAGTTGATGCCTTTGCTACGAACATGAGTAACAGGCAGATATTGATAGGGTAGTTGGAGGGTTCCAAAATTGCAGGTATACAAAAAGTTTATTGATCCATTACTCTTTACAAATTAAGTTGGCAATCCTTGGCTAGCCAAAAAGAACCAATCAATGACGTAACAAGGCATCTCGGGAGATTTTTTATTTCTCCTAGGATAACTAATCGGTAATGACAATGTTGCATGGTTATCATGTTGTTACAATTAAAGGATACTACTTTTAAGATCATAGCTATTTTGTTACTTGCAAAGGAAAAATCAGTGTCATAAGTTAGGTGCCAGTGTGGATGCTTTATCGTGGAAGCCAATGATCATTCACTCTTCTTTTGCTCAGCCCTCCGCTGTTGCATCCAAGGCTTTTCGCCACGAGCGAAGAACGGATTGATGCTTCGTGCTTCTCTCTGAAAGTTCAGATAACATAAAGTTTACAACTTGTATTTTCCTCCATGACTTAATTCCTTACAACAGAGTTCGAACTGTCGCTTCTTTGGTCAGGTTTGACTGAGTTCCTGTACAATAATGTTTGCGCTAGTTTTCTTTTGTTTGAGACGCAATGAGACATAGCCTTGTGTCTAGCGACGAGCGGTAAGAAATAGTGTCAAGGAAAGCTATATTGAGGCTTTGAGCCTTATTCTGTTTCAGGACGGCCGTAGTAGTTAGCTATATTGAGTCTTTCAGCATTATTCTGATTCAGGGAGGCGCTAGTATTTTTTAACTCTACACACCGCTGACCAAAGCATCGTAGGAAATTCTAACTTGACAAGATTGTCCTTTAAAATGTGAAGGGTAAAAGAAATAATGATTCGGCTTGAAATAACCCTTCCCACACGCCCGGTCTCACAAAAAAAGAGTGCAATATGGGCACGACTCGTAAAAATTTCGATTGGTATCGTTCCTTTCCGAAATGCCATAGCAAGTCTAACAGTAACGCAACCAGGGTACATATTACATGTCAACCTTTTCTTTGGACTGTATTTTTTTCCCAATAAGTCCCATTGGTGGACGCCTATCGCAGTTAGTCTCCACACCCAAGCCGGCGATTACAAAGACGGCAACAAGAATCACAAGAGCTATTTTCTTCATCTTCAGATTGTGTGAAAACCGATGAATCTAAAGTATGGAACTTTGTCTGTTGTTGTCTGCGTCTGAAAGGTCCTTCTGTTTTCCTGAAAGGACAGAAACACATTGTTTATTCTTCGTATCAAGAAGAAACTTCCACTTTTCCCATCGGCTTAATTGCGTATTTTGAAAAAAACGCTCTTGTGATCAATGCTCACAGAGTCCTTCGAGGCGGATGGGCTTTATAATGCACGAAGATTGAGCATAGCTGATAAACTGGATTAGCAGTAACAAACCCCATTGCGAAGTGGTCACCATTTACCGCGATTTAATAGCAAATTGTGGAAAGGAACAGATGGTAAGGCAGCCTCCATTCCCATGGTGCCTTTATCAAATTGCATGACGCAGAAAATGTCAATTTTCTCTACTTTCTCGTCGTTTTTTTGGGTTTTTGTTTAATTCTATTTCTCATGTTTCAAAACAACTCGGAAAGAAACAAAAGCCAAACTACAACTTTACCGTGATACGAAGATTTGGGTACCTAAGTGACGAAAGTCATTTCACGATTTGATAGCAAGGTTTCGAAGCCGGGCTTTGGTTGAAATTAAAAAGTCCTCTACCTCGTCATTCAACCATGTGGGTATGTGTTTTCAAATTATTGCATATATATACAGTTGATACAAGTGTGGTTACAAGTGAAGTTTAAATAGGATCTAACAACAATGGATGAACAATACTCTGAATAAGTTTCACTACAAATTGAAAGAGAGTTTACAACAATGGTATAATACCAAGGATAACTGTGAAAACGAAACAGTACGTGTAGCAGTATTACTAATGAGCTATACAAATTAAAAAGTTCAGAAGTCAAATAGTGATAAAAACTACAGTAATTTGTCTAAAGGATCTGCAACCTGATCGAAAAAGCCCTCCAAATTCATGCATAATTTATACGGTTTTTTGAGTGGAATTCTTGTCTTTTATTTAGTCCAAAGGGTGAGAGAGAAAATAGCTGTGCACTCCAGTGTGCTTCTTTAGTAATAAGTAAAACTTGTGAAGTCGCCGTACACTTCAACAAAACACCACATATCCTATCTAATTTCACTTATCAATGTATAGATTAAATTCCCACAAGCACATCAAGAAGCAGATATAAAGGAAAGCGGAAGTGACGCTGATTATTGTAGGGAGGCACGAGCAACCGCTGACTAGTCGCTGTTAGTTATGGTCTGCCTTCATGGTCAGCAAAGGCGGGTTATGCCATTAGCGTATGTAAAAGTGCTTCGTAAACCACAACACAGTAACAAGAATTTGAGCGGCCCCAGACTTAACAAATAGTTGTCTTTAGAGCTTACAGTTTCATTAAAATTCGACGGTGAATCTTAGAAGTTATATTGTTTTCAACCAATATCTAGACACTCAGATATCAATGACGAAAGATGAAAAACGAAAGAAGATAATGAAAGATAACGTTTCTGTCATCTGACATGCCACCTGTACGGGTCCGCAAATGATCCCCAAACTGTACCGCAAATGATCCCACACAGTAAATTTTAGAGAGTTATAATAACTCCCCTAGTAGAGTTAATTTTACTCCTCATGGTGGAGTTACTTTTTTTCGAGTTAAAATAACTCCATAGAGGAGTTATTTTCTCTCGAAGTAGAGTTAATGTAACCCATAAGGATGGAGTTATTTTTTTGGAGTTATTTTAACTCTCAAAAGGAGTTTAGTTTAACTACCTTCTGGAGTTAAATTTTAGGTTGGAGTTAATATAACTATTATTGAGGAGTTATTTTAACTCTAATTTGATAGTAATGTAGGGGAGTTATTATAACTCTGTCATTGGAGTTGGTATAACTCAATATTTTGGAGTAACTTTTACTCCAGGACGAGAGTTATTTTTACTCTCATATGGGAGTAACGCCAAAGGAGTTACTGCAACTCCAAAAGGAGAGTTAGTTTAACTCTCACCATGGGTGTTATTTTAACACTCTCAGTGGAGTTGGTATAACTCACTGTTTTGGAGTAACTTTTACTCCAGGAGGAGAGTTTTTTTTACTTTCATATGGGAGTAACGCGAAAGGAGTTACTGTAACTCCAAAAGGAGAGTTAGTTTTACTCTTAACATGGGAGTTATTTTAACTCTGTCAATAGAATTGGAATAATTCACTGTTCTGAGAGTAACTTTGACTCCAGAAGGAGAGTTTTTTTAACTCTCATATGGGAGTAACTACAAAGGAGTGACTCTAACTCTGAAAGGCGAGAGTTGGTTTTACTCTTGACATGGGAGTTATTGCCGTAGAGTTACTTTAACTCTGACTGGAGAGTTGGCGTAATTCACCTGTCTAGAGTTTTAACTAATTGACTCTGCATGCTCCAATTATCTCGTGTCTAGGAGACAATACTTCGTAGAGTTACTTTGATTCTACCAGTGGAGAGTTAGTGGAATTAGTATCAATTCCTCTTTACCCTCTAAACAGAACGCATTCTCCAAAGGTTATTTATTAGCTTTGCAAGGAGAGTTACAGCTGTAACTTACTTCGAGAGAAACACAAAAGATTACAGCGATACGCCATCACTGATTCGCTCGCTGATTTCTGTTTCCCACAAGTTTATTGCAGTGTTTCGCGCGTTGTTGCGACAAAGCTCAAAAGATCATTGTTCTTTGACAGTCATGTGACAAACCACGTGATCAAGGTTTAAGCGGACAATGCGACTTGTATCGCCAACGTATTCCTCGTTTTCGTTTGCAAGGCTTGGGTCAGTCGATCTTTCGGTAAATTGAAGGTTCCTTTCAGCTTTGAGTGGAAAATAACTCTTCAACAGGTACGTTATACAATATACAAACTCTTTTTCCGTCGAAATCTGTATTAATCCTACAAAAGCTACATGAAATGTAAGATAAACTTAATGCATGTCGTTTCGATTGTGAAGTTAATGAAAAGGTTACATGTAGGACTTAAGCTTATTGTTCAGCACTTGAATAGAATGATTTTGAGTTCTTGGTACTTAAAGGCCTATTGCTTGCGTTAGTCAATTCTATATAAATGGACAGTGAGTTTAAAAGCTTTTTTTTGAAGTCAAACGTAAAGAAGAGTCACTTTCGAGGCTGGAAAAGGAGGAGGTGAGTTTGATGCTCACTACCCTGCTAGCAGAGGTTTCTGTATGGGAAGTGTTTTGGCATCTACGAAGTCGTTCGCTTCATTTGTATTTTGCGTAGTCGGCTTATTTCAGCTTACTTCCTCGAGAAAAACTTTCTCTTGGGAGGTAAACGAGCCGACTGTGCGAAATACAAGAGAAGCGAACGACGTCGTACATGCTAAAAGACTTGCCAGAAAGAAACCTCTACTTGCATGGCATGTCCCCCTCTATTGAAATCAAGATGTCTCACTGTCCATTTAATTCACTTTCGACTTGAGGCTAAACTGAATTCAAAAGTTTACAACTTTTTAAAAATATTTCTTTTCCATGCACTATTTATTGCTGGCGAACTCGAGCGGGGCGAAACCATCGGCAGGGGGCGAAACTGGCTGTTTTCCGTCAGAGCCTATGGGTCTGTTCAAGGGCAAACGTTAACGCCGTTACCTGTTAAATTGTAACAAACAGATTATTTGCATGCATTTGGTCATAAAGCCAAGCGTTCCCTCTAAGGACCGCAAATGACCCCGGAACGCAAGTGATCCCCATTTTGGACCGCAAATGATCCCAAAAAAATAGTAAGGAATGGCATGGAGGGTGGATTGGTGTGGATAGAGAATTAATGTGAAGAGCGCTTATTTTTATTAAAAGCACTTAATAAAATCATGCATGGCGCACAACAGCTTTCGGCCTCTTTATAGTTGTCAAGAAAGACTGCAACAAGGCTGTTATAAATTTGCCACATTTAATTATCGGATACAATCATCAAAAAATAACTTGGACGGAATTCTAAACTGATTGTGACTAGGCGCCCGTTTCTCCAACCCTGCGAGCAGAGTCTCTTTCGATCTTCCCACAGGTTACCCAGGCTCACTGTGTGCCACATAGGTAAATGTAGAAAACATGTGAGGCGAAGTTTAGGTCTGGAAATTTGCTAGAAAATGGAAATAAAAATCGATGAAACTTACCATGTGGTGAGCTGTTGTTGTCTTTACTACGTACACGAAGTTTCGAGAAAAATGGTCCCCGTTCACCTTCCTTCATAGTATAGTGACACGGCAGGAGACGGACGCCAGCGTCGGGACTCCGATCGACCCAAAACAAGCACGCTTTTTTCGCAAAAATCGAATCCAGTCGCTAAATAAACACGCCAGGCTCGTGGAACATGAATTTCTCTAAACCATGAATCCACTGAAGCATCTCCAAGTAGCAACGCGAAGCCACCAGGCTCCGTAGAACTTGTAAGTTAACCTGCTAAAATGGCGGCCCGAAGCCGTCGTCCTCGCAAAGTGTCCAATTCAAAATGGCACTGAACTCGGGATGCCTGGTGACGAGTGTAATAAGTCCCCCTGGAGGGAGGGGAGTCCCAAATTTCCCAAAACAAAACTCACTGAGCAATCTGTGACTCCTCTCCCTCCAGAGGGACTTATTTTACTGGTGACCAGGCGTCCCGAGTTCAGTGCCATTTTGAATTGGACACTTTGCGAGGACAACGGTTTCTGGCCGCCATTTTCGCAGGTTAACTTAGAAGTTCTACGGAGTCTGGTGGTTTCGCGTTGCTACCTGAAGATGCTTCAGTTGATTCATGGTTTAGAGAAATTCATGTTCCACGAGTCCGGCGTGTTTATTTAGCGACTGGATTCGATTTTCGCGAAAAAATAGTGCTTGTTTTGGGTCGATCGGAGTCCCTAAGCTGGCTTCCGTCTCCTACCTTGTCACTATACGATGAACGAAGGTGAACGGGGACCACTTTCCCCGAAACTTCGTGTACGTATTAAAGACAACAACAGCTCACCACATGGTAAGTTTTATCGATTTTTATTTCCATTTTCGAGCAAATTTTCAGACCTAAACTTCGCCTCATATGTTCTGTATATTTACCTATGTGGCACACACAGTGAGCCTGGGTTGCCTGTGATCTTCCTAGAAAAATCGGGTCTGCCAGCGGGCCTCGATTCTGCGACATTTGGTATTGACACGCTTGACCAGTTACTGCAAAACCACGAAACGAAAACAAACAGTCGGGATATTCGAACAACTGTGGCAAACACACGACAACCTCATTTCCTTGGAAACCCAAGGCAATTTATCCTTTAAAATTGCCATTTCAGTTTTTACTGAAAAAGTTATCAATATCTGGCAGATTCGTTTCAGTAACCAACATACAGAATCCGAAATTCTCATGGGAATTTATAATTGCCACGTGTATCTCTGGCGAGTATCATTTGATGTCATTGGCCGTTTTTATGCTAGAGACGTTAAAGTTGTCTCAAGACGACTTTAACGTCTAGTATAAAAACGAGAAATTAGACAGACGCATTTAACGTCTGACGACTTTAACGTCTTGTTTTAAGTGCGTCGTTTAGACGCACTTAACAGACGACTTTAACGTATCAGACATTAAATGCGTCTAGTATAAAAACGGGACGCCCTAACTTGGACGCATTTAGCCCTGAGTCCTTTTTTAATCTGCTCTTCGTTCCTTCCTTGCTCTCTTGGTCGACAAGACAAACAAGCCATGCGCCCAGGTTAAATCTAGTTCCTAGTCCATCGCCAGAAAATGCTGATTTCTAGACTGATTTCTGTCACAAAAAAATATTTGCATCTGTCCTTCCAGGCGACGTCGAGACATAAATTTGAGAAGCTGCAATTCCGCCACGTTTACTTGCTCATATATTCGTGTGTTAACGTTTATTTGGTGCCGAGTTTGCTCGTGCCCAGTGTCTTCCGATAATAGAACCTAGTCATTTTTTTAGAAAAGTCTTGTTTTTGTCCGTTAGTCTGTCTGATTTTATGCGTCCCGTTTTTATACCAGACGGCTTTAACGTCGCAGACGTCAAATGCGTCTTGACGACTTTAACGTCTCTAGCATAAAAACGGCCATTTGTGAGCTTCGCCTTCCAAGCACTCGTCGAAATGGCTAAACTGCTTTTTCTGATCGTTTTTGTGTCTTCATTGGTAAAATTTGAGAATGTTCTTGGAGTTGACGATGTTGATGATAAGAAAAAGCAAGAAGAGAAAAGGAAAAACCTGTTCAGCGATCCTAGCGTTAGACCGATACTTTTTATATGCCCGTAAATGAAAAGGGTCAGTTTTTAAGAAATCTAACAGATTCAACTTTCTATCCATAGCCAACGCGAGAAAATCTGCCTTTGGATGATGACGTGTACGATGCTCTTTTCAGTATATTATCTGGTGAGAAATCACTTCTCGACTGGCCTTAGAAAGGTGACCAAGGCTTAAGGCAATGAGTTTATAGAAAGTTAAGAAGTGATATCTCTGACCTAAAAGAAGTCCATGATCCAGTAGTTGGTCAGAAGAAGAAACGAATCGTCGAAAAGAAAAATAATTGCATTGTGGTGAAAAAGTCAGAGGTCTCTCAGCTCGTGAATATGAATTCCGCGTGCCACGAAACTAAAGGTGAAGGCGCAAAAAAACTAAACAGACAAATGTCTCATACCTACTGTGGGTTATCGCGTCGAATTATCCAACGCAATCTAAATTCAATGAAACAGCAACAAAAAGTGAGACCCCTTTTTTATAATAAGGCGCCTCTCCGACCAATCAAAGCATCCAAAATAGAAGAAAGGCATCAAGTGGATCTTGTTAGTATGGTAGGCTTGCCAGGCAATACAGATGGTGACACATATAAGTACATAATTAACAATTATTCTTTGAAATCGAGGTGAATAGTGGCAGAATATTTAAACATGGCAAATCTAAATAACCTTCGTTAAAATCCTCGTCACAAACAGCAAAATGGTCATTTAACACCGTTTAAATCAGGAACCTAAATAGAAAGTCTGCTTGTTAAAACATTTTCACCGTTCGATCAAAGTTTTTGAGGTTCATTTGAAATGGAAATTGAAAGTGCAGTTGGTAAAGGATCGACATGAAATGGCAGCTGCGCTGTAATTGAGGTGAGCGTTAGTTTGTTGTAAAATGACCCGTCTTGTTTCCTTGCAGCCGTTTAAAACTTTCTTAGACATTTTTTTAATTTCTCGATTTCAGTAACAAATTCGTTTTGGTGGTCGACCAGCCCTACAAGAGAGAATTACTCCGGGTGAAACAAATTGTTGGTGTGAAGATTGTTAAATTTTCAGCAATAATTATCTGGAAAAACGAAGTCAAGACTAGTTGGCAAAAGTATGAACTCCTCTCTTACCCTTGAAAACTTTCAGGCCAAATTTTGCGGCTTTCTTTGTCTTCTGTAGCACAGCATCATTTTGTATTCTCAATATTTCCGATTCATAAATGCTAGCGAGTTTGGGCTGGCCACTTTGTTTTGTTTGGATCAAGCATTATTCACTCCGCAGGGAGTGAATAATGCTCAATTACTCCGAGAGAGCGAACCAATCAGATTGCTTGAAACACCAAGATCACTGAGTGAGTATATAGTAATGTCTGTTATTGACATTTTTAGTAGATTTCTTTTCTTGCGTCCTCTTCAAACAAAAGAGAACAGTGAAGTGGCAAAGCATCTTTTGGACATTTACATGGAGCACGGCCCCCCAGAAATTTTGCAAAGCGATCAAGGTCCGGAATTTAAGGGAGTGGTAAAGACTGTTTGTGAAGCGATAAACGTTCGCATAACTAAAAGCTCGGACTACAGTCCTCAAACGCAAGGAAAAGACGAGCGCTCACACAGAACATGGAGGGAGAAATTAAGGTTTGATTTGATAAATAACGGCGGCGATCTAAACTGGGTGGAGTACCTTCAACATTACCAACAACTGTACAATGAATCCCCCCATGGTTCTCTCGGATTCGTCAGTCCATTTGAAGTGTACTTTGGTAGAAAGCCGAACAGGATTCGGAATACACTGTTTCTTGGGGGAAAGAAAGAAAGAATATGAAGTTCTGGAAGAAAATAACAGCAGTTTTGAAACGGGTGAGAGCAAGAGCGAAGAACTGTTGGAGCTAGAAATCGAACGAGATCCTATCAGGCAGGAGGCTCTGGATGCTTCTAATGGGGCTGCCCAGTATATGGTAAAGCGGGAGTTAAGGCGAAATCCACCTTCACTCTATTACAAAGGAGAAACTGTTTTGGTTCGCATTCCCATTTCCAAAAAAATAGTCAAGGGAAAAAGAACTCCCTAAAGAGCATTTGTGAAGGAGTTATCATTGAGGCACCGTGCACAAGTATTTGATCAGTTACAATGACCCAGAGACACGGAAAAGCAAAACGAACTGGTTTAAAGTAGATGATGTTACTTCAGTCACGAAAGAGGAAGAAAATGAGAGACAACGAAAAGCAAAGAGTAACAATGGTAAACGAACTGCCAGATTCAGAGATCACAAAGAGTCCACAGATCAACCAGCCAAGCGATGGACAAACAACGCCAGTTTGTTAGAGGCCAGCATAAATCAAATACTTTCCCGTGAAAAGCTTAATAGCAACACCATTAATTTGTATTTTGAATTTTTGACGAATACTGAGGACATTAAAGAAGGAAACTGGGGAGTTGCAACGTCCTACTTTTATCCTTCGTTGCATCGACCGATTGAAACCTCCACGTACTCCAAACACATAGGCAACAAAACTCTATGGGAGTATGAAAAACTGATGGCACCTGTACACCTTCCTGCCGAGCACCATTGGCTGCTGTTCGTCATAAGTGTTGTTAATTTATGCCTTTACATTTATGATTCCTCTAGTTGCACTACAATAGCTTACCGAACAATTTTTGATACCATCAAAGAAAAATGTATAAGAAATGAGCTCCATTGTGTTTTTGATGAGGATAAAGCTCTCTTCCAGGAGGACAGTTGGGGCGAGTGTGCACCTCAATGTCCAAAGCAAAGAAATGACACCGATTGTGGTGTATTTACCTGTCTTTTTGCAAAATGGTTGCTGTTTTCGAGTTCAGCCATTGTAGCCTTACTCTCAACGAAGCTCCACGAAATGAGATGGCGAGCGATTTACTAAATCTTGCATCATCCTTACCCGACGTTTTCCAGTGGATGGCAAACGGTAAGCAAGCTTCAGACAAAGGTGAATCACCAAAGAGTCGGTTCGACATGGAATTGGGAAAGGCAGGATTAACATATCGCCATCCTCCAACCTCCAAAGATGGGAACTGTCTATTCCATGCAATGAATGACCAGCTAATACGCCTCGGAAGGGTCTCGCAGAGTGCCACAAAAGTGCGATGTGACTTGGTAAATTACCTCTGTAGTAATCCAACAGCCCCGGACGGGACTTATTTCAGAGAATTTATCAAACACGGAGCATGGGATACCTATCTGAGAAGGACGGCTATGGATGGTGAATGGGGTGACTGGATTGCTTTATGGGGCCTAATTAACATGTTTGAAATCCCGGTGGTGGTAGTATCAAGCTTAGGAGAAACGGGATTGAATATCATCTACCCCGGAGCTGGTTATGAAAACGAAGCCACTAGAGATATGGCCTTACTTGGCCATGAAGCAGAGCTGCATTACCATAGCCTGGAACCAATAGCTGCTCAGAATCCCCAGCTAGCCATTGCTCAGGAATTAAAGCAAAAATACTGCGAAGGAAGAATAACAGAAGAGATTTGTCCCAGATGTGGAAGGCAATTCGAGTGCTACACACAAGGTGTATTTAAGAGCGGTGGAGCATTGCAGGTCTACGCAAATGATTTTTTTCGTCTGTAATAGTTGTTTAATGGACGACGTTTAGTCAAGGACATGGGAAAAAACAAAACTGCAGTATTGCATGTTGAACCAAAGCTTATAGGCTAAAACATTTCGTTCTAGTTATTAATGTTACGATTGTTGCAAGCCGGGCCCGGGTGGCGTCCTTTTCGCCTCGTCAAAGAGATCAGTGGGCCTTTTCTCGAAAGTCCCTAAACTTTTCACATGTCACAATTCCCTATTTATCTCAAGAAGGGAGAGGGTTTAAGTGTTTCACAATCCGCTTTTAGTTATCTCGAAAAAACATGCTAAAAGTCACCGGGACTTCTCGAGAAACAGGCCCCTGGTCACAATCGGTTTAGAATTGCGTCCAAGTTAGTTTTTGATGATTGTATCCGATAATTAAATGTGGCAAATTTAAATTATAATGAGGCAGAAACCTGTTGCTAGCCATGCATGATTTAAAGTGATTTTAATAAAAATAAGCGCTCTTCACATTAATTCTCAATCCAGACGAATTCCACCCTCCATGAAATTCCTCACTTATTTTTTCGGGATTTTTTTTGGTCCAAAATGGGGATCATTTGCGTTCCGAGATCATTTGCGGTAGAGTTTGGGGATCATTTGCGGTTGTGGGATCATTTGCGGACCCGTACATGTCTGCCATGACGATGAACATTTCGCTAGAATTAAGTAGTTTCCATAGAAGTCAAGCCAGTTGTTATTAATTAATCAGCGATGAGCTGTCTGTTATTTTTCATGTGATGTGTGCGATGCAGATTTTGTTGGGAACACCGCCCGACACCTCCACCAGGGCATTGCTTAGCTCAAGAATTGGGCGATCGGAAAACATTTTATGGATTCTCATGGTAGCAGCAGTATTTTAAAAATAGAGCAAATTCAGGTGTTTAGTTTTTGAAATGTTATTCATTGGAAACCTCAAACCTTCTTTAAGTACTCAAGCAGCTTCCATTGGTGCTAAGCTTTTTGTTCAACTTGTTGTATTATTGTAGATATTGTGCCTTTTGTATTTATTATCAATTCCATTATTATTATTATTTTTTTACATGATAATGACGTTGGGATTTCGTCGAAACGTCGTCGTGTTTTGGAACTTTTTCGCTTTTATTATGTCCTGTTATTTTATCGCAATTTTTTCCTGAGGACATGTTTTTCTAAAATAAACTTTGAAAGTTGTGAAATCGATAGGAAGCAAGATGTCGAGGTCTTTTTGATTCATTAAAATAAACATGACACGTATCACTTGATTCACCCATATCGTTATGTGTTTTTAACACTTGCATTTCACTATGAAAAATACGCAGCCATGTTTCTTTACTATGTTTTCATATAGGAATTCTAGAACATCCAATTTTCGTTTGTTTGGCCGTTTGTAGTGGTTTAACTTTCCGATGGGTAAATGAGATATGCATTTGTATGAAAAGTTGAGAAAATGTTACTTTGTGGGGGATACATTTACTGTAGTTTCATATACATGTGAATGCCGTACAAATCATATATGGTGGCCTGGTGGAAGCCGTGAAAAGGTCTATTGAGCCATTAGATCTGGATACCAATACCAAAGAGATTATCTTATCCTGGGAACCCAGTAAACCTTATGGCCTTAACTTCAAAACTTAGAGAAGCTGTGTTGTATAATATTTGAAAATTTGATTCGCTTCTGTCAGCGAAACTCGAATTCCGGCCGGGTTTAACTGATAGAGACTACTACTACTACTACTACTACTACTACTACTACTACTACTACTACTACTACTACTACTACTACTACTACTACTACTACTACTACTACTACTACTACTAATAATAATAATAATAATAACCTTTATTTAAAGAGGGTAACACCTATTACTATAAAAGTATTCTCCCTAGTGGCCCTCTATTTAGCTATATAGAGTTAGATCTCGACAATACTTGCAACCTACCTGCGCGTAAGCGCTTGGATCAACAATTTGCACTGAGGCCCTATAAATATTACGCACTTGTTCAAAGGAACTGAATACTGTGCATGGCTGGTTTTTAATGATGCGTTAATTTATTCTACATTTACGCCCAATGGAAGTTGTGTCAAAATAAACAATGGCTTTTTTGTCACAATTTGTCAAGTTAGTTATCCGTTCAACCGTAAATATTCAATCGGGTAAATCTATTTGCAAATTAGTGCTTAGTGGTTATATAATTCGTGAAAATACATGCTTAGTTCGAATTGTTGTCGTCATGGTTACCAGGCTTATAGGGATATAATGCACTTGCATTTTGCCTAAGGCCAAACTCACACGGTACCGTGCAAATTTTCTAGCGGTTGAAAATTCGTGCATTTAGGGGTTCTGTCACACGGAACCTCGCTAAACGTACGAAAATTTAGACGCCTCGCCGTTAAAAATCGGTGACGAATTATTATTTATAGCCGGTACGGTGAAGTTTAACCAGCGCGCTGTGAACACCTTGACGGTCTAAATTTTTGCAAGGCCCTAACCCTAACCCTAACTTCTTTCTTGACACCATTTTGGATCTCGTAAAGTAGCGCTCTACGCATGAACAAATGGTAAAACCGCTGACAAAGGTTAAACTTTAATCCGGTTCCGTGTGAACAGAGCGAAAATATTGCACGGTTCCGTGCGAATAAAATGGCCTGTTAAAATTTTCGACCGGTCAAAAATTCGTCCGGTACCGCTTAAATCTGGCCTAAAATCAATAAAATTGATACTGTCTGGCTCTCTCTCTTTCAACTTAAACTCCTCATTAAGGAATAAGGGACCAGCAAGATTTAGCGCAAAACCCTTTTTCGGCCTTTTTTCGATTCTATTTGTCGTTGTTCACACGCAACTTGGGAGAAACAAAAGCGAAACTGTACATCAACCGAGATTTGTGCATAATTGACAAAATTAATGGCTACGCAATCATTAAAGCACAAGTTTAAACTTAAGTGGTGCCGTCATAGTTTTCAGGCTCTTTAGGATACAATGCTATTGTTAATTTTTTAGGTCTCTTTCTCGCCTTTGTGGTATAATCTGTTTCTAGCTCTTAGAATTCTAACTTTAAGACCTCTGAGATCGTGTTGCAGAAATTAATTAAGGAGAGACGCTCTCGGTTACACCAACAAACTTTATTCCGCGCGCCCACAATACCGCTACATAACTTTATCCTGCGCGCCTTCAATACCACTAGCTACGCAGGCTACGATTCATTTTGAATTAGCTGTTCCTGGACAGTTCAGACAGTCCCAAAAGGTAAATCCGCAAATGCACAAGAGTTTATTCATCCATTATTCGTTGAAAATTAAATTGCCATAATAATTCATCGCTACCTTGGTGACGTCAAAAAGAACAAATTCCTTATTTTGTAATGTTCTACAACCAATTGATGACATAACAGGTCATCTCGAGAGACTTTTTTATTATTCGCGAATCCTGAGATATACTGATAAAAAATAACAGTAATGGCTATTATTGGGTTACAAGTGAAGGATGCTTCTCTAAACATTAAAGCTATTTTATTATTGTAAAGAAGAAATCACTGTTATTGCGAGTAAGGTGCTGCAGTTGCGTTATCGTGATAACCAATGATCATTTACATTCTTCTTTGCTTCTCTTTGTCCTGCGCTGTCTCATTTCAGGCTTCTCACCACGTGGAAAGAGCGGATGGATGCTGCGTTTTTCTCTCTGAAATTTCAGATAAGATAAATGTTAAAACTTGTGTTTTCCTGATCAACTTTGTCAGCATGACATAACAGGTTTCGAGCTGTCGCCACCTCAACCAGGTTCGCGTGCCTAAACGGTAATCTGGAAGCAAAAAAGTTCAAGCTTCTTGGGAATTTATTTATTTTTAATGCTTGCCTTGAGAGCCGGGGATCCCAGGCTCAACACACGTCCTGGCCACTGGTTGAATTTGTTCCTCGCAGTCCATGGTTTAACTTATCAGCTGCACTTGTAAATAGCCAACTGGTTTGCCTCCGGCCAGTTGGGATTCTTAACAAAGTTGGTGTTGAATGTTCTGTTCTGTCGCAATTGCGTTTCATTGGCCCTGAAAAGCCCCTATTGGGAGTGGTCAATTAAGTATATGTGTATGCATGAAGGTAAAAGCTGTGCGATTGTTTTCTTCTGTTGGAGACACAAAGAAATATGACCCTTATGTCCTGGGACAAGGAAAGCCGTTAAGCTTTTAATACTTAGCAGTTGTGAGCTGTGTATACCACTGACCAAATATCGCATAAACTACTGATATGCTTGTCGTTCAAAATGTGAAGGCGAAGCGAAAATATTATGGTGATTCGTTATGAAATCATCCCTCCAACACTTAATCCCGTTTCCCCGAAACTCAAGAAGTCAAGTCAAACCACTTCCAACAAAAGCAACACATCCAAAGGTACTTATCAGATGTCAAACCTTTTCTTTAAACAGCATTCTTTTTGCAAGACGATCACAATTTGTATTGTCTCCTCGGCATTCAGTCTCCACAACCAAAGTAGCGAATATAAAGACAGCAACAAGAATGACAAGAGCTATTTTGTTTATCTTTAGCTTGTGTAGTCTTTAGTATGTAACTGTGCGGTGGCAAACGTCTGTTGTCTGTTTTCTGCGTCTGAAAGGTCTTCCTGTTTTCGTGAATGGACAAACACATCATTAAAAATTATTAAACACAGCAAAACTCGAAGTTACTTTTCCGATTTAAGTGATAGAGACTGCATAGTTGTTCAGTTAGATGTCGACTATATAGCCACTTTACCTGCGTGTTATGCACTTGGCTTAGCAATTTCACTGAGCGAGGGCCTTTTAATATTTCTCAGTTCTTTAAAGACACTGCAGACTGTAGAGAGGGAAAAAAATCTAACCAGTCAAGTTAACGGTCAACAGAAGTTGTGTCAAAATAAGCAATGCCTTCTTTGTCACAAGTTGTTCATCCGTAAGATTCAATCGACTTAAATAAATCACGAAAGCTCTATTTGCTATCTGGGAGTTCGTGGTCACGTGATTCTTGAAGGTACGTGCTTAGTTCGAAGTGTTGTCGTCATCGTTACCGTGCTCATCCTTGATGAAATGCAATTACATTCCTAAACTGAATGATATTAATATTGATACTGTCTGGATCTCTCTTTGACATCTTAAAATCCTCATTGAGGAATAAGGGACCGGCACGATAGCGAACAAGAATTTTTCCGCTTTTGTTCGATTCTGTTTGGCGCTGTTCACAAACAACTCGGGAAGAAACAAAAGCGAAACTGTAACTCAACCGTGATACTAAGATTTGTGTAGTATCTAAGTGACAAAACTAATTTTCAAATAATCCTTGAAAGCACATGCTTAGACTAAAGTGGTGTCGTCATAGTTTTCAGGCTCTTAATGATACAACGCTATTGTTAATTTTTTGGTCTAAAGATATATTCACACTGGCTGCACGAGATCCGTGCTTAATGGTTACGTGATCTTTTAAAGTACGTGCATAGTTCTCAAAGGTGCTGTTTCAGTAAATTAAAGATTTAGCTGGTGCTTTTCTCTCCTTCGTGGTATCATCTGCATACACTCCTTAAAGTTATAGCGCAAACAGCTTCGACTAATGTAACTCAACCTCTCTTTAACACGATATTGACGGTGACATTGAAAAAGCCAGTGATTCGGGTTTTCTCAATGAATATGACATAATAATGTGTTTATTCAGCCATTACTCGTTGCAAGTTAATTTGACAATCCTTGCAATTGACTAGCCTAATAAGTTATCGCCACCATGATGTTGTTAAAAAGAAGAAATCCCTTATCTTGTATTGTTTTACAACCAATCGATGACGTAACAATGGGACTCGAGAGATCTTTGATTTGTAGCGAATCTTAACATATACTAATCGATAACGACAATAGAGGTTGTCATGTGGTTACAAATGAAGGATACTCCTTTTAACATTAAAGCTTTAAATTATTATTATTTGCAAAGAGCAAATCCCCATTATCAGTAAGATGCTGTGGATGCGTTATCGTGGAAACCACTGAACGATCTCATTCATTCTTCCTGGCTCAGCTTTGTCCTGCGCTGTCACATCCAATGGTTCTCACCACGAGCGAAGATAGGATGGATGAGCGACCAGCTATCAGAAATTGTCAAGGAAGCAGTCGAGTCTTGACTCAGAGCTTTATTCTGTTCCAGGCCCTAGTATTCTTGCGTTTAATATTAGGAGAACGCAATTTCTATTCTTGGGTATCCTATTCGTCTGCCTTTTCGATGGCCTCCCATCTAGATGGCAACACCACTCGACAGATTGCAAGATTGTTTCTTACCCAATCCTTCTCCTTTGCTTTCGAACGCACCTCAAAAATCCGAGATTACTACTAGTTTAATTGCATACACCGCTGACCAGAGCTTCACCGGTACTCCTGACAAGATCGTCCTTCAAAAGGTGAAGGTAAAAGAAATAGAGTTTGATGCGTGACATAAACATATGACACCGACTGATCGATCTCCGAACATGTTTGTTTCCCATCGGATAAACGTTTCGCTTGTTTTCTTTCACGGGAAAACTTTCTTTTTTTAAACGTGTCGCAAACTGTTAGTATCCTTCGTTATCACTCAATTCGATTGCTCAATTGAACTTTTTCAAGTATTAAAGTTTGAATCCGGACCTTCTCACGAGAGTACGAAAATTCGAACGACGCAAGTATATTTCCTGTTGTGTCCGATTGATTTGACTCTGAACAACTTTTTGCCTTTCACGTCGTAATCCATGCGTAGTACATTCAATACCTTGCCGTGAAACGTTTCGTCAATGGTTATCCGGCCACAAAAGCAAATGTGTTCTGATTCTCTTCCTTGCAATGATAACAAGGCCTATACTACTACTCCTCCCCAGAAACATATTTACCAGCCCCAACCAGGGTCTCTTCTCAACGACAATGGAGACCGTGGGAACGAGGTTGGCTTTGCCTTAAACTGCACCTAACCCCAAAATATTTTTTTTGCTAAAATGAATCTTTGCACCTGTTCGAAACGTATTGCGGCCATTTTTTTATTTTTCTAACAAATCCTGGCATTTTATAGGCTTCGAAAGTTGTGAAAATCCAAGCATCTTTTGTTCACGACCGAGTCAGAAGGGGAGTGGGTCTATTCCTGATTTGACGTCACAATCTACTTTGCCTGCATTTTTACAAAGAGTTAATGCAATGTAAATCAGTTTGTGACGTCAAATCAGGAATAGACCCACTCCCCTTCTGACTCGGTCGTGAACTAAAGATGCTTGGATTTTCGCAACTTTCGACGCCTAAAAAATGCCAGGGTTTGTTAGAAAAATGAAACAAATGGCCGCAATGCGTTTCGAGCAGTTGCAAAGATTCATTTTAGCGAAAAAATATTTTGGGGTTAGGTGCACTTTAAGGTAATTTTTTAGTAATGCATTGCGCATCCCTACTGCGCACGATTTCCGCCTCATTAGCGCGCGCACATGGGCACGTTCGCGTACAAAACGTAAGAGATTTCCCTCAAACTAAGCCTAATAGCGAAATAACTGCTCCTTTTTTCTCAAACAAGCACGGTGACTCCCAAATTTTTTTTTCAGGTATTTGCTAAGAACAGTCTAATAAAGAACATATTTGAAGAAGGAAAAAGGTTTGATAGTAGAACATGAATTTTTTGTGGAAAATAGTTCCGTACTGGGTGTATTTTACCCAAGGCGAGGACTTCAAGCTAACCACGAAACTGTCCCAAAAAGTGCGCTATTCCCACAACCAGGTACTCAAAAACGGCGTAAATGAAGCTATACTGCTCATGTGAATAAAATGCAGCTTTATTTTCAAAAGAAAATTTTGTGTCTTCGAAGTAACCACGACTTAATTCTGTATGAAGGTGATTCGAATTTTTAACGCGCAAACAGTAAAAATACCCCATTTTAACAGCCTGCTGACGTGTAAACAAGCACGGTGACCACATTTTTTATTGCATTTTGTTAATGTTCATATCATGAATGTTAATTATGCCAAGTTTCCAAAAAAGTTTGATGGTAGAACAATTTCAAGGGAATTACCTTAAATGGTGTCGTTATTTGTTATAAGGTTCTTAAGGATACAATGCAATATTGTTTTTGTATAAAAATAATGTTCATACTGTCAACACGAAAGTCTGCGCATGATCCGAGGCTCTTCGCGCTAATCACAATCTCGTTCCCAGAGTCCGCTTTTCTTTTTGTCAGAACCAAGAACGCGGACTCTGGCAACTGCAAAGGCAGGAAGTCCTTAAATGAGGGACTTCCGGCGCGTCTACGCACGCAACTGTTACAATAACTCGTTCCTACGTTACGCGTAATCCACGAGTTAAAAATGGACCTTCTCTACGACTGCGTATAAATTGGAAGTGGCCAGAGTCCGTGTTCTTGGTGCTGACCAAAAGAAAAGCGGGCTCTGGGGACAAGATTTGAGGTAATCCGAGTTTACTGATCATTTCAAGTCCATGCTCAGTTCAAATTGGAGCTGTCTTTTTAAATTTAAGAAGCATTTGGCGCAGTGTCGGACAATCTTAGTACAAACATATAATAATTCCCAAAATAATACCTGATTTCTCTTGAGAGCACACGCCAATGCAAGTTTGCTGTATGCACGCTTTTCTAACACATCGGCGTTACTACTTCATTTCAAGTAGTTTACAACATTAGCGTCAGACGAGTGTTGCATCACTATTCACAAACTGCTGTTCATGTTGTAAACACTTGAAGTACAACTGTGCATTTTGTAACTTGCCAAAGATCCTTATTTTCGGTTTTCGCTGATGACGGAAGAAATCTTGGCCTCCCAGGGTACCTTGTCAAAATAAATAACGTTTTAACTCATTTATTCGAAGTATGGATGACTTTTTGTAAAGAGTGGGATCTTGGCTTGAAGACAGTGTAAACGAAAGCGGAAATGACGTCATGGTATTTAGGTACTAGCAGCCGCTAACTAATAGCAGTCGCTCTTAATCATGGTCACGTTATGCCATTTTGGTTAGTAAAATTGCTCTCTACAACACGAAACACATCCACAAGGATTTCAGTGGTCTAAACTAAACTAAATTAGCTTTAAATGTTCCTCAATGTTCGTACGTTAGACACGCAGAATCAATGACGAAAGGTACAAATGCTGGATGACAAACCAAGGAAGCTAATAAGAGATCATTGATGATTCTGTCATTCAAAATGGCGGCCATGCCGAGAGACGGAACATTTCGGTAAGATTGTTGTAAGTAGTTTCCAGGTTCTCCGAGTTACTTCGGGCTCGATAAATTTTTTGGAGAGATCGGTTTACTGTTTACCTGTTTGTTTGGAACCTACAAATTGCTTGTAAGTGGTCGTTTATTACTCATTTCCTTGCCTTTTGCTTATTAGGGCCTATTCGTACGAATCCGTTGATTTGGTGGCTCCAAGGTCATATGCAAACCACTGCTGGATTGTCGTACAACACCAGACAAGGTTTGTTACAGCGGAATTATCCTTCTTTTATTATTTGGCTTTTGGAAGCTTTTAATTCTTCCCGAAGTAAATCTTGGCATTACTGCTCTCTCTTCCACCTCTCTTCTCCCCAAAGACCGTCGGAAGCCACATCTGGTCAATTAAATTAATAGAGACTTTAAGCAAAGACGACGATTAGGTACCCGAACGAAAACGGTATTCCAGTATATAACTTAGGGCTATCGCAAGTATTTCGCGATTATTCCGTCTTGTTCATATTGTTCAATACGGGCGCCACTGGATGGGTAAAAACGGTTGAAAAGCAAAAAACAGAAAATGAATGGTTCATTCTTTGATTGCACCCACGTGATAAGACGGCCATGTTGGTGCGAAAACAACAGAAAAATGTTGTCTGTTGTTTGCGTCAGTCTGAAAGGTATTCCTGTTTTCCTGAATGGACATCATTAACACATCATTAAAAATTATTAAACACCGCAAATCTCGAAGTCGCTTTTCCGATTTAAGTGACAGTTATAGCTACTTATAGCTAGTTATAGCTCTCTCAAGAACAAGTGCGCTTGTTGATTAGTAAAGCAGCGGGCAAATCTTGTCAGCTCGACCCCATTCCCACTCCCATCGTTCTCAAGTTGCCGCTGGATGTTCTACTGCCAGTTATCACCAAACTGATTAACCTCTCTTTTGACACCGGTCGATTCGCTGAGGCCTGGAAAGAGGCGCTTGTGTTACCATCTCTCAAGAAGCCTGGTTTGGACTCTGCGTTCAAAAATTTCCGTCCAGTCAGTAACCTCTCTTATATTTCTAAATTGTCGGAGAGGGCTGGAGTTGAGCAGTTTGTGAAGCATCTGACTGCCAATCGGCGTATAAACAGCAACACAGCACCGAGACGGCCTTACGTAAAGTTAAAAATGATATTTTGATGTCTATGGACGAGCAACATGTCACCTTGCTTGTATTATTAGATTTAAGTGCAGCTTTTGATATTATACATCATGATAAGCTGATCGATCGTCTTGAGTCTGATTTGGGAATAACTGACAATGCGCTTGCCTGGTTTAAATCGTATATTTCTAACCGGTTCCATCGTGTTTCTGTAAATGGTAGTCTCTCACATCAGTTTCCCTTAAAGTGGTACTACGACCAAAAAAACAATTCTTTTTTTTCTTTGGATTTCAAAACTATGTTAACTAAACACTAACTGACCCAAGTTTTAAGTTCTAATTTTAAAAAGACACCTGTTTATTTTAACTGGAATTTTCTTATTTATTGGTCCGCCATTACTAACTTTAAAATCTTGAGAGAGCTGGGTCGAGGAGAAAATGACGTCAAAGACTCACTAGTTTAAGAATGCAATGCGTGTGTACGCGGCCGAATTAATATGCAGCACGGGAGTTTCGGGCTTTCAAACTTTTAAACCCGTGTTTTGCATATGTAATAAATTGCGTTTACACGCTGAAATTTTAAGCTAGTGAGTAAATGACGTCATTTTCTGTAGATCCAACCCTCTGAGGTCCAATCGGCCAGTTTTGAACGTGAGTAATGGCGCACCGCGAAATCCAAAACTTACACTCAAAATAAACAGCCTTTGGATAAAACTCAAAGCTCAAAATTTTGCCAGTTAGGTGTTAAGCAAACACGCTTTCAAAATCTGAAGAAAAAAAGGTAATGATTTTTTGATCAAAGTACCACTTTCAAACAAGGTGTTCCTCAAGGATCATGTTTGGGTCCCTTGCTTTTCACTATCTACACACGCAAACTGTTCCAGATTGTTGGAAGCCACCTCCCACAAGTTCACTGCTATGCTGATGATACACAGTTGTATGTATCATTCAGCCCCAGTCGATCTGCGGTTGCTGATTTTGCCATCAAGTCCATGACTGACTGTATCCGTGACATTAGGAGTTGGATGATTTCAGATAATCTTATGCTAAACGATGATAAGACAGAACTTTTAATTATAGGTACTAGGCATCAGCTGGCCAAGGTTAACATCAGTTGCATTAGGGTTGGGTCTACTGATGTTTGTCCTGTAACAGTAGCTAGAAACCTAGGCTCTTGGTTTGATGAGCAGTTCACTATGTCAACTCATATTAGCAAGTTATGTGGTGTTGCCTTTTAAATGATCTGCATAATATCAAACGCATTCGCAAGTATTTATCTCGAGAATCAACGGAAATGCTTGTCCATGCATTTATTACATCTCGTGTTGATTATTGTAACAGTCTTCTGTATGGGCTGCCCAACTACCAACTTAACAAATTGCAGAAAGTTTTGAATGCCTTAGCCAGGCTAGTTTATAATGCCCCTAGGTTTTGCCACATCTCACCCCTTCTTCGTGGTCTGCATTGGCTTCCTGTTAAAGCCCAGATACAATTTAAGATACTGCTTATTACATTCAAAGCAATTCACGGCCTTGCTCCTAAATATCTATGCGATTTAATAACATTTAAATCGTCCTCATATAACCTTAGAGCTTCAGGTAGTATTTTACTTTCTATGCCAATTGTTCGATCGAAGACGTTAGGTGATAGAGCTTTTATGGTAGCAGCGCCAAGGCTCTGGAACTCTCTTCCAAAAAAACTTCGTGAGATTACTAATGTGAACAGTTTTAAGGCTCATATTAAGACTTATCTTTTTAAGACTTTATAGTGGTGAGCAATTTTATATTCAATTCTTATTTGCATACATATATATTATTTAGTTTTTATATGCATTATCTTTTGTAAAATGCTTGTAAAGTAATGCAGTTGTAATGCGCAGCTGATCATTCTCATGTTAAGCTGCGCACAATAAGTTCACAAATTATTATTATTATTATTATCATTATTACTTTATCTGCGTAACTTGCACTTGGGTTAGCAATTTGGACTGAACGAGGGCATGTAAATATTTCTCACTTCTTTAAAGACACTGAAGACTGCAGAGAGGAAAAAAATCTAACCAGTCAAGTTAACGGTCAAAGGAAGTTGTGTCAAAATAAGCAATGGCTTTTTTGTCACTATTCGTTCAACCGTAAGATTCAATGGGCTAAATGAATCACGAAAGCTCTGTATTTGCTATCTAGGGCATAGTGGTTACGTGATTCTTGAAGGTACAAGCTTTGTTCGAAGTGTTGCCGTTATGGTTACCATGATAATCTTCTAGCGTTAACGTTAAAGCTATTTTATTATTGCAAAAAAAAAAAAAAAAAAAAAAAATCAATGTTATCACGAGTAAAGTGCTGCAGTTGCGTTATCGTGGTAAGCAATGATCATTTACATTCTTCTGGACTTCTTTTTGCCCTGCGCTGTCGCATTCCAGGCTTCTCACCACGTGGAAACAACGGATTGATGCTGCGTGCTTCTCTCTGAAATTTCAGATAAGATAAATGTTAAAACTTGTGTTACCCTGATCAACTTCGCCAACATGACATAACAGGTTTCGAGCTGTCGCCACTTCAACCAGGTTCGCGTGCCTAAACGGTAATCTGGAAGCAGAAAAGTTCAAGCTTCTTGGGAATTAATTTCTTTTTTAGTGCTTGCCTTGAGAGCCGGCGATCCCGGGCTCAAGACAGTCCTGGCCACTGGTTGAATATGTTTCTCGTAGTCCCTGGTTCAACTTCTCAGCTGCACTTGTAAATAGCCAACTAGCTTGTCTCCGGCCAGTTGGGATTCTTAACATAGTTGTTGTTAAATGTTCTGTTCTGTTGCGATTGGTCCTGAAAAGCCCCTATTGGAAGTGGTCAATTGAGTATATATGTATGCATGAAGGTAAAAGCTGTGCGATTGTTTTCTTCTGTTTGAGACACAAAGAAACATGTCCCTTGTGTCCAGCGACAAGGAAAGCCGTTAATCTTGTGATACATAGCAGTTGTGAACGGTGTATACCACTGACCAAAATATCGCGGTGACTGCTGAGATGCTTGTCTTTCAAAATGTGAAGGCGAAGCGAAAATATTATGGTGATTCGTTATGGTATCATCCCTCCAACACTTAATTCCGTGCCCCCGAAACTCAAGAAGTCAAGTCAAACCACTTCCAACAAAAGCAACACATCCAAAGTACTTATCAGATGTCAAACCTTTTCTTTAAACAGCATTCTTTTTGCAAGACCCCACGAACCTCCCCCTCCGCCTCGTCGGCCGCCTCGTTGGCATTCAGTCTCCACAATCAAAGTAGCGAATACGAAGACAGCAACAAGAATGACAAGAGCTGTTTTGTTCATCTTTAGCTTGTGTAATGTATCGTCCGTTTCTGTGATGTGGCAAAAGTTTGTTGGCTGCGTCCGAAAGGTCTTCCTGTTTTCCTGAATGGACAAACACATCATTCAAAATAATGAAACAGCAAAACTCGAAGTTACTTTTCCAATTTAACTTATAGACTGCAAAGTTGTTCAGTTGCATCTCGAGAATATAGCTTCTTTACCTGCGTGTTATGGACTTGGGTTAGCACTTTTCATCGGCTGAACGAGGTCATGTAAATATTAAAGTGGAACCTGGTTAATACGGACACCAAGGGGACATGCCATCTTGCCCGTATTATCGACGTTTCTTCCTGAACACATCTATTCAGTGTTTTAGCGATATAAAAGACTACAGCAGACATTTCAACTAGAATACGTACGTTGTTTAATTTCTTAACTGTAACTGTACACGACAAGGCCGTCAAAGAGGAAGAAGGCTACGAGCAATGACTGCAGCAAAAAGCTAAGGAAGTGAAACTGCAGTAAGAAGCAGAAAAGGGAGTACAGTATACGGGTAAAACATCGGAAGAAAGACAAACTGATCAAATCAAACATGTCACTCTATTTCACTTATGTTTTGCAATTGTTAGTAAAAAAATCGTAGTAACCCGTAGAAATCTGTCATTATTTGAACAGGGTAGTATCTACGGTTAGCACGTAATTGTGACAATGAAAATAGACAGTGCAAACTTATATTAACCAGTGTCCGTAAAGCGGGGTTGACGATATATGATCATGAGAGTTTGTGACTCGGGACACAGAAAATTGTCCGTTGTCCGTATTAAGCGGGTAAATTTTGGAGAAAATATATGATCTTTTCGTTGGGACAAACGAAACTGTCCGTAGAGCGGGGTTCCATTGTACTCTGAAGACTGCAGAGAGGAAAAAAATCCAACCAGTCAAGTTAACGGTCAACGGAAGTTATTTCAAAATAAGAAATGGCTTCTTTGATCGGCTAAATGAATCAGGAAAGCTCTATTTGCTATCTAGGGCTTAGTGGTCACGTGATTCTTGAAGGTATAGGCTTAGTGCAAAGTGTTGTCGTCATGGTTACCACGCTTATCCTTGATAGAACGCAATTATATTTATAATATTGATACTGTTTGGATATCTCTTTGACATCTTACAGTCCCCATTGAGGAATAAGGGACCAGCACGATAGCGAATAACCTTTTTTCGGCTTTTGTTCGATTCTATTTGTCGTTGTTCACAAATAAAATAAATCGGGGAGAAACAAAAGCGAAACTGTAACTTAAAAACACATGCTTAGACTAAAGTGGGGCCGTCATAGTTCTCAGACTCTTAATGATACAATGCTGTTGTTATTTTTTCTTGGTCTAAGGATAATCATACTGGCTGCACCAAATCTGTGCTTAATGGTCACGTGGGCTTTTAAAGTAAACGGTGCTGTTTCAGTAAACTTAAGTAGTTGGTGTTTTTCTAACCTTTGTGGTGTTATCTTCATCAAGCCGTGAAAGTTCTATCTCAAAGAACTTCGACTAATGCAACTCTACCTCTGTTTAACACGATATTGTGACATTAAAAGCCAGTGATCCGGGTTTTATGAATGAATGTGAATAAATGATACGTTTATTCATCACTTCTTACAAATTAATTAAGTTTCAAAACTGAAATTGTAACGGCAAATCATTTAACTAGCAATCGTAGATCCTCACAGCCGTACAACCAGCCATGCATAATTATTTTTATTTTATTTATTTCCTGAAAGCCAGGAAAGAAACAAATTGTTTACTCTTCGTTCTAAGAAAAAGACAACGGCCTCATAGAGACTTGTGCATGCGCTTTATAATACACGAAGACTGGGTACGTAGCTATAGCTGATTAACTGGATCAGCAGTAACAAACCCCGATTCGCAATGGTCACCGTACCATTGACCGCGATCCAATAGCAAGTTATAGTAAGGAAAATATGACAGGCAGCCTCGATTCCCACGGTGCCATGACTATTGGTCAAATTTTACAACGCAAAAAATGTTAATTTCTCTTCTTTTAATTTGAGATTCTCAGTGAATTCCGGGCTGTAATTTACAATGCGATGGCTGAAGATACGTAACGAAATGAAGACTGCAAAACCTGCCCATATTTGTGCTCACACATTTTGTACTGAGAAGCAATGACGAAGTGAGATTAGGGTTACGGTTAGGATCTCTCTCTCACTCTTTCCGTAATCTCGCGCTTTCATTTCTTACAAGCTGTAGCTTCTCTCACGAAAGACTGCATAGCATTACCTTAAACTTTCACGGTTATCAGGCTCATAAAGATACCGTGGCATTACATTTTGCGTAAACAGTGAAAATAATATTCATACTGTCTCTGTCTTCGATATTGTAACTTGTCATTAAGTAATAACGGACCTAGAGGATTTTGAATCAATTACATCCTTTATTCGGTTTTTGTTCGATTCTATTTGTCATGTTGCAAAACAACTCGGAAAGAAACAAAAGCCAAACTACAACTGAACCGTGATACCAGTATATTACTAGTTGAAAGTAATTAGCGAATTGCTTTGGTTTTGCATTGCTTCACTCAGTGATTGGTTCAAAGTTCTCGCGCCACTTTTTCAGCCAATCAGAAGTGAAGCCAAAAACCAATCGTAATTCGTGCGTCCACATTTTTCCGCCCTTTGTGTCGGCTACGCGTAATTACTTCGAGTTTTGATTGGTTTTCTGGATTGTCTCCGTCCTTTTTGATTGGCCAAAGTAATAACGTTTGGTTTGGTTTTAAGACACTCGATTGAAACCTGCTCTAGACTGACAATAAAAGGTGTGATTAAAATTATGTAAAAATTCTAGGTATAGTGACTATAGCCTCTCTGAACAGATGGGTTTTGAAATGATCTAAATTGCTGCCATTACGGATATCGCAGAGGAGATTGTTCCACAGTTTGAGTGCCGCACGAGTGAGATTGTATCTAGGGGCTGGCTTATGCTGATCACCATTGAAAGCAGCGACTGAAGTGAATTTCAATCAAGCATGGTACCGAAGCCTTTTGTTTAAAGTAAAAAAAGTATTCTCTCTTATCATTCAACCTTGTCGATGGCCGTGTTTTCACGACAGGCGTTGTCTCGCTTAACAATCCTGAAAGTGGTTTGATTGCCGACTTCGTTAAGCGACTTTAAAATGATACGTATTTTCACCGGTAAGATTAAATGAGGAGAGAGCAGCCATTGTAATAATAAACATAATAAAAAAAGCACGCCTGTTGTATTTCCGATTTGAAATTGCCAACTCGCTTAAGCTACCTGGTTTGGTAGCTTAAATTTAATGAGAATTCTATTGAAATTTGCCGAGTCACTTAATTTTAAGTGAGTTGAGAAAGGAAGTGAATTCACGGAATTTTCGGTTTTCAGTCGCTAAGCGACCTGAAAACACGGCCGATATGTGTTTTCAAATTAACGCTCGTATATATTTAAGTACGCAAAATTCGCTTGCTAGATACACTATGCAAAATAGCAATGTTTCTGTTTTGCCATAAAGGGATTATTGACATCCAATGTTTGGATGTTAGGACTTTTGCAATGGTTTATGGGCGATAAACTGCGCAGTGACCATACCCGCTCACTTATTTGCTCGATAGGGTTCACTTATTATCGATAGGTTCACTTATTTACCCGATAGGGTGGAATCCATCACTTTGTGGAGTAGTTACACAAGCTTCATAAATTTGTACAAAAAATCCATATACTCTAATTTAATTTCTGCTTGCTTCCTAAATCAAGATGGCAGCAAAAGTTGAGATCATTTCAATGGCTTGATAAGATCTGGATACATACCAAAAAAATGGTGAAATTGTCAACCACACGAAGCTGTATTGTACAGCGAACTGGCTCGAATTCTAGTGTATCTGATAGAGACTTCATGAAAGTATTCTACCACTTCATTCAACCGTGTAGGTATGGGTTTTCGTGTATATTTAACTATGCAAAATACCTTCCTTGCTTGCTACGGTTGCTAGCCATGAAAAATAGCAATGTTTCTTTCCATTTTACCGTAAAGGGTTTACTACCATCCAATTTTTGGATGTTGGGCCTTTTGCAGTGATTTAACTTTCCGTTGGGTAAACGAGATAAGTGAATGACTAAAGGCGCTGTTACAAGCTGTGAAATATTTCGTGCAACTTGTCTCGCAATGTTTTGGCGACATTGGGGCGGGACAAGCTTAAGTTGCAAGAAACATTTCACAGTGTAACATACTCTGCAACGGCCAACTTGTCTCGCAACGATTTTGGCCGTTGCTGGGTATGTTACACTGTGCAATGTTTCGTGCAACTTGTCCCACCATAGTGTCGTCAAAACATTGCGAAACAAGTTGAAAGAAACATTTCACAGCATAACAGTGCCTTAAACGTTCTATGAAATTTGTGGAATCCATAACTTTATAGCGCTATTAAAGAAGCTTCAATTTGGCAAACATCATACGGAATACGTGCTACACGGCCAACGTTTGCAAAAACGTAACCTTTCCTTGTACTTGTACATGTTCATTGCCGTGACCTAGCATCTTCAAATCCCACGGCCTGCTCCCGTCTGACCTTGTAGCTCAGTCGGTAGAGCAGCTGTGATCTAACCCGAAGGTCGAGTGTTTAATTCCCACCCTGGTCAGAATTTTTCTCTGTCCTTGTGTGGGCCCATTTCCATCAGTAGGGCTAACACTCACATGGTTCATATGGGGCAGAAACTTAGCACTTCACATTACACTCTAATCAGTTAATTCTGTTCAAATATAAGTGCTACTCGGCCAACGTTTGCAAAAACGTAATCCTCCCATCATAAATATTATACTCTTATTTGACCTCTGTTTGCCCTCATGGCGCAGGTCAATGGATCAATTTGATCTGGTTAACCACACCAAAAAAAATGGTGGTGTTAAAATGTGAATCCCACCAAGCTATATTGTACAACCTTAGAAATGTGATTCGCTTCTGTCAGCGAAACTCGAATTCCTGTTTAACTGATAGAGACTGCATAGTTGTTCAATTTCATCTCGACAATACTTGCAACTTACCTGCCTGTTGGCTTTATTCTCACTGAGCGGGGTGTGAAAATGTCACTTCTTGTGAAGCTCTGAAAACTTAATATGCCTACTAAAACGAAACAGCGACTAAGGTCACCAGAAAAAAACACATCACGTGCTGATCAGGCTTATCTTGTTTTTCTCCTATGCTAATGTGTTTCTCTCACAATTTGAACCTTTGAACGGACTCCAGAAGGACACGATTCTTGTGGAATATTTTTAAGCCGTTCAAAAGACTCGCACGCAGGTCGTGTTTTTCGGGTCTAAAAACTACTTCTGTTCCTGTTCCTGTTCAGTTATGTTTCAGTTACTTATGACATTGAGCTAAAAATTCCCTTTTCGATACGGTGAGTGTTCTGGAAAAAGAGCAAAATTAATCGTCTATGGCCGAAATGGATATTCATAATGAACCAAAAACCACATGCCTTCACCCACTGGATGCCATTTATAGTTTAAACTTCCATGGTTATCAGGCTCATAAAGATACAATGCAATCTTAGTTTCCCTAAACTATAAAAACTACGTTGTTAAGTAATATTGGATTCAATCCCATCTGGAGGTATCTTTTATTCGAGTATGCATGGCTGGAGTTTAAACTAGAACGCGTTAATTTATTCGAAGCTTTACGCCCAATGGAGAAGACCTTTGTCACGATTTCGGCAAGTTATTTGGTCTTTCAATCTAGTAAATGAATCACGAGAGCTTTATTTGCTGATTAGTTCTTAATGGTCACGTGATTCTTGAAAGTACACGGCTTAGTTTCTAATTGTTGTGGGCTCATAAGGATGTATTTCAGTTACATTTTTTGTCAGACTCTTCTAGTTCCAAATGTTAAACTGCTCGTTAAGGAATAAGGGAACCCACGGTAGTGATTCCATTCTATTGTTGTCATTGCTCAAAAACAGCTCGGGAAGAACAAAAGCAAAACTTAACTATGTTAGGGCCCATACGAACTGGGCAACCTGTTGTTTAGTTTGCGAAAAAACCTGTCATCGTTTCCGTGATACAAGTGCGCACGGTGATTTTTTCCCACCAAATTTTGTCAAGCCTTACCAAACTTCAAAGGCGCTGAGCAGGACAAAGTTTTGTCAGGCATGAAAACTATACATATTATCAATTTACACGGCATGATCTAAAGAAAAGGTTTTTAAGTGCGGCCACGATTACCAAATTGGAAATTTGGCGGGGACAATTTTTGTTGATTTATTTGGTCGAGCCAAACAAATTTTGTCAGCCTAGTGCGCACGGGCCCTTACCAAGATTTGTGTATCTAAATGACAAAACAAATGGTCACATGATCCTTGAAACTACACGCTTTGACTTAAATGGTGTCGTTATTTGTTATAAGGCTCTTAAGGATACAATTCAATATTGTTTTTGTTGAAAAATAATATTGATACTGTCCACACGAAAGCTCCATGAGCTTATCCCATCTCGTCACCAGAGCTTCGGATCTTATATCTGCGCATGATCCGAGGCTCTTGGAAACTCAATGTAGGAGAACATGTGCCGTAGGGTTCTTATAGCCAAAACCTTATGGCGCTTGCTCACTCCTCGTGCTAACACGAATGCACCAATCAGAGGCGCTTTTCATTGTTGAGGGTTCCCCAGAGCCTTCTCTTCCTCAGTCAACACAGACTGTGGCCAGAGTCCGTGTCCTTGCTGACCAAAAGAAAAGCGAACTCTGGGGACGAGATAGGAGCTAATCTGTGCTAAAGGTTTTCTTGATCCTTTCAAATGTATGCTCAGTTCAAATCTTGCTCTTAAAATTCCAACTCAAAGACCTCCGAGATCGTGTTGTAGAAATTAGTTAAGAAGAGATGTTCCCGGTCACACCAGGAATTGACAAGAGACAAGCAATGTTAAGAGTAAATTCATCACTGTCGTGTTTCGATGTGTTTGACCATACAGTGGTTCACCCCGCGATTGATCGATTATAAGAAGAGAAAGTATCTGGATTTAAGACTGGGTCTCCGAAAACTCTATCCCGACTACGAGATCAAGCAAACCAATATAGTGTTAAACCTCCTGGGAGCTTTCAACACCACCCTAAAGTAAGAACTCTCTGATCTAGCCCCCAAGAAAGATGTTACTTAAGTGCTAACCAACTGTCAGAAGTGGATTATATCACAGAACTGTGAAATCACCAAAAAATTCTACAGTTTAAGACAATGAAACACACATTTTTTTTAGTCCAGGAACTGTTGCCTAGACACTGTACGCAGCAAGTTTCAAAACAAATTGTACACTGGAAAGCTATTCAATACAACAGATAATAATAGTTTATTAAGTTCTCTTGTAGTATTACATACTAAATTATCGAACTAGAGTATGGGATGTTATAAGAATATAAAATCATGTACAATATACAAGAAAAATAAAATATTTAAGGTTAAGTTGCCCTCTTGACTGAGTTCATCAGTCGCCCTATGAGGCGACTGAATGAATGAGTGGGCGAGGGTGAGTGAGTGAGTGAGTGAGTCAGTGAGGGAGTGAGTAAGTGAGTCAGTGATTGAATGAATATGAATGAACGAATGAAGGTTAAGTTGCCCTCTCGACTGAGTTCATCAGCCGCCATACGAGGCGACTGAATGAATGAATGAATGAATGAATGAGTGGGCGAGGGTGAGTGAGTGAGTGAGTACGGTGAGTGAGTGAATGAGTGAGTCAGTGATTGAATGAATATGAATGAACGAATGAAGATTAAGTTGCCCTCTCAACTGAGTTCATCAATCGCCCTATGAGTCATGCTAACGTGTAATTCAAAATTCATTTCTCTGATATAATTTCATCGCCATAGGTGTTGTTCAATGGCACAGATAGAATGAAGGCCTTATTCTGTCCGAATAATTAAGGCTTTGAGAATTATTTTTAGAAGATTTCATTCATCCAGTCCTGTCACTGGAACACATGAGCTCAACACATTCACCTGATCCCAACTGAGTGCCTTCATAGCTCAGTTTTGAAGAGCATTGCACCGGCATCGCAGAGGTTCTGTGTTCGAATGCAGTTGAAGCCATGCACCAGAATCGCCACTATGATGTTTTCAAAAAGAACAAATTCCTTATCTTCTAATACGTTACAACCAATCCGGTGATGACGTAACAAGGCATCTCGAGAGATTTTAAAATACTTTTCGTGAATCGTAAGATATACTGATCGATAATGACAGTGATGGCTAATATGTGGTAACTAACAATTGGGGATGCTCCACTTAAATTAAAGCTGTTATTATTTCAAAGAAGAAATCACAGTGACTGTTATCATCACTAAGGTGCTGCAGTTGAGTTATCGTGGTAACCAATGATCAGTTACATTCTTCTTTGCTTCTCTTTTCCCGGGGTCTGTCGCATTCCAGGCTTCTCACCACGTGGAAAGAACGGCTGGATGCTGCGTGCTTCTCTCTGAAAGTTCAGATAAGATAAATGTTAAAACTTGTGTTTTCCTGACCAACGTATTCAACATGACATCACTGGTTACAAGTTTCGAACTGTCGCCACTTCGGCCAGGTTCGCGTTTCTAAACAGTACTGTAGAAGTGGAAGTAAAAACTTTTTGGTAAGTGATTTCAGTCTTTTGTTGTGCGGCAAAAAAAAAAAATGAGACCGTTTTCTTTTGGTTGAGATACAATGAAGCATTTCCTTGGCGCTCGAAATTTTTTTGACCATAAAGACCACTGACCAAAACATCTCAGCAAAGTGAAAGCGAGAGTTCTAGCCACTTGGGAATTAGTTCGTTTTTTAATGGTTAAACTGTGCGACTGTTTTCTTTTGTTGGAGACACAAAGAAACATGACCCTTGTGTCCGGGAAAAGTCTGTGCCTTTCTTCGCTCAGGCCTTAGTATTTATGAACTGTGTAAACTGCTGACCAAAATATCGCAGGAACGTCTGACATGCTTGTCCGCGAAAAGAAATGGTGATTCGTTATGGTATCGTTCCTCCAACACTCCCCAAAACTCAAGAAGTCAAGTCAACTCCCTTTCAACAAAGGTACTTATGAGATGTCAAACCTTTCCTTGAAATAGCGTTCTTTTTCCATAACCTCCTCCTCTTTGGCATTCAGTCTCCACAACCAAAGCGGCGTGTACAAAGACAGCAACAAGAATGACAAGAGCTATTTTATTCATCTTAAGTTTGTGTTATCTCAATAGGATGTTACTGTGTGGTGCAAAAGTCTGTTGTGGTCTGCGTCTGAAAGGTCTTCCTGTTTTTCTTAATGGAGAAGTAAAACATTAAAATTTGCCAAACATTATTTAATGTGGGTCACTTAGGAAATCACCTACTTTCCCTTTCGTTTAATGGCCTCTTTCAAAACAACTGCCACCTCGTCACTGTTTTAGGAGAGCTTCAAGGCGCATGCGTAAAACACAAAAACTGGTCATTGATTTGATTTGTCATAAAGAACCGAAAAGCGCATGCCTGCACCCACTAGCTGGATGCCATTTTAAACTCAACCGTGATACCAAGATTTGTGTATCTAAGTGGAAAAAAATTCGTGTTTCGATTTGATAATCTGTGAAAGCTGCGAAATCAATTGGAGGTTTTCACGTGACGTCATCGCCGCCATGTTGGTGGACGAAAACAAAAGATCTCTCATTAGCTTCTTTTGTTCGTCCATCAGAAGTCGTACATTTCTCTATTGTTAATTGGTTTCTATAGAGGTTGGTTGCAAACGTCCTTCAGCAAGCAAGATGCCGAAATCGTTTGGTTAAAATAGAAAAGTTATGTATTACTTCATTCAACCATGTCGTTATTTGTTTTTAAATTAACGTTTGTATTTCACTATGCAAAGTACGCTTGTAGTTTGATCACGCAAAATAGGCATGTTTCTTTCTATTTTGCCATATAAAGGGATTCTCGAATTTTCGATCGCTTGTTGGCCTTTTCTAATGGTCTAACTTTCCGTGGGGTAGATAAGATATGTATTTGTGTGAAAATCTGGGAAAACGTCACATTTGTAGGGAAGTTAAATTCCGCCACAAAACCATACATTTACTGAAGTTTGATCTGTGTTTGCCCCACACATCAATATGCTGGCGAAAATCGTGAGACGGTCTATTAATCCATTAGATTTGGATGCCGCTACCAAGGAGATGAAGTTAAAATGGGAAATCAGTTAAACGTTATGGCCTTAACCTGGGAACTAGAGAAGTTGTGTTGTACAATCTTTGAAAAATTGGGTCGCATCTGTCAGCAAAACTTGAAGTTACATTTCCGGTACAATTGCTAGAGACTGTTGCATGGTTGTTCAGTTAGATCTCGACAATACTTGCAACTTACCCGCGTGTTGTGTATTTGGATTCGCAATTTCTCACTGCGCGAGGGCCTGTAAATATCACTCACTTCTTTAAAGGCACTGAATTTTGTGAACGACGCGTCTATTCTGAGGATTTACGTCTTCTGCTTGATTTGAAAGACGCGTTAATTGATTCTACGTTTACGTCAAATGGAAGTTGTGTCAATAAAAAGAATTGCCTTTCAATTGCTGTCACAATTTGTCAAGTTATTTATCCGTTCAACCGTAAGATCTAGTTCCTAATGAGTGATTAGCGGTCACTTGATTCGTGGAAGTTCATGCTTAAAATTGGTGTCATGGTTACCATTCTCATCCTTGATAGGGTTCACGTAAATTTTCTCTAAAAATAATCATGATACTGATACTGTATGGCTCTCTCTTTGACTTCCTAAACTCTTCATAAAGGAATAGAACCTGCTCGATAGCGCACAACACTTTTTCGTCTTTTGTCCGATTTTATTTGTCACTGTTCTCAAACGACTCGGGAAGAAACAAAAGCGAGGCTGTAACTCAATCGTGTTGCTAAGATTTGTGACTTAAGTGGTGCCGGTATCTGCACCCAGCCCTTAAAAGTCCTAGCCCACAGAACTTCGACTAATGCAACTCTACCTCTCTTTAACACAATATTGTGACATTAAAAGCCAGTGATTGGGGTTTTATAAATGAATGTGAACTAATAATGTGTTTATTCATCCTTTATTCGTTACAAATTAACTTGGCAATCAGTTGACGTAACAAGGCGACTCGAGAGATTTCTGATTTGTAGCGAATCTTGAGATATTCTGATCGATATCGACAATAATGGTTGAGTGTTATGTCGAGTGTCGCAAATGGATGATACTCCTTTTAACATTGTGGTTATTTTATTATTTGCAAAGAACAAATCACTGTTATCAGTAGGGTGCTATGGGTGCATTTAATATCGGGGAAACCAATGATCATTCATTCTTCTTTGCTCAGCTTTGTCCTGCGCTGTCGCATCCAATACTTCTCACCACGAGCGAAGAACGGATGGATGCTTCGTGCTTCTCTCTGAAAGTTCGATTCAGATAAGGTAAAGTTTAAAACAGGTGTTTTCCTGCATGACTTAATTAATAACAACTGAGTTTCGTACTGTCGCTTCTTCACCCAATTTTTACGTCCGGTACAATTCACCTTTATCACTCGGCGGCCATTTTGGAGTCCGTGGGGAATAAAGGCTTTGTCTTTGCATTGTCTTTGCCCGTCCAGCCTCGCACTGAATGAGAGGTTCGACGGGCAAAGTCTTTAGTTTGGGCATTGAGTGATATGGGCCAATACAGTAACTGTGGAAGCTGTTGTTCAAGCTTTATGTGAAATAAGATTTATATATAGTCTTTATTGAAAAACCCAGCGACCGTTTTCTTTTGTTTGAGACGCAATTAAACATAGCCTTGTGACAAGCGATCAGAAATAGTGTCAAGGAAAGCTTCTGATCCTTTTTAGGGCTCAATGATTTTGCACTGTCGGTATGATTTTTCGCGCATGTGACGTGCTTACGTCATGCCTACGACATGACTTACGATTGTCGCAGCGTTTTAAACCATGTTTTAAAATGCTACGACATTTTTTCTGCCGTACGCGGCAATCGTAGACGAGTTGAAAGCCTGTTCTAAGCTTGTCGCATGCGACAAAAATCGTCTTGTATAAATCTTCCCTTAGCAGTTGTGAACTGTGCACACCGCTGACCAAAATATCGCAGGAACTATTGCCAGGTTTGTCTTTGAAAATGTGAGGGCGAAAAAAAATGGTGATTCGTTTGTGGTATATTTAGTCAACCCCCTTCCAACCAAAGCCACGCAACCAAATACTTATCGGATGTCAATCAAACCTTTTCTTTTAACTGCACTCTTTTCCCAGCATCTACAACTCCCCTTTGGCATTCAGTCTCCACAACCAAAACGGCGAGTACAAAGACAGCAACAAGAATGACAAGAGCTGTTTTGTTCATCTTTAGCTTGCGTAGTCTTTAGTATGTAACTTTGTGGTGGCAAAAGTCTGAGGTTGTCTGTGTCTGAAATCCTTTTTCCTGAATGGACAAACACATTATTGAACATTATAAAACACACTATTTTATCTCGGTCACTACGAAAAATCTCCCAATTTTCCCTTCGGCTTAGTGGCCTGTTTCAAAATAGCTGCGCGTCCGTCAATGTTTTGAAAAATCGTCGAGGCGCATGCGTAAAACAAAAACTGGTCAATGATTTGATTTCTCATGATGAACCAAAAACCACATGCCTGCACCCACTGGGTCCCATTTCTAACAAACTACCTTACTACATGAAATTTTCGCGATTTTGATGTGAGCATATTTCGCGACACTTAAATTTCGCGATTTTGCGGAAATTTTATGTTTTGAATCACTATAATTTCGCGTTTTTGAGTAACACGCAATTTACATTTCATTGGCGATGATACACTGGCGGAAATACTTCCCTTTCAGTTAATACACCCTTTATTCCCGCCTTCTGTCATCCTTTCAAGACATGAACCCTCCCCGGTGCACTGGTGAAAAAGTTATACTGTGACATTTCCACCAACCAAGTTGTTTTGCCAGTAGAGGCGACAGTTATAATGGAACATCTCCAAAGAACATTGAAGCCATTGAGAGATTTATGCGGCTGCCCGAACAGCACTACAGGAAACCAGTTACAGGTATTGACGTTATTAATGGCCAGTTTTAAGACTGTACAAAGGATTTTAGTGCCACCTGGAGAGGAGATAGAAAGCAGTAGCGATGAAATGACCAAGACATTGCCTCAGAACAGTAAAAAATGTGCACGTGACTTTGTAAACGTTTCAGTGGTAATAAACTCGTTCTTTCTTGGTTATTGACATGATGTAGGTCACTTAATTTTCGCGTCATGTTATATTCGCGACACTTTATATTGTTCGCGTCACTTAAATTTTGCGATTTTTTCAATATCGCGAAATTTGCGAAATTAACGCGTCGCGAAAATTTCATGTGAGGGTACTCGGGAAACAAAAACTATACCGTGATACCAAGATTAGTGTATCAAGGTGGAAAAAGTCGTCTCTTAATTTCATAAATTCTGAAAGCTGCGAAATCGACAGCAAGGAAGATGCCGAGGTCTTTGTAGAAAATAGGAGAGTTATTTATCGGTTAACGTTCATTCAACAATGCCGTTATGTGTTAATTATGTGAAATCTTGGTAAACCGTCACTTTGTATAGGGGAGTTATAGAAGCGTGAATTCCGCCACAAAGCCATATATTTATTGTAGTTTCATCTGTAGTTGCCCTGCAAATCAATATGGTGGCGGAAACCGTGAGAGGGTCTATTAGTCCATTTGATCTGGATACCTATACTAAAGAGATGGCCTTAAAATGGCATGCTGCACAGTCGATATCTTTGAAAATTTGGCTCGCTTCTGTCAGTAACCCCGGGGTGTTAGCTCTTGGGTTAAACTGCTGGAGACTGCCAAGCTTTTCACTCCAGTTAGATGTCGATAATACTTGCAATATAACTTACCTTGTGTAAGAACCTGTTATGGCCTAGCAATTTTCACTGAGCAGGGAAATGAAATTTGTGGAATCCATAACTTTATAGCGCTATTAAAGAAGCTTCAATTTGGCAAACATCATACTGAATACGTGCTACACGGCCAACGTTTGCAAAAACGTAACCCTTCCTTGTACATGTACATGTTCATTGCCGTGACTTAGCATCTTCAAATCCCACGGCCTGCTCCCGTCTGACCTTGTAGCTCAGTCGGTAGAGCAGCTGTGATCTAACCCGAAGGTCGAGGGTTTAATTCCCACCCTGGTCAGAATTTTTCTCTGTCCTTGTGTGGGCCCATTTCGATCAGTAGGGCTAACGCTCACATGGTTCATATGGGGCAGAAACTTAGCACTTCACATTACACTCTAATCAGTTAATTCTGTTCAAATATAAGTGCTACTCGGCCAACGTTTGCAAAAACGTAATCCTCCCATGATAAATATTATACTCTTATTTGACCTCTGTTTGCCCTCATGGCGCAGGTCAATGGATCAATTTGATCTGGTTAACCACACCAAAAAAAATGGTGGTGTTAAAATGCGAATCCCACCAAGCTATATTGTACAATCTTAGAAATGTGATTCGCTTCTGTCAGCGAAACTCGAATTCCTGTTTAACTGATAGAGACTGCATAGTTGTTCAATTACATCTCGACAATACTTGCAACTTACCTGCCTGTTGGCTTTATTCTCACTGAGCGGGGTGTGAAAATGTCACTTCTTGTGAAGCTCTGAAAACTTAATATGCCTACTAAAACGAAACAGCGAATAAGGTCACCAGAAAAAAACACATCACGTGCTGATCAGGCTTATCTTGTTTTTCTCGTATGCTAATGTGTTTCTCTCACAATTTGAACCTTTGAACGGACTCCAGAAGGACACGATTCTTGTAGAATATTTTTAAGCCGTTCAAAAAACTCGCATGCAGGTCGTGTTTTTCGGGTCTAAAAACTACTTCTGTTTCTGTTCCTGTTCGATTACGTTTCAGTTACTTATGACATTGAGCTAAAAATTCCCTTTTCGATACGGTGAGTGTTCTGGAAAAAGATCAAAATTAATCGTCTATGGCCGAAATGGATATTCATAATGAACCAAAAACCACATGCCTGCACCCACTGGATGCCATTTATAGTTTAAACTTCCATGGTTATCTGGCTCATAAAGATGCAATGCAATTTTGGTTTCCCTAAACTATAAAAACTACGTTATTAAGTAATATTGGATTCAATCCCATCTGGAGGTATTTTTTATTCTAGTATGCATGGCTGGAGTTTAAACTAGAACGCGTTAATTTATTCGAAGCTTTACGCCCAATGGAGAAAACCTTTGTCAAAATAAACAATGGCTTCTTTGTCACGATTTCGGCAAGTTATTTGGTCTTTCAATCTAGTAAATGAATCACGAGAGCTTTATTTGCTGATTAGTTCTTAATGGTCACGTGATTCTTGAAAGTACACGGCTTAGTTTGTAATTGTTGTGGGCTCATAAGGATAGATTTCAGTTACATTTTTTGTCAGACTCTTCTAGTTCCAAATGTTAAACTGGTCGTTAAGGAATAAGGGAACCCACGGTAGTGATTCCATTCTATTGTTGTCATTGCTCAAAAACAGCTCGGGAAGAACAAAAGCAAAACTTCACTATGTTAGGGCCCGTAAGAACTGGGCAACTTGTTGTTTATTTTGGGAAACTGAAACCTGTCATCGTTTCCGTGATACAAGTGCGCACGGTGATTTTTTCCCACCAAATTTTGTCAAGCCTTAACAAACTTCAAAGGCACCGAGCAGGACAAAGTTTTGACAGGCATGAAAACTATACATATTTTTCAATTTACACGGCATGATCTAAAGAAAAAGTTTTTAAGTGCGGCCACGATTACCAAATTGGAAATTTGGCGGGGACAATTTTTGTTGAGATATTTGGTCGAGCCAAACAAATTTTGTCAGCCTAGTGCGCACGGGCCCTTACCAAGATTTGTGTATCTAAATGACAAAACAAATAGTCACATGATCCTTGAAACTACACGCTTTGACTTAAATGGTGTCGTTATTTGTTACAAGGCTCTTAAGGATACAATTCAATATTGTTTTTGTTGAAAAATAATATTGATACTGTCCACACGAAAGCTCCATGAGCTTATCCCATCTCGTCACCAGAGCCTCGGATCTTATATCTGCGCATGATCCGAGGCTTTTGGAAACTCAATGTAGGAGAACATGTGCCGTAGGGTTCTTATAGCCAAAACCTTATGGCGCTTGCTCACTCCTCGTGCTAACACGAATGCACCAATCAGGGTCACTTTTCATTGTTGGGGGTTCCCCAGAGCCATTCTCTTACTCAGTCAATACAGACTGTGGCCAGAGTTCGTGTCCTTGCTGTTGAGCAAAAGAAAAGTGGACTCTGGGGACGAGATTGGAGCTAATCTGTGCTAAAAGTTTTCTTGATCCTTCCAAGTATATGCTCAGTTCAAATCGGAGCGGTTTTTTTTTTTTAATTTAAGAAGCACTTGGCGTTTTTCTTGCCTTTGTGTTATCATCTGCATCTTGCTCTTAAAATTCCAACTCAAAGACCTCCAAGATCGTGTTGTAGAAATTAGTTAAGAAGAGATGTTCCCGGTCACACCAGGAATTGACAAGAGACAAGTACTGTTAAGAGTAAATTTATCACTGTCGTGTTTCGATGTGTTTGACCATACTGTGGTTCACCCCGCGATTGATCGATCTCGATTCATCAGCAAGGATAGACGCCAGAGAACTGATCGAGAAGATTCAGAAGATTTGCTATGATGGCAACATGGCTAAGCACTCCTTTGCTCTTTACGATACTGGTTGCCCACACATGCAAAAATTTAAGTTAAACTACAACTTTGGATATATTTCGGAACCGGCCAATCGTTATTTTCGGTGCTTCCCCGTGAGTCTTGAATTTTGCAGGTCTGCAATCCTGGGTATAATCATTTGCATCACTTTTAACGTCCTTGTTAATATAAAGAACTTTTTAATTCATTCATTCGAATTATGAAGAGTGAGATTTTGGCTTGAATACGGCATAAAGGAAAGAGGAAGTGACACTGATTATTGTATGGAGGCACGACAAACGGCTGACTAGTCGCTCTTAATTATAAAGGGGGTAGTTTCTAAAGAAACTGTGGTGCTAATCTCTGTACGGTGGCCAATTATTTACGTTATCAACTCCGTTGATAAAACCAAATTTTTGCTCTTAATTATGGTCTGCCTTCGTAGTGATTAAAGGCAGGTTATGCCATTTGGATATGTAACCACAACACATTCACAAGAACTTAAGCGGTCTCAGACAAATAGTTGTCTTTAGAGCTTACAGTTTCATCAAAGTTCGACGGTGAATCGTGTAAGTTACAATTGGCGGTTTCCAAGCAATATCTAGACACGCAGATATCAATGACGAAAGATAACAAATGAAAGAAGATAATGAGAAATAATGTTTCTGTCATCTAACATGCCACGAACATTTCACTAGCCTAGTTTCCAGGTTCTCCGAGTTTCCTGGGCCATTTTCTTTCTTCGATAGATCAGTTTAGTAGGCGGCTTTACTCACCTGTAAGTTTGGAACCCACACATTGCTTGTGAGTGGTCGTTTATTACTTTATTTTCTTGTTTCTTGGTTCTTGTTTTATTTTTTTGCTTTTTCAGTCTTTCTTTGCAGTCGTTATGAACGAATGAATAAATGAACGAACGAATAATAATATAATAATAATAATAATAATAATAATAATTATCTTACCCCTGCTTCGGTTTGTCTTCTGCTCTAGAACTTTGAATATTTAGCATATTTTAGCGTAAATTAGTTTAGGTTATTATATATATATATATATACACATACATATTTTAACCTTACTTTTTAATTGTACGCTACCTTTTAACTCTAGTTTCACTTGCCGGAGCACAGGCCACGCCTTGGCGCCCTGTGTTCCTTTTAACTGTATAGCATACTGATAGTTTTTACTGCTGCATAATAATAATAGTAATAATAATAATAATAATTAATAATCATAGTAGTTAATTAAGTTCTCTTGTAGTATTACATACTAAATTATCGAACTAGAATATGGGATGTTATAAGAATACCAAATCTATATAAAATCATGTACACTGTACAAGAAAAATAAAATATTTAAGGTTACGTCGGCCCTCTCGACTGAGTTCATCAGTCGCCCGCCCTATGAGGCGACTGACTGACTGAATGAATGAATGAGTCGGCGAGGGTGAGTGAGTGAGTCAGTGAGGAAGTAAGTGAGTGAGTGAGTGAGTGAGTCAGTGAGTGAACGCATATGAATGAACGAATGAAGGTAGAGTTGCCCTCTCAACTGAGTTCATCAATCGCCCTATGAGTCATGCTAACGTGTAATTCAAAATTCATTTCTCTGATATAATTTCATCGCCATAGGTGTTGTTCAATGGCACAGATAAAATGAAGGCCTTATTCTGTCTGAATAAAAGCCTTTGATAATTATTTTTAGAAGATTTCATTCATCGAGCCCTGTCACTGCAACACATGAGCTCAACACATTGACCTGATCCCAACTGAGTGCCTTCATAGCTCAGTTTTGAAGAGCATTGCACCGGCATCGCAGAGCTCGAGGTCCTGGGTTCGAATGCAGTTCAAGTCATGCACCTGAATCGCCACTATGATGTTTTCAAAAAAGAACACATTCCTTATGTTCTAATACTTTACAACCAATCCGCCGATGACGTAACAAGGCATCTCGAGAGATTTTTTAATATTTTTCGTGAATCGTAAGATATACTGATCGATAATGACAGTGATGGCTAATATGTGGTTACTAACAATTGAGGATGCTCCACTTAAATTAAAGCTGTTATTATTTCAAAGAAGAAATCACAGCGACTGTTATCATCAGTAAGATGCTGCAGTTGCGTTATCGTGGAAACCAATGATCAGTTACATTCTTTGCTTCTCTTTTCCCGGGGTCTGTCGCATTCCAGGCTTCTCACCACGTGGAAAGAACGGCTGGATGCTGCGTGCTTCTCTCTGAAAGTTCAGATAAGATAAATGTTAAAACTTGTGTTTTCCTGACCAACGTATTCAACATGACATCACTGGTTACAAGTTTCGAACTGTCGCCACTTCGGCCAGGTTCGCGTCTCTAAACAGTACTGTAGAAGTGGAAGTAAAAACTTTTTGGTAAGTGATTTCAGTCTTTTGTTGTTCGGCAAAAAAAAAAAAAAAAAAAAAACCATTTTGTTTTGTTTGAAATACAATGAAGCATTTCCTTGGCCATCGAGATTTTTTTAACCATAAAGACCACTGACCAAAACATCTCAGTAAAGTGAAAGCGGGAGTTCTAGCCGCTTGGGAATTAGTTCGTTTTTTATGGTTAAGCTGTGAGACTGTTTTCTTTTGTTTGAGACAATGAAAAATGGCCCTTGTGTCCGGGAAAAGTCTGTGCCTTTCTTCGCTCAGGCCTTAGCATTTATGAACTGTGTAAACCGCTGACCAAAATATCGCAGGAACGTCTGACATGTTTGTCTGCAAAAAGAAATGGTGATTTATTATAGTATCACTGTGGCTCCAGCACTTCTGTTCTCCCAAACCTCAAGAAGTCAAGTCAAGCCCCATCCAGCAAAAGCAACACAACCAATTTGCAAGGTACTTTTGAGATGTCAAACCTTTTTTTTAAACTGTATTCTTTTCACGAAACCTCCTCCATAACCTCCAAGTTGGCTTTCAGTCTCCACAACCAAAGCAGCGAGTACAAAGACAGCAACAAGAATGACAAGAGCTATTTTGTTCATCTTAAGCTTGTGTAATCTCAATAGTATGTTACTGTGTGGTGAAAAAGTCTGTTGTGGTATGTGTCTGAAAGGTCTTCCTGTTTTTCTAAATGGAGAAATGAAACATTAAAATTTGTCAAACATTATTTAATGTGGGTCACTTAGGAAATCACCTACTTTCCCTTTCGCTTAATGGCCTCTTTCAAAACAACCGCCACCTCGTCACTGTTTTAGGAGAGCTTCAAGGCGCATGCGTAAAACACAAAAATGGGTCATTGATTTGATTTGTCATGAAGAACCGAAAACCGCATGCCTGCACCCACTGGATGCCATTTTAAACTAAGAAAACAACTTGGAAAACTATAACTCAACCGTGATACCAAGATTTGTGTATCTAAGTGGGAAAAAAAGTCGTGTTTCGATTTGATAACCTGTGAAAGCTGCGAAATCAATTGGAGGTTTTCACGTGACGTCATCGCTGTCATGTGGGTGGACGAAAACAAAAAATCGTAGTAACCCGTAGAAATCTGTCATTATTTGAACATGGTAGTATCTACGGTTAGCACGTAATTGTGACAATGACAATAGACAGTGCCAACTTATATTAACCAGTGTCGGTAAAGCGGGGTTGACGATATATGATCATGAGGGTTTGTGACTCAGGACACAGAAAATTGTCCGTTGTCCGTTTTAAGCGGGTAAATTTTGGAGAAAATATATGATCTTTTCGTTGGGACAAACGAAACTGTCCGTAGAGCGGGGTTCCATTGTACTCACTTCTTTAAAGACACTGAAAACTGCAGAGAGGAAAAAAATCTAACCAGTCAAGTTAACGGTCAACGGAAGTTATTTCAAAATAAGAAATGGCTTCTTTGTCAGAATTTGTTCAACCGTAAGATTTGATCGGCTAAATGAATCAGGAAAGCTCTATTTGCTATCTAGGGCTTAGTGGTCACGTGATTCTTGAAGGTACATGCTTAGTGCAAAGTGTTGTCGTCATGGTTACCTTGCTTATCCTTGATAGAACGCAATTACATTTTTAAACTGAATAATATTAATATTAATACTGTTTGGATATCTCTTTGACATCTTAAAGTCCTCATTGAGGAATAAGGGACCAGCACAATAGCGAACAACCTTTTTCCGGCTTTTGTTCGATTCTATTTGTCGTTGTTCACAAATAAAATAAATCGGGGAGAAACAAAAGCGAAACTGTAACTTAACCGTGATGCTAATTAAGATTTGTGTATTTAAGCGACAAAACTAAATTTAATAACGGACCCGTGATCCTTGAAAGCACATGCTTAGACTAAAGTGGGGCCGTCATAGTTCTCAGGCTCTTAATGATACAATGCTATGGTTATTTTTTCTTGGTCTAAC